>NW_016107399.1:2307811-2385291 GCF_001604975.1 Cebus imitator | reverse complement strand
GAGATGGAGTTGTACTCTTGTGGCCCAGGCTGTAGTGCAGTGGCATGACCTCGGCTCACTGCAACCTCCACTTCCCAGGTTCAAGTGGTTCTCCTGCCTCAGCTTCCCGAGTAGCTGAGATTACAGGAATGCACCCCATGCCTGGCTAATTTTTGTATTTTTAGTAGAGATGGGGTTTCACCATGTTGGCCAGGCTGGTCTCGAACTCCTGACCTCACATGATCCACCTGCCTTGGGCTCCCAACGTTCTGGGATTATAGGCACAAGCCACTGCACCCAACCTTGGCTTTACAGATTTTAAAGCTGTGTTATCAGGTGCATACAAAGTTATAATTTTTATATCTTCCTGG
This sequence comes from Cebus imitator, assembly GCF_001604975.1. Lineage (NCBI taxonomy): Eukaryota > Metazoa > Chordata > Mammalia > Primates > Cebidae > Cebus > Cebus imitator. The sequence continues at coordinate 2,384,941 of NW_016107399.1, read as the reverse complement.
TAGAATTACCTTTATGTCATTGACCAGTATCTTTCATTATCTCTAGTAATGCTTCTTGCCTTGAAGTTTACTTTGTTTAACATTAGTATGGCTGCATTGAATTTCTTTTTGGTTAGTGTTTTTATTGTGTATCTTGTTCTGTCCTTTTACTTTTAATCTTTCTATGTTCCTATATTTAAGGCATACTTTTGTAAGCAGTATGTTTTGTTTTCCTGGGTTTTGTTTTTCATCCAAGCAAGCAAACTTTGTATTTCAATCAGCTCATTGACATTTAATGTAATTACTGATATATTTGTAATTATATCTAGCATCTATTTTTTTCCATTTGTCCCACTTATTTCATGTCCTTTTTCTAACCCTTCTTGCCTTTTTTTATATACAGAAAAAAGTCATTTCTCTTCCTCTTCTTTAGCTCGTTAACCATACCCTCTTTTCCTATTCTAGTATACTGTCTTTACAGGTTTTATACCCATCTACTGATCCTGCCTGATATGTGTTAGGTACTATATGAGATGCTTTACAAAATTAAGCTCTAAGCTCTACTCTTGATCACCCCATAGGGTGGCTTTTATTATTCCCATGCTATGGAATGAATAAACTGTACATCAATTCTTCCTTCTCTGGCTTTCTTGGTTTCCTTGCCTCTCACACAGGGGGTTAGCAAGTACTGTTGTACATGCTGTGCACTGCAGAACTCCAGGAGGCTCCATTTATATTATAGACAGGTGACCCAGCTTTATGCCATCCCTTCCCTCAGCCTCACTCCAGTGGCCCACGGCATTAACTCCAGTGGTTATTAATGTTGAACTTCTTATTGCAAATAATTCCTAAGGAAACATAAACCACCATCTGGTTTATTACTGTACACAGTATTGTTGCTTAAAGGCAGAAAACCTCTTTGTCAGAATCAGATGCATGGAGAAACTATGTGTCTGGGGCCTGGAACCACACCTATTAGTGTAGAAGCCCAGGAGGCCTCCCTTTCAGAAAATAGTCTTGAACCCTCTGGTTATAAGGGGAACTGCTTCTTTCCTTGGTCTGCCGGAGGGACTGCAGTTCTGCCTAGGGTTCTGCTGCAGGTTCCTAGGGGCTTAGTGTCCCCAAAGGAGCTAGGCCATGGGCAGCCTGCGCTGAGCCCCTGTGGCAGCTTGCTCAGGAACCTTCTGGACTGACTGGAGGGGGCGAGCATCTAGGCGGTGGCAATGGAAAGCAAGAGGGTTGAATCTGAAGGTACTGCAATTACCTCTCAGTGAGTAAATATGTTTCTGTCAGCTTAAGCAGTTTGTCAAGCACTTCATCAACTTCTACCCTGGACCTAGAGAAAAGCCTAATTTCCCCATTTTTTCTTATTAGGCCTGAGTCCACCCAAATATCACTAGATGTAAAGTGCTTTGCCTTCTGTTCTTTGCAAGCTAAATTAGATTTTTTTTTGTCAAGGAAGTTGATTTGCCACCTATTCATTTGTCTGACTCCACTCATTAGATTGCAGATGCTATGAGGATAAGGATTTTTGTCTGTTTTGTTCACTGACATCTATCAGGATGCTGGAGTGCAGGGTGTGTTTGTTGAATGAACTGGTTGTTATTTAAACCCTTGGGCTCACTGTCCTTTACATAATGCTTGGCTGGAAGAAAGGGAACCTGGGTGGTAGAATACCACAGGTGGGTCAGCTGACCTTGGACTGCCTCAGACACTCTACACTGGGTGAGTAGCAATCCTATGAGTCTGAGGAGGGTTCAGTGAGCTAAGTGAAGCTCCAAGGAGGCAGGAATGGATGCTCTCTTGGACCAAATGGAAGTATAAACCTTGAACTGGAAAGGGCACTTCCTCTGTCCTCTAAGACTGAAGAGAAGGAAACAAGAGTGTGAGGATAAACTGTTGCAAACATGATATGAAAAGGTAATTAATTATTTCCAAATTGCTTTTTGACAACTGTTTGAGAGCAGAGATCCTTTTTCTACCCTTGTATCCTTAGTGCCTGGCACATAGTAGGTGTTCAATAAATGTATGTTGTATGTCAGGGTGAATTATTGATCTGATCTCCCATAGCACTTTTAAAATGCTCATGTCTTTGGCCTGTTATTTAGGACAGGTTCCCCAAATGAATTTGAAGGGATCACAATTATATATTCTGTTGTACTGTGGGTGCCCAGAGATGATTCCCTAGAAGGAAACCTAGGTTGGGCAATATGGCTGCTCAAGAACACCAAAGCCAACTGGCCAGCAAGGCCCCCTTCTCAGATCCTCATGCATGAACCTATGAGAATTTCAAGTCCTGGCACTGGCGTCTACCTTTGCCTTTACTCCATTTACTCATTGCCCAGCTGTCATCCAATGATGGCATAAGCCAGTGGTCAGCAAACTACAACCTGTGGGCCAAATCCAGCCTGCTGTTTTGTAAACAAAGTTTTATTGGAACACAGCTTTCCCATTCTTTTATATTCTAATGCTGCCTTCACCCTAATGCCAAAGTTGAGTAGGTGCAATGAAGACCCACAAAGCCTAGAATATTTACTATTGGCCTTTTATGGTAAGCGTATGCTGACTCCTGGTCTAATCCATCCCAGGCACCTTAAAACCTTAAGGATTTGTGTTATTTGGGCTTGTACAAAGTACTATTCTTATCTGACATTCATAATTTCCCCCCCTTGTATGTAGAGTCTATAGATTTTTAAAGGTTAAAAGTGATTCATAGACTCATGGAACATGTAGATGAGACCTTGATGTTCAGCAAGTTCAACCTGATTATTCTTGTGCTTTACAGGTGTTTTAGGTTACAGAACTGGTCTTGTGTATAACTGGTTGCATATGGTCATGATTCAGAGGCAGAAAGCTTTCTTTTTCTGATAATTCCTTCCCATGTGCTTGTCAGTACCCAGAACTCAGTGGGAGATGAAACCTTTCATTTCACCAATAAAATAATACTCAAAGTGTAAAGTTTTCTGAAAAAGAAGCAAATGACTTAATCTCTACTCAGGGGTGGCCCCCCTGCTACCACCTTTCGGTGGGGTAAGGGGAACAAGCTGTATGACGGGGCTGGGGGCTGGGACCAGGCGCTTCTTAGAAGTTAAAAATTAAATTTGTTTCTAGTTTCTTCTAAGTTTGGCCTAGAGCTGGGCCTGCTTAATAACTACCCAACTGCTCAGAAAAATCCGGAGGGTAGATAGTTGTCCTCATGGAAAACAAACCATTCGTGGAACCCCAGGAGCTGAAGGGCACCACCATTCACCAGTCCACCAGTCCACCAGGAAGAAACTTGGGAGTCCTGTTTGCCTCCTTTTTCACACTCCACATTCAAATCATAAGCAAACCCTGTTAGTTCTACCTTCAAAATGTGTCCTGATTCTTACCTCTTCTCATTACCTGGATCATTGCCCTGGTCCCTGCCACTGTCCTCTTTTGCCTGAACTGTGTTGGCCTCTGAATGTGTGTCTTTGCTTTTTCCTACAATCTCTATGTGGAGATAGCAGTGGGAGTACTTTGTAATCACAGATCTTGTCACTTCCCTGCTCAAAATCCTTCCATGACTTCCCATCACACTTAGAATAAAATCAAAAGCCTCTCCATTGCTTATCTACCCTATGTGATCTGGCCTCAGTAATTTTCTATCTCATTCCTTTCCTTTCTCCTCTTCCTTCACTCTGCTCCAGCCATACTCACTTTCTAATATGTCAAACTCATTCCAGCCTAGGGCCTTTGTGTTTGTTCTTCCCTTGGTCTAGAAAGACCTTCTTCCTCCCTATATAATATTAACATGGCTTCTCTCTCACTTTATTTCCGTTCTCTGCTCAAAATCACCTCTGTAGTGCCACTGAGCATGGAGTTCCTGCCTTGTTCTCAATCTCAGGCACAATCTTCTCTTCTCCTCTCTTATTTTCCTCCATGACACTTGTCATTATTTAACATTATGTCATGTATCAATTTATTTATTGTCTTCTTCTCCCACTAGAATGTAAATTTCATGAGAGCATGTCTGTTTCTGTTCACAGCAGTATGCCCCGTGCCTAGCCAAGGCGCTGGCATCTGATTGGTACTCAGTAACTGTCAGTGAATGCATGTACTCAGATAAAAGTCTGGGTTCTTTACCCCTTTGTAAATGTCATGTAGGGATAACAATGCCTGTGCCTCACCTCAGCCAAATGCTGTGACCAAAGCATCTTGGCTGTTAGAAGAAAATGCGTTGAAAATTACAAGGGTTTGTCTAACATGACTTTAATTCCAGTCTTAACTATGTTTTCACTGGATGCATCGGATTTTTAGTAATTCTCCTATTTGGGTTGAGGAGAAGGCCAGATTCACCTGTGTGATCAAAAAAGCTATCATTGGCCAGGTGCAGTGGCTTAGGCCTCTCAGCACTTTGGGAGGCCAAGATGAGCGGATCACTTGAGGCTAGGAGTTCCAGACCAGCCTGGACAATATGGCAAAATCCATCTCTACTAAAAATAAAAGTGTTAGCTAAGCATGGTGGCACAAGATTATAGTCCTAGCTCCTTGGGATGCTGAGGATCACCCCAGCCTGGTAAGTCAAGGCTGCAGTGAGCTAGGATTGCACCACTACACTCCAGCCTGGGTGACAGAGCAGTAGGTGTCTGTCTCCAAAAAAAAGAAAAAAAACCCCACAAAAACTATCACTGCATATGGGCCATGCAGCAGGTTAGGTGTTTTTTGTGTTACCGTCTTGGAAGCTTTAACACCCTGCTGACGACCTCAAGAGCTCTGGGACCCCCAAGTTGAACTCCTTGCCTCTGCTCACCCTGTTTGTTTCTGCAAACTCGCACTGCTGTATCCCTTCTCTGCATCTCACATGAGACTCAGAATCACCACCAGGCAAGAGAGTTTGTAACAACAATGACAGCTAGCATTAATTGAACATTTACTATGCATAGTTCTAAAATCTTTATGTGGGTTTTTTTCATTTAATTATCACAACTTAAGGTAATAGGCACAATCTTATCTGCATTTTGCAGATGAGAACCTGGCTTGCATGGAGATAGTTGCCCACAGTCAGGTAGTTGGCAAGTGACAGAGGCAGGATGAAAAGCCAGGTGGCCCACATCCAGAGCCCACCTTAGTATTGCCTGCTCAAGTAGGATGTGAGCATCTCAAGGATAATGTATATTTTATAGTCACCTAGTTGATTAGTGTTATGGAACCATCATAGAAAACATTAAAATGTGTATTTTATAGGTATAAAATCGTTCTTTGTCTTTTACCTCACTGAAAGAGAAATATAGGCACCAGGTGGTCCCCTCATTTGTATTTGTCCCCCATCATCACACTCCCCCATCTTTGCTTACCCTCACCTTCTCTGCAGTCCCAGAGGACAGAGGGGGTACCGTTCCCCTTTCATGGATTACCTCTCCATTTGGTTCTGGAGACCATCCATCAATTTCTGTCCCCTTGGGGATTTCATCCTACCAGTGACCTCCCTTCTTTCCTATATCTTTGTCCTTTTTCTCTGCATCAACTCTTTCCATCAGCAGATAAGCACATAGTTGGATCTCTTTTCTCCTAAAAATCCTCCTTCTTCATTTGTTTTCTCTCCACCTATCACCCTATTCCCTTCAGTCCACAGCCACTCTTTCTAGAAGAGTAGTTAACATGGTTTACTCCTTCTTTGATGTTCAGCCCATAACCGATTATGGATTGATGTTCAATCCTATCATGCCAGCGGAACTGCCCAAGACATCAGGGATCTCTGGTGCTAAATCTGATGGACAGTTTTCAGTCCTTATCTCACCTCTTCCTACTTTTTGGAACCTTTGGCTTCCATGAATTTACTCCGTTCTAATTTCCTTTGTCTGGGGGCTCCTGTTGTCCTACATGGTTTGCTCTTTTTACTTGACCCTTTGGTATATTGTATTCTCTAAAGTTTCTGTACTTGGCCCTTATAATCTTCATTTGAAACTTTTTCCTGATTGATCTCATCTTCTGTTAGGTTTCAATGATCACTAGTGAGTTGATGATCTCCAAATAATGTGTATATTTTATGGCCTGTTCTCTATTCTGAATTTCAGGTCAGAACATTCAAATGCCTAGTGATTTACAGGGACCTCCCATTCAATGAGGTCAAGATGGGACTTGGCTTATCTTCTGACTTCCTCACTGCCCTCCTCCAAGTGTGTTTTTGTCAGGAAAACCCCAATACTGTCCAAGCCAAAGTCTTGGGAGCTACTGCTGATTTCTCCCTTTCCTTTATTTTCTGTATATCATTCATTCACTCAGGAAACACTAGTTGAACAATTTTCTCTGTGTCAGGCCCGTGCTTGTTTCTAAAGATTCAGATTTGTTCTCATAGAGCTTCCAGTCTATCAGAGAAGACAGATGTTAAATAAATACACATTTATTAATTAGAATTGTGCCAGAAGTTACACAGAGAGCGCAAGAAACTATGAGAGGAACTAGTTCAGTCCCAAATCCTGTTGTTTCTGCTTTCTAAATGGTTCCTTCTCCAATGTCTACACCTGTCCTCCTCACCATTGCTCTAGGCTGCCATACTATCTGGCTTGAATGCCTACAGAAGCCTCCTTCCTAGCCCTACCTCCAGCTCGCTGGCCTCCCAAGACTTCTTAAGATATATCACGTGTTCCCCAGAAAATCATTCAAGGCCCTTCCTAGCTGGGCCCCATCCTTTTTTCCAGCTGCATCCATCCGTTGTAGGATTACCTCAAGGATGAGGAGCTTTTCACCTTTAAAGATGGGGAAACTGAGGTCGGCTGCTTTGGCCAGACTTGAACTGCTGTTTTCCAGAGTCCTGAGTGAAGCTGGGTGACCTGAAGGGTCAGGTATAGAGATCTGGCATTTCTGAGCTTAGAGTATCCTTCAATCACCTACCTACTCTCAGGGATCCAAAGTGGCCTGAGTCAGGGAGTGTGTCAGAATCACTCAGGGGTTTCTAAACGTCCCATGCTTGCTGCTCCTATCCCTTCTTAGATTTTCTGGGTGGCTTAGGGATCACTGACTCAGTTGCACTCCTCTCAGCCCCCTCCTTGCCCTTGGAAGGCTGCTCTTCTGGCTTTCAACAGCCTTGGAAGCCTTGAAACTGCTGGTTGCCCAGCCTTTTTTTTTTTTTTTTTTGGCCTTCGGTTTTTAATTTCCCTGATGGAGGACATGGGTAAGCATTGATAGTGGAATAATGTGAGGACCTGAATTCATTCTGGAAATCTAAGTTTGGGCACAGTTGTGGATGACTTTGTACTTGGTAGGTTGAAATGGGGCCATTATCCCAATACAGCAGTCTTGAATATGGGATGATATAGCCTCGTAATGAAACTAAGATGTTCTCTGCTCAAAACGCCCTCAGAATGACTTGGACCTGAAGCAGCACGTGACTCAACCCATCTGCTCCCTGCAGATGGCCCTGAGTGGCTTTGTCCACTGCCTCTGCAGCACCCTTGCTCAAGCTCCTCTGATGTGTGGGCCCCACCATCAGGCTCATTTAGGACTGGGGAAGGCTATAAGAGCTGACACAGAGGGGACTCTCTGTCCTCAAACTGCCCCACTCTTACCCCTGGTAGCCTGTCACTTTCTGAATTCTCACTGTTTCTGGTTGTTCCCTGTCAAATTGCAAATGCTCCCTGAGGGGATATTTCAAAACACTAGTCATTAGCATCTCAGAGCAAATTGATTCATTTGCTAATTGGAACAGCCACTAAAGGTCCAGAACACAGGCCATTGTTCTAGGGTTCCTGAAAAGTGGCCTAAGGACCACCTGCATGAGGAGTTGACTGGATCAGAACCCAAGGGCATGGGACATGGGACCTGGGATTCTTGTGCTCATTTGAGTTTAAGAAGCACTGTTTGAGCAGGTCTGGCCTGGGAGGAATGTCTGGGGCAATGAGTTCCTTGGGGTGGAGGCATTGTTTTAGTGAAGTTGAGGGTGCTTATGTAGGAAGTGGGAGAGTGCAGGAGTTGGAGGCATCTGCTTCTTAATTGAACTTCCTAATTATGTGATGTAGCCCTCATCACTGGGAACACCTCCACCTCAGCACTTGCCACTATGCACTTGCTCACCTGGGACCCTGCCTGCTGAGCGCTGCTCTCCTTTCACCTCCTGTGTGCTGATCTTTCTATTTAGGTCCATAGGCTGCCAGCTAGATGAGGTCTTTGAGAATAGCTAACCCGACCCCTTTATTTTAAGGACAAGAAAAGTGACTCTTGAAGAAGGAAAGTGACTTTCCCTGTATCACACGGTGGCATTTCTGGGATCAGGACAGGGCTTCCTGGCTTTCAATTCTGTCTCTTGTATCCTAGATTATCTTATTCAAGACAAAAATTATGACTTTTTTCTCTGTGCCACCCCAGCATTATAATGCAATGTTGGGCACATAATGAATATACAATAAATGTTTCAGAGTTAAATGGATCATGATGTGCTTGACAGCAAAGAAATATGATAGCATAAAGGAAAAACATTGAACTTAAATATCAGGATATCTGTGCTGGGCTTGTCTCTACAGCCACTTACCTGTGACTCTGGATTCTAAAGTTCCACCTTAAATATCCTATGTTAAAAGTCTACCCTGACTGGTGTGGTAGCTACCAGCCTTACGTGGCTATTTAAATGCATTGAAATAAAACAAAATAAAAAATTTAGTTCATTTGTACTAGCCAAATTTCAAGAGCTCAGTGGACACATGCGGCTAGTGACTACTATATCGGACACCGTACATATAGACCATTTACCCTGTGGCAGAAACTTCTGTGTAACAGCATCAGACCAGACTTTGCGGATGGAGGAGAACGGGATGTATGAGGCCAGGTTTTGTATGTTGTGGAGCTGAGAGTTTGAGTGAGTTTTCAGGAACATCCTGAAAGCCATTCGACCCTGTCCCCTGAGGGAAATCAAATATCCTGGGAAGAACTCAATGACCACTCTTGCCTTTAAATAGCATTAATGACTGGAAAATAACAGTTCTGGCTAGGAATTAGTCCTCCTACTCGCTAACCTGGGCCAAAAAGGAAATGGAATGTGTAGGGCTGTTTTCAGTCTGTATTGATCAGGGCTCAGTAGAGCACCCTGGCCAGAGACACACAACAATACACCTCCATTTCTGCTGTAACTTTTGTGTTTAAAAAGTGACTATGTTGGCTGGGCGCGGTGGCTCATGCCTGTAATCCCAGCATTTTGGGAGGCCGAGGTGGGTGGATCACTAGGTGAAGAGATCAAGACCATCCTGGCCAACATGGTGAAACCCTGTCTCTACTAAAAAAAGAAAAAAAAAATTAGCTGGATGTGGCGGCGTGTGCCCGTAGTCCCAGCTACTTGGGAGGCTGAGGCAGGAGATTGCTTGAACCCGGGAGGTGGAGGTTGCAGTGAGCTGAGCTTGCGCCACTGCATTCCAGCCTGAGCAAGCAAGACTCTGTCTCAAAAAAAAAAAAAAAAAAAAAAAAAAAAGTGACTATGTTAACTCTTTGAGAACTGAACACTTTTCAGTACATCTGGTGAGTATGCCATTGGAGAGTTTCTTTTGATTCAGACCTTTGATAGCACCAAATCTCTTGCCAACTTGAGAAAGTTTTGATATTCTTGTTTGGCGTAGCCTTATGATGTAATAAAGTGAATGAAACACTTGGCTTCTTCTCCAACCCCTCTATGGGGGGTGTCCTTAGCTAAAATGTGACACAAGGGAAGCATATGATATTGCCTTCATGTCTTTTCTTTTGAGACCTCTCCACTTCCTTCCTGCACCTCTGTTTCCTTCAAGGTTCTCCACTGCTGCAGGATTAATCTTAGCTAATCAAATTCCCAAGAATTAACTCCTCCTTCTGATATGAGAGCTGATAAAGGCTTAGGGGCACTTGTGTTATTCTTCCCAGGAGTTCATGTATTTTTACAGGGTCTTTTTCAAGATCATGACACATATTTGGGACCCAAAAGGATGAATCTCTAGTGGCTAATTTCAGCTTAGTGGTAGACAGTGGTTAGGGAGACCCTGGGCAAAAGTATTTATTGCTTAGTTATACCATGTCGGTGATGTCTTTCTCCCCAGGCCGGAGAAAGTTGCTTGCACATCCCTAGAATGTTGCCTACACATCCACACCTGCCTCTGGAAGTGTAGCTTGTCTTTAGGTAGAGCTTTGCTTCTAGATTCAGGTGACTCAGGAACAGGCACCCTGCCGCTGCTGGTCCAGCCCCAGGTCTCATGGCCCAGGCTGAGACAAAGCCTTGATCTGAGCTTCTGCTTTTGTTCTTTAGGGTCTGAACCCCTATGTTCTAAACTTATAATACCCAACTTAGCCAAAATGTGCAAAGGTGTGTCCTGTCCCTCCAGGATTCTTCTTACCCCATTTTATTAGGGATTAGAGTCCTAGAGGCAGCTGCCCACCTTCCCACATCCTGTCTATATTCCTACCTGCATCTCTATAGTCCTGTTTCTAGACAGGGTGCATTGTCCTCTAACACCACATGTGCCGAGGCTTCCTGAAGTCCACTGCTTATCTGAGGGACTACTTGACTGCTTTCTGCTATTATACTCTCTTAGTATCCTGTATCTTTCCTCATCTACCAATCATTTGTTTTTGATTGCTTATAGTGTGTCAAGCTTAGATGCTAATGGCACTTCATAAATGTTCTCATTTCATTTTATGACAGCCCTAGGAATGTTGGTTCTATTATTATCCTTGTCTTCAAGATGAGGAAATTAAAGTTCAGAGAGGTTAAGTAACTTGTCTTATATCCTACAGATAGCATCAGGGCTAGGATTATAACCTGTTGATTTTATTCTAAAATCTGAGCTCTTAACACTGGGCTCTGCTGCCTGCAGGGTGGCTGTCCTTCATTGCCTAGAGGACAAGTGGCTTTCCTAAGTGCCTGTTACTCCAGTAGGCACATGCTGGCCTCGTTTGTCCTGCCCTGTTTTGTTCTGTTACACCCAACTAAACTATGGCACCGATATATGCAGATGACCCAGAGTTATGTGAGTCTCCATATGCAGCCTCAGGTTTCTTGGTTAGTTACCTACATGAGCACTTGTTTGGCACATAGTAGGTACTAATAAGTATTTAAATAGATGAATGGATGAACTCAATCGTAGCATGAAAGTCCTTTACTTCACTGTATTGCTTTTCAAGGAATATGTATATATATATATATATATATATATATATATATATACACACACACATACATATACATGTATATGTATGTATGTATATATATATATATATATANTATATATATATATATATATATACACACATGTATGTGCACTCTCATATTGCCCTTAATATTACACCACAGTGAAAATTTCCCATTGCTAAGGTTCAGTATTTCCTTGGTTCTAAAATGAACCTGTTTGTGAACTGGATTCTGTCTTATAAACAACCAGGTTGCTCAGCTTATTTCATAGAAATCTTCCTATTTCCTGAAATGTGCACATATGTAGAGAGATTCCTGGGCTCCATGCTAGAATGTGTCAAAGATCACCATTTTGATGACAGATGTGGTATAAATAGGTGGATTTCAGTTTGAGAGTTCACCAAGAATGTCTGCCAATAGTGAAGACATTTCCACCTAGCGGACATCATAAATCATCATAGGAGAGTCAAATGAACTCAGTATCTTTTTTTCAAATGGAGGTCTGGCTACAGGGCAAGTGAAGCAGCTAATGAATTTTACTGTATGTGTGTTCAACTTTATGGGTATGCACATATCTGTTCATGTGTGTGGGCATGAATCTGTACATTTATGTGTGTGTATGTAATATGTGGGTGGGCATGTAAGTAGGTATGTATGTATATATGGTATATACGTGTAGGTATGTAACACATGTATGTATATATGTATATTTGTTTGCATATGTGTGTGTATGTTTGTGTGTTCGTGTGCACATCTGTGATTGTATGTGTGCATGGGAAGGGAGAACCAGACTGATTAGGGCCCAAATGAGAGCAAACGCTAAGGTTAGATTTACCCTTTAGGAGTTGGGGTAGACTGGGGTGAAACCTGGGTTTGCAAGAGAAGTATAGGCATATCAGTGACTTTATGATGGCTAGTGCTTATCATCCAATGAAAATGATCTGGAGTCAGTTCCAGGTGGCAGCCAGATAAAAAAATAAAGCTGAAGTTTAGATGCTGTAGCCATATGTTTGTAATACGACTTACATTTATAACTAAACTCACTTAGAGGATGACAGTTATGTAATTCGAGGATTTATGAGATAGTATAGCCTTGTGGAAAAAGACCTGCATTTGAAATCAAGGGGTTCAAATAACTTTCCTGTCATTTATCAGCTGTGTGATTTTGGGGAGGTCAACCTATTTTCTCATTCAAGGATAGGGTTAGAAATACCAATCCTCGTCTTCTCCACAGGCTGAGGGCACAAATTTCAGTGTTGGTGTGATACTCACACTAAAGAAAATGAGGTACCATTGTGGAAAAATGGAGGGAGGTGAGTAAATTGGCAGTTATGGGTGCATGTGTGGGGTCCCACAGCTAGGGGACGAAAGCTTTGTCTACCTCACAAAACAGACTCTTCATTCATGTTGAGCTTATGAGCTTGACAAGATAGACACTCCTTTCTGATGTCTTGGAAACTATGCAGTGAAAAAGATTTACTTTATAATTCCATTCAACTGTGGATTGAACTGAAGAGTCAAGGAGTCCAAAGTGGTCAGCCTGAAAATTCTGAGAAGATGCAACTGTGCAAGCAGAAATTTGACGAAGGGAGATGGACTGGGAGGTGAAATGGTAGGCTTAGGTGCTGGGGTGGAAGCTGAGCTATGTCACTCTTGTCAGCTGGGGTGGGAGGTCCCCCTTGCAACCTGATGGGCTCTATTCAAGGAAAAGTGCATGTGTGGTGGTGAGGGGCAAGAGAAGACAGCACCCTTCCACAGGCGAATTTACAGGAACATGGACAGGGGAGAATCCCCTTTATGGACCATATGTCATGCATGAGGATGATTAATATTGGCCCTCTTTGATAGTGCTTTCTAGAAACTATCACAGCACCAGTTTTGGAGAAAAGTAGAACATATTATCTCTGGCTCCTAGAGATGGTATTGCAGAGAGGCAGGGCAACCTACCAGAGATAACTGCTTTTGTGTTCTAGTCCTGTTGGAAGGTGGTCTGACAAAGTTAGTTCCCTTTGATTTACTCTAACAACTCAAGTTGAAATATCTGGCAGTAGGGCCAGGTGTCTAAGGCACAACATTTAAGGAGGCACTGACTCGCAATGTCTCAATCTCAGTGCACTCGCTCTCAGTGCCTCCTTAAATTTTGCCTCCTAAAAGCCCTGCTTGCCTCATCCCAGTCCAGACTCTGCCTTGAGGACTTTTTGAGACCTGCCCTTTGGGAGGCCAGGAGGGCACGTTTTTCACTTGCTGTCACCACTTGGTTCTCTCTCCCCCGGTTCTTCCTGAAGTCTGTCATTCTGGCCAGGATTATTCCTAGGATATTGCCACCTGGGCAGGGCTTCATGGTGGAAACTTCAGGACTTTTATGAAGCCGGCTCTATGAAAACATTTTCAAAGGCAAACACCCAGGGAAAGGAGAGAAGATACGGTTTTAACAGGGTTTGATTTTCTACCCAGGGTCCAATTTTGCTGGATTACATCAGTGGCTCCAGGCTTTATGTGAGGAGTTATTTCTCGTGTTTCTGAAACTCTGACTTTCCTGAGTAAAGTGCTATTATTGGGGGAAGAAGAATTGGAGGATAAGGACGAGACAGTAAAGTCCCTAAGACAAATAGGGAATGAGGCACAGGGGCCGTGGCAGGTGGGGGAGGACAGTGAGGAGAGTGGCAGCAAGGAGCTTGGAAGTCTCCCAGATAAGAGTTGAGCATCTGTCTGTAAGACTAGAATCTCTCCGCTTGACACCGTGAGCACTGGGAACCCTTTTCCACTGATTCACACCATTCTCTCCTTCTGTAGGGGGCTGGCATCTTCAAAACAAAGCAACTATCAAAAGCCCTTTCTTCCTTCTTACCTCCTCCCTCTCTCACTGTCTGGGTAGCTTACATGCCCTTCCTTCCATCTGCATATTAAACTTTCCCTTCTATATATCGTACTCTTATTGAATTCTCTACTGCTTATGAATGACTGAATTTACTTTTTGATCCTGAAAAAATTCAGTTGTTGAATTAAACAGATTAAAACAGTTTACCAACAGAATACAGTGTCCCCGTATTACCTTATCACTTTGCAATTAGAGTACTTTACCATTTCTACACACATCATATATTTGATGCAACTCTGTATGTTAGGCAATATTATTGTCCCCACTTTATGGATTAGAAAACCAAGGCTAGGGAGAAATGGTGACATTTTCAAGGGTAGCCAACTGGTAAGTGCTGAGTTTGGGACCAGAACTCAGCTCTTTGAATTTCTATTTCAGAACTTTTTCTTATTGCTTCTCCAGTCAACCCAAGGGTGGGCCCTGCAGAGTAATAAGAATGCTTTCAATCAGCTTTACCCCCAACTTTCTCTCCCACTCTGACCATCTTTTGACTTCACCTTTTCTGGAGCCACTTCAAACACATCATCTTCCCCACACCCAATCAAGCCCTCACCTGAGGGGTCCATATGGGACACTATTAAGAAGATGGCGAAGTCCAGGAAAGAGCAGTTGCACTTCCAGGGGTTTCCACTCAGAAACAGGGTCTCGAGAACAGGGAGGTGGTGGAAGGCATCACTGTCCAGGGTCTGCAAGCCGGTATTTCTGAGGTCCAGGTACCTCAAAGAGGTGGTGTTGGCAAAGGTGAACTTGTGAAGCGATAACAGGTGAGGGTTGTTGGCAATGTTCAGCTGCACCAGGTTGCTGAGCACCGAGAAAGTGAATGGGGAGATCGAGGTCAGGTTGTTGGAGCTGAGGTCAAGGTAGATGAGTTTGAAGACCCCGATGAAGGTGTAATCCATCACCTCTCGAATCCGGTTGTTCTGACAGTCCAAATAAACAAGGTCACTGAGGAGTCCTAGATGCATTGCTGGCAAACTAGTGATTCTGTTCTCGTTCAGGAACAGCCTCCGGGCGTTCAGGGGTATGTCAAGGGGGTATTCGGTTAACTGTCTCCCTGTGCAGATTACTTCTTGGGCTTGACACAGACAATTATTTGGACACTTTGACCCTGATACCAGCCCCATTCCAAAGGAAAAGAGTAACCACCCGGGGCCAGGGCCTGAAGCAAGGGACATAGTAAGAAGCCACAACCACCCTCCTTCCACCTTCCTGCGGGCTCTGTCCCTCTGATCCGAAGGCTGCCGGTGGGGGTTGCTGCGGGGGAGGGGCGCTGGAAAGAACTGTAACACTTTAGCTTTGTGCAAAGCAATTTTCCATTACAGGAGAACTGAACAGAAATTGAAACGCAAGGCTCACTGCCCTGCCGCCCAGCTTGGTGGCTCTGCCACTCGCTCCCAGACTGCCACTGGAAGCTTGCCCATTTGGCAGCTTTGAAAGGTCTCACCCTTTCCCTGCGTTTGCGAGTGAAGGGGAGCCAGGGGAGAGCCACATGACAATGAGGTGGCCAGTTGACACCTTTGTGATGTCAGCAGCCTCAGGAGACTGTCTGGCTGAGGGAAAGAGATTCCTCTCTCCTTCTGGGTGGTGTGGGGGTGTTTTGTGTATCTTGGTAAGCCAGCTGGAGCTCCCTGGGGAAAGTTGAGGCCTCATGGGTAGAGGCCTGCAGCATGCGCGTGTCGGGGACCAGGCTGGGTTCAGTGTGTGGATGTATATAGTATCTGTACCCTCTCCCCATGGAGCTGTAGTAGAAGATTAGGTGACACTGGACCCCCTAATCTGCAGACCATAGAGGGAACATGGGACATCTCCAGGCCAACTCCTTTTCTTACTGATGAGCAGAGCTTGAGGTTAGTTCTCAGCGTGGGTCTTTTCTTGGGTATTGATTTGAATGGGTGCCAGTTTTTCAGTGTTGTCAGGAGAAGATGGGAAAGGGAGTGCTTCCTTTGAAATGAGGCAAAGGAAATTCCTCTGATAAAGTGGTACTCTTTTAAGACTTTCTTCCTAGGATGTATACATCTCTGTCTGCATTTGGAACATATATATATGTGTATTTTATTAAAAAACTTTTTGAACAAGTATAAGCTACTCCTCCTAACGCAAAATCCAAATGTATATTTAAAAAAATCTCAGTGCAACAATAGAACTATTTTTTTTTTTTACCACTCGTATTCTCCTAGGACTTTTAAAATAGTGCTTCTCTAGTACTTCTAGTGTGAGTTTATATTCATTAATTACTTGTCAGGTGATGGGAGTCTTTTGGAGGGAGGGATAGAAAACCTGGAAGCTGAAGAGTTGCATCAGGCAGAAATAAAACATCTCAGGAACTGAAATTTTTATTTTTGAGAAAATTGGGTTTCATTTTTTAAAAGCGTTCATATATAACTGACTTGTGAATATTAATAACATATTGAAACCTACCAGTGACTGGCACCTGGTATGTAATAAATGTATAGTGAATGAACGATGTGAGAATGTCTCTGGTGGTTTGCTTTCTTCTCTTGCTTCTTTGCCAAGAGATAACTTAATAAAGTCAAATGGATTTGTGGCTGGTTAGCTAATGCTTGATTGTTTACTTACTCAGCATTCCTTGGGTGACTGGCTGTGAATTAATATGATGACTTAGGCGTGTTTACCAAATTGAAAGTGACCTTCTTTAAGTAGACATTTCAAATACTTGAAGTAATAACCCAAATGATAGCTGTACTAATTGAAGCATGACTTAATTGATAGGGCAGCCACCCTTTCCTCATAATTAAAACAAATTCTATTAAAAAAATAAGTTCCTTGCTAGATCTTACGTGATTGCCGAGGAGAGAAACCTGGCACATAAAGTCTATAGAAAAGAATTAATTTCCAGAGTGACTGCTCTGGGAGCTGTGGCGAGGGTGTGTTTTGTGGGTGGAGTGTGGCAGGGATGGTTTGTTTGAAAGGGCTGTGTTTGTTTTCTGCTTCCGTTTGATGAGAGATGATCACTGATTCACCTGCCAAATCACCATGGAATGATTTTGCTGATGTTTCACCTTTTCTTTTGTGCCCCCTCTTTCTGACTTTCCCTCTTTCCTTCAGTGAGCCCTGTCTTCTGGTTGCCCTATTTCATTTCCAGCCTCCTTACCCACACTAGCTTTCTCAGGATTGTAGCCTCAGGATTGGACTTACTTGTTTGGCTGTATGGTTACAAGTGCTCTACTTAGAAAAGCCTTAGGTAAATATATCATGCTAAAGGTTATTCATGGACACTAGTCAGCTGTGCCTGACTCTGGAGTGTTACCATTTTCACAAAGCACTATAAGCGGTTTAACCTCAGGGAATATTCCTTTTGTTTGAGGTAGCTGTATTTTTTTGATCCTGAAGTCTGGACACTCACGGGCTTGTTTCAGCTTTGCCAGGTTAGACCACATCTCTAAAGTGTGTACCTCATCTCTAAAAGTGTTTACCTTTATTGAGTTCAATAAAGAATAAGTAGACCCGACAAAGGAGAAATAGAAAATGTAGCATGGCTTGAATTACCTGATTTCAGAACCTTAAAGAAATTTTTTGTTCGAAGAACAGCTTGTCAAATTATTATTTCAGAAATCCTGCATTGGGAAATCCTAGATAGGCTGTTTGCCCTTGGTCGAAGAGCTTACTTTCTCTGGGCTTTATTTCTGTCATCTCCATATTGAGGTAAATGAAGTAGATAATTTCCAAGTGTCTTTAGGACTTCAAATTCCTTCATAACGGAAAGGTCTCAGGTACCATCCAGCAACCAGAAGTAGTATTTTGGGGCCAAGAGGAGAGCCTTCCTACTCCTTCTAATCACACTATGTAGCCCCACCTATCAGGTGGTTGCAAAAAGGGAATTCTCCCACCTCGGCGAGCGGCTCATGCAACTTCAGCTGCAGCATGGTCGCCCTTAGTGTGTGCAGCTGTTTTATTAGCCTGCCCTTTCCCTTGGGTAGCTGGTGTGCCCATCCTTCCAGGAGGACAGGTGGAGTATCAAGTGAGCAGTCGGAGGGGCCCCTCCTATCTCATACAACCGCGATAGCTGACTCTGCTCTCAGGCAGGCTCCTATTTTTAGCTGTATCTGATGGAGGCACTGTCTTCCTAGCTTAATGATCCCTCTCAGGTGCCATCATGCCTCCAAACAGCTCTCTGGTGATCCAAAGGACAGGTGAGCACAGCCCCTGATATCTTACAAGGAAGAGGCTGGGTGACATAGGGCAAAGTGAACACAATTGAGATACTGAGGCAGTATGACTTTGTGACCTCTAAAGGCCTTGACTTTCTTTCTGTAAAACAAGATAGGACATTCTCCAAAGGATTTCCCAGTTTTAAAAGTCCATCAAGCTTTGGTTGTGAAGGGAGAGAGCAGATGATTGAAGCATCAAAGCCCAAACAATCAAGACAGAGTCAAGCGATTACAAAGCAGACCATGAACGTTAGCTAGTAAATAGTCCACTCAGCTGCCTGGGTACGAGTGCTAAGGGATATTTAACTTCGGCATGCTTTTTTATTTTCTGAGGAGAAAAACAGCAGAAGGAAACGCACGTGCCATTTTATTCAGTTGAAATTGCCAGCGTGCTCAACTTGGGATTTACATGGGGTTAGCAATGTAGGGGCGCACAAGTCAGTACTTTGGTAAACTGCTCCCCAGGCAGGTAATGTTGTGGGTTCAGGTCTAAAGAATGTCACAGTCTCAAGGACTTTGGTGTAGGAGCCACTTATGGTATCCAGTTCACTCCAGACTTTCGACACTGCCTGTGCCTTCTTCAGCAAAGTCATCTCTCAGCAGGTGTGGGGCTTCAGGACCATGGTAAGCAGATGAAAATGAACAAGAAGTTCAGCCTGAAAGTAGAAAAGTAGTTCCAAAACATGCCGGAAGGGCTGAGGTGTAAGGGCTAAATATGTATGTATCTGTCTATTCATGAGCCTTGGTTTTGTTTGCAGTGTCAGCTGCTAGAAACTATTTTTGTCTTTTCCCTTCAGGCTGCCTGAGTCTCCACTCAGGAGATCGGACCCTAACAGAGTAAAGGCCAAAAGAAACCACTCCCATTTGTTGCATTCCCCAGGGATGTCTTTGATTCCCAGGCTTTGTCCGCATTCTACACTTCTGCAGGATTCATGATCTAGAGGAATCCAAAGGGAAACCTGTAAACTGTATACCCTTTTTAGGGGCAGAATTGGATCATGTTTTCAGCTTATAGTAAATCAATGTACTGTTGCCTGTGGCTCGGCTGATGTGTAGCAGTCCTTAGGCCTGAAACTTGATTTGTAACTTTGCCAATAATGGCAGCTGTCTAAGCCCATTGATTTGGGAAGAGAATATGGATGCTTTATAGGTGCCTTGTAGATTTCAGTATGGGTGAGAAAACTGTGGTGTAGTGTGAGCTTTATAGTGAGAAGATTCGTCACCATGTGACTTGGGCACACACCTTAGCTTTTATGGGCTTTGATTTTCTCTTTGGTGAAATAGAGATGATGAATATTGCTTTTCCAGTGTTGTTACAGAGATTTCCTGTGATTTAAGGCAACACGATAACCACCATTTACTACTTACCCTGTGTCAGGAATGTGATCCTCCCAGGGACCCAGTGAGTCATATTGCATGACCCTCATTTTATGAATGAAGAAACAGAAGCTCCAAGAGGTGCCACTCGCCCTTAGGCAGAGGGCTGGGGAGTGACGAAGGCTGTATAGGAACAGGAAGTTTTACTCCTGGGCACAAGCCCTTAACTACTGAGCCGTACTACAGCATCGTGTGCAGGTGCCTCAGAATGCTCATTATTGTTTTCATCAGCTCTAGGAAATACATAGTCTCTAGCCCTAAATGGTGCCTTGTCTCCAAACCAGCTGAAACTACTGTTTGTAATATGCTTTATTTATGCTTTGGGTTTCCTTGTCTTTCAGAAGGCTTATGACAAGGCTTATGACACTTTTCAGGCTTTAAGTTCATATATTAACCTTTGAAATTAAGGTTTATATATATATATACACACATATACATATATATATATACACACATATACATATATATATATATATATTTTTTTTTTTTTCTTTTTGCAGGTAAAGAAACTAAGTGGAAAAACAATTTGCCTAAGCTTACTCAGAAAATGAGTGAATATCGAGGTACTTAGGCTGGTGAGAATGTAGCTAGATAGAACATAGGTTTCCTAATGATTTTGAAAGGCGATTTCTTTTCTGACTGCACTGGCTGACAAAGAAACAAATGGAATGATGCGATGAGGGCTATCTCATCACAATATTTCTGAAAGGACAAAAGGACAAATGGAGCAGGAGCAAGGGGATTCATAGGAAGAAGGCTTGCTCTCCTGTGGGCCTTGCAGAGCATCGGTACTTCCCACCTAGAGCTCATAAATCCACTTCCACAGATAAGCTCTTCCTAGCACTTTACTTCCTGGACACACTGAAAAAGTTACCTTTAAGACCTGGCCATAGTTCCAATGATGCCAAATAGAAGAAAAGCAGATAGCTGAGTGGTCAGCTTTTGGATCTATGCTTTTGCTTCTGTTGCCAGACATGCTCCCATTTGAACTCTTTTCCACAAGAGCCTCTGTGATGACAGATGTGGCAGAGGCATCCCTTCCCCACCTCTTCCTGGTGTCCTTCATTAGTCTAAATATCAGAGGCAGCCGGGTGTAGTGGCTCATGCCTATAATCCCAGCACTTTGGGAGGCTGAGGTGGATGGATTGCCTGAGCCCGGGAGTTCTAGACCAGCCTTGGCAACATGGAAAAACCCTGTCTGTACAAAAAATACAAAATCAGTCAAGTGTGGTGGCACACACCTGTAGTCCCAGCTACCCCAGAGGCTGAGGTGGGAGAATCATCTGAGCTCGGGAAGTTGAGGCTGCAGTGAGCTGTGACTGTGCTACTGCATGCCAGCCTGGGTGATGGAGTGAGGCCCTGGCTCAAAAAATAAATAAATAAATAAAAAAAAAATAAAAACCAGAGGCATTATTGCTAATCTATCACAGGGCTTCAATAGCTTCAGCTTCCTAGATCTTGCTATCTTCCTTCTTGGAAAGCCTGTTTCAAATGTCTCTACTCCCCAAACTGTAGAAAGCGAAGAGTCTAAAATATGTGAAGTCTTGGTCCGCAGGTCTTGCTGCATCACCTGGCCATTTGCCTTCAACTCTGTTTTCCCAGCTTAGAGCCACCACTCTTCTGTGCAGAAACAGACTATGAGGGGTTCTCTCTGAGTTAGGTTCTTTTTCTGTTGCCCTAGTAACAGAATTATTAAACTTGAGTTCCAGCCTCGAGAGTATTTGTGCCTGGTGAGGTAATGTCTGTCGCATCCAGCCTTTCTTTTTGTTCCCACTCCCACTCACTTGCTTCAGGCCCTCTGTACCTCACACCTACACTGATGCACTGGTCTCCTCCCTGGCCTCTGTCCCTCCTGTCTGCCCTCGCCAACGAGGCTGTCCCTTGCTCAGCAATACTCTTTTTCTGGTTCAGACACTTCTCCTTGTTCAAATTCCCCATCAGCTTGACATTCGAAGCTCGATTGTTCCAAAATGCAATGCACTGTACATCTGTGCTTTAGGAGAGCAGGCTGTGGCCCAAGGGTGGTGATGGGATAGAGCCAAGAGGAATTGGAAGGAGGAACCTGTAGGGCTTGGTGAGTGACCTGTTCGTTGGGAGGCTATGTAGTGTAGCATTTAAGTGCATGGATTTTGACTCAGACTGTCTATAAAATCTTTCTGCTCTCACTTAACAGCTGTATGACCTTAGGAAAGTTTCATAACCTCTCTAGAAGTTGCACCTTCCCGAAATGCAAAATCGAGATAATGACAGTGTCTTCCTCATAAGGGTTTTCTTCTGCCCAATTAAGGGTCATCTTCTAAAGTACTTGTCTTAGCATCTTCAGACATAGAAAGGCATCAAAAATATTAGGTGTGATGATGATGGTGGTAGAGGAAGGTGGAAGGGTGGTGATTTGAGAAATGGAACTGAGAATGGCTCTTGATTTTGGTGAGTGGGTGGAAATCATGCCAATAGAGAATTCAGGCACAGAATAAACAGGTTTTTGAGAACAGATAATGATTTCATATTGGGACTTACTGAGTTTGACGCATCATAGCTCACTTTTATTGATTCTCACTGAGTGCCAGGCACTACACTAAAGCATTTTGTGTATGTTGTCTCTTATATAATTCTCACAACAGTTCCTTGTAGAAAAGGTTATCAACCCATGCAAGGTTCAGAAACCAGCCGACAGTTATTAATTTGCCCATAGTTATTAAATAACTTGTCCACAGTTAATAAAGGTGCAGAGCTGGGATTTCAACCCACGACTTTGTGTCTCCAGAGGCGGCACATTTTACCACTATATATACTGTCTCTTGAATATCTTTACTGTGGGTATTGAATCAATCTCTTTTTCATGTTTTTAGTGCTAAGATGGTCTTGGGGGAGCATGATTGTCCACATTGTTTCTTATCTAGGTTGTGTTTTGCCCCCTCATTTGCAATCCCCCTGTATAAATTTGGCCCCCAGACTCCAGGATTTCTTTTATGACATGGGCCTTCCTGTGTTTGTGCTTGGAGTCAGAGGCTAAGTCCTCACCTAATTCTCACTATGGTCCTTTTGTCTCACTCCAAATTCCCCCTGGATGGGATCTTTGATCTTGAAGTGAATTAGTGTCTCTAAGCATCAGTTTCCTCCTCTGAACAATGCAGTTACAGAATTGTAGTAAATGTCAAGAGATAGATGTAGTTCATTGACAAGAAGGGCCGTTTCTGATTTCTCTTAGCATTCACAATACCTGGGCCAGTGCGGGGCATATATTAGGTGCTCTCTGTTCACTCAGTGAATAGATGACCAACCGAATACATATGCTGGTGTATTTCATGAGAATTTACTCCTTTTGTTTGACTAGCAGCATTGCTTCCTTTTTCAACTGCCCTGCTGTCCCAGGTAATTGTCCAAATTTAATGTATTTTTTTGGGTTGATTTCTAAAGAATGTTTGGAATCACATACACCACAATGGTAGCAGTGGGTTATGATGTTAGTGTTGGGTGGTAGGCACTGCCTACATATGTGGTGGGGAATGAGGAGGAAAGGAGGTTCATGGGGTGGACTGGATCATATTTCCTTCCTTGACTTTCTTTGTATTGGAGAAAGATGCTCTAAGAACCCAAGGGACATGGATTTAGCTGCAGTTGACAGAACCCAGCGCATAATAAATTGTTTTTTCAATAGGAGTTTTCTGTTCTTTTAATAACAATACTTTAACATGGCAACTTTCTTTTTCCCCCTGTCGTTTCAGGTACTTATGCTTTCAATAACGTGCATATGGATTTCAACGCTATTTAATTAAGCTGTAAACCTATAAAAATGCACATTTAATATTCGGAGTAAACCCTTGCCTTGTTCTTTCTGAAGGTAAACAGAGGAAATATCTTCTTGAGCTCAGAGTTCTGAGATAATGACGATTAGTTGCCATAGAGAGAAAGAGAGAGAGAGAGAAACACATTAAAATGTATCATACTTTCTCTATTTAGGAAATTCATTTAATGAAATATTCAGAGCCACCAAATCTACCCAGACCCAGATACCTATTAATCTGTTAGCCACTTGAGCTCCAGAGGGATCTTTCTTTGCCAGGAAAGCTTTTCGGTTGCTCTACCCCTGTGTTCAGAAACTTTTGATGGCTCACTGTTTTCCTGTGTACAGATAGTGTTCAATCTTCTTCTTTTTTTTTTTTTTTGAGATGGAGTCTGGCTCTGTCACCCAGGCTGGAATGCAGTGGTACGATCTCAGCTCACTGCAACCACCACCTCCCAGGTTGAAGCAATTCTCCTGCCTCAACCTCCTGAGTAGCGGGGACTACAGGTGCACACCACCATGCCCAGCTAAATCTTGTATTTTTAGTAGAGACAAGGTTTCACCATGTTGGCCACGATGGTCTCAATCTCTTGAACTCATGATTTGCCCACCTTAACCTCGCAAAGTGCTGGGATTACAGGTGTGAACCACTGCACCTGGCCTCAGTCTTCTTAACATGTGAGATTCTAGGCCTGTTAGGATCTGGACCTAGCCATCCTTCTCAATCTCATTTGTTATCACCTAGCCACATTGGTGCTTGTTGGCTCTGCCGGCACTAATGGTGGCATCCCAAGCCTCTCTTGTGGTATTTTCTCTTTGAAGTTCTCTTTCATGTACTCTGTTGGCCTTTAAGTTCCTGCTCACCCTTCAAGACCCAGTTTAAATTCCATACCTAGTTCAAATGCCAAGCCCCTTTGGATTCCTCTAGACAGAATGACTCTAAGCTTTCTTGGACTTTGTACTTTCAGGGCAATTCTAATCACAAATAGAAATTTCTGCCACTAGACTGTGAGTTCCTTGGGGCCTGGGGACCTCGTCTTTTAAAAAAATTATTTATTTGTATTTTTATTTAATGCCTAGCTCATAGTAGGTCCTAATTCACTCTTACTGAAAGAAATTAGGTTAATGACATATTGCCAGTTAAAAGTATGCAATATGATGTCATAAAGATTTTTTAGGGGAATGAATTACCTAACCCAGATCTCAACTGTAGCTGTAAATATAAAAGTTCCACAGTTTCCTCTTGATGGAGTATTTTCTTCACCTATATGGCAGCAGTAGTATGAAGATAAATCTAATGTTTATTGTTGCCCCTTTGGTTAACTAGCAGAAAGCTCCAAGTTAGAGGTCCATAACAGAATCACTTTCTTCATGTTGCCTGTAGCATACTATAAATGCTCTAAATACGCAGGAATGGGAGACCATGTAACTTGGTGGTTAAAACATGAATGTTAGAGTTAGGTGGACCTGACTTATCAGCTGTACATGGCAACTTATCAAACATATTTTCAGTTTTGTTACCTGGGGATTATCATAATTTATTACCAAGATTGCTTTGAACATTACATAAGATATTCAGGCCCACTTGATTAAAAGGGCATCTGGCATATAGAAAGTGTTCAGTAAAAGGTAGTAGCTGTAATTTTCATTTTATTTTATGGTTATGAATTATTAATAAAATAGCAATCCAAAATAATATAATAATACACATTCCCCCAAAGAAATAGCAATTGTAGTAAGAATGGCTAATTTGCTGGCAAGTTAGAATATGGTTTGTTATTTGTAACTGAGTACTGTCAGAGGTTAGAGTCAGTCTCAGAATTCCAAAGGAGATGCTTGTCTAAAGTCATCCTCAGAAGCTGTTCAGACACCCATGGTTCTAGGCACAGCAATATCAACTGGTGAGGTTTCTGTACAAAGCAGTCAAAGTCTTTGTATGTTCAGAACCCTCCATGTGAATGAGGCCGGGACACAGCTGTGTGCATACAGACTTGCAGCATTGCCACGCAAAGCATACGTGATGCAGGTAATCTCTCTGCACACAACGCTGGATTGTATGACACTGTCTTTCCCTGCTCTGGATAAAAACTCTTGGCAATGAATTTTTGTGGGAGCGTAACAGGAGGGCTACTCCTAAAGTTTTCTCTTGATTCTTTCCTATCAGACCTGTCATTCCCAAATCTTGTTGTGCATTCTGACTAGGACAGGTGAGTCTGTGTGAGTATGTAACCTTTGATAAATAAATTCATTAAAAATAGGATCTCATTTCCTTGGGGTCTTTTTAAACATTCCTCTTTATGATCATACATTACCAAAGAGAAGTGTTGCTTTATTTGATCATTTGATCTTTGCTTTTACAATTACCAATGCCGGCCTGGTGTGGTGTTCTATAATCCCGGCACTTTGGGAGGCTGAGGTGGGTGGAACCCTTGAGTTCAGGTGTTCAAGACCAGCCAGGGCAACATAGAGAGACCCCATCTCAATACAAAAAAAAAAAAAAAAAAAAAAAAAAAAAAAAAAAACCCAAAAAAAAAAAAAAAAAAAAAAAAAAAAAAAAAAGAAAGAAATTACCAACCCCTATTCTTTTTTATTTTTTGGTATGAGTATGAGGTTTCTGCAGGCAGCTTAAATAAACCTGATTCTGATTCTTTTTTTGGATCACGAGAAGGAAATCATGTGTGTATTGAGGTCTGCAAAGGAGGTTTGAGGAGATTACTAAGGTGTCCCTAAAAGACCCAGGAGCATTTATGAACTGGCCCCAAGCACTTGCCAAATCCATGAGAGACTAGTGCTCCTTTGGAGGCTCTGGAAGGTGCCTTGGCTGGGAACTCATTCTCCTTCTCCCTCTTCTTGCTTCAGCTCCTGCTGAAAGTCAAGCATGCAGCTTCGGGAAAGGCTAATTGGGTTGGACTTAAGATTGGGGTGGGAGATCTAGCTGGAAAGAGCCTGGAACTGGAAATCTGGGGAACTTAATTTTAGTCCTGATTCTTTCATAAACTCACTGTGTAACTCTGGACAAGTATTGCACTCTGTAAGCTTGTTTCCTCATCTGTGAATCAAGGCAGCTATGGCTTTGGGTCTCAAGTTCTTGGGGCCAAGCCAGGGACTAACAGTGGCATGGAAAACAGCTCCTTCACCTCCTGCATGTTCTGGTTGTCCTTTAAAAATAGTATTGTTGACCGGGCACAGTGGTTCATGCCTGTAATCCTAGGACTTTGGGAGGCTGAGGCGGGCGGATCACGAGGTCAGGAGATTAAGACCATTTTGGTCAACATGGTGAAACCCTGTCTCTACTAAAATACACACACACACACACACACACACACACACACACACACACACACACACACACTAGCCTGGCATGGTGGTGCGCACCTATAGTCCCTGCTACTCTGGAGGCAGGGGAATCTCTTGAACCCGAGCAGTGGAGGTTGCAATGAGCCAAGATTGCGCCACTGCACTCCAGCTTGGCAACAGAGCAAGACTTCATCTCTAAATATATAAATAAATACATAAAATAAAATAAAAATAGTATTGTCCAAACTAATGTGATGGGTGCACCCTGGAATTGGCTAGCTGAGGTCTGAAACAGCCAGGAGCCACTGGAAGAGTAGGGGGCACTGTAACACGGGAACAGGAAAGCTCTCAGCTCCCCTGGGAGGAGAGTGGAGAAGTATCCTTCCACAGAAGAGCCGCCGAGACCTCAGTCTTTGGTCTTTGGTCTTAGTGGTGAGGAACCTCCCTCCTGCAAAACAAATTGAAACAAAAATGAACCTATAGGATGTGGTGACCTCCCTTCAGAAAACAAAATGAACTGGAAAAGCTTAAGGACCCTGGGAGGCAACAGATGAGGCTGAGGAGTTCTATTCATGAGGCAAATGTGGCTTAGTCCACTGGGCCAGTTAGAACACCACAAGTGACCAGACAGAAGGAGATTTTTATAAATTGAAAAAATAATTCATGTCCCTGGAGATAATTGAAACAGTACAAAAAAATTATCACTGAAAAATAGGTTTCTCTGTTACTGGCCCCCTACTTGTGTATCCATTTCCAGAGTTAACCACCGTTTAAAATTTCTTGTGTGTCCTTCTGGAAGGAGTCTAGGCAGCAGCTGCACTTCACTTTTTCATGGAACAATACATTTTAGAGATTGTTCTGTATCAGCACACATATTCATTAATTAAATTCCTCACCATGGTCACAGGGCCTCATGGGCTCATCACCTGTCCGCTGCAGTGATGTCCTCTCCCCTGACTCCTGCATCTTACTCTGCTTAGCCACACTGGCCTCCTTCCTTTTCTCTAATATGCCAACACATCCCCATCCTGGGACCTTGTCCTTGTTGTTCTCTTCACCTGGGAGGCTTGTCCACCCTGTCCTTGGCATGTGTCACTCCTATATGTCACCTCCCCAGGCTGGCCCTCCCTGGTCATCCCATCTCAAAGAGTTCCCATGACTTCTGCCCTCCTACTGTTTTTATTTTCCCGCACAGCTCTTAACCACTACCTGGCATTACAGAACATAATTACCATTTCCTTGTTTGTTTTCTGGTATAGCTGCTAGAATGTTAAGGAGGGCTGAGATTTTGTCTTGTTTTTCCACTGCTGTATTTTCAGTGCCTAGAACAGTCAGTGCCTGGCCCTTAATAGGCACTCAAATATTAATGAATACAATATTCAGAAAGCAATAAGTTGTTTACTTCAGAGGGCATGGCTTAGGCTAGAGTTGGAGATAGAAGTTTGGGTATCATCAGACGCTATTTTAAACTTTGGGATTGAATGTAAAGAGAGAGCATAGACAGAAGGCCAGGGACTGATTCCTGGGTCCTTTTCACATTTAGATGTTGGGAAGAGGAGGAAGGTCCAATGCGGGTGGCTGGGACGAGATAGCCAATCAAAGAGGAGGGAAATATGAGAATGTGGTGTCCAAGAAACCCAGCCTAGATAGTATTGGCTAAGTCCCTTAAATCTTCCATATGTCTGCATTGTATTCCATTGCAACGCCATGCCATAGCTTATTGAATTAGTCCTCTATCCACTGGTGTTTGAATTGTTGCCAGTCTTTGTCTGGTAAATAATGCTGCAGTGAATGCAGTTGTCTTTATCAATAGTTCTGGGTGAGGCAATAGCAGGGAACAGTTTAAAGATCTCGGTTTTCTATAGAAGCAGAATGAGTTCATGATTTATTTAGGTGTGGCATGGTAATAGCATTGGCTTCCTGAGAGCATTATATGCATACATAAATGAATGTATTAATTGCATATATAATGCACAGATAAATGAATATTGAGAGAGTCAGAGGTTAAGGGCAGGAAAGCCCTTTTGAAATTGCTAGTCCCAGCCACTGCTTCCACAGGCAAGAAAACAAATTGTCCAAGGTCATCTGACACCTTGAACACAGCCAGGGTTAGAACACAAGTCTCTTGACTTTCTGCCCACTCTTGGCAGAACTCCACATTGCATGCAACGGTGTTTCTGAAGATCAGCTTTGCCAAATTTGCTGAGCTGCAGGATATGGATATTTCTTGATTGAAGGCGCTAGGGGTAGATGAATGAGCAAAGATTTGAGACCAAACTGACTGGAGTGTATCCTGTCTCCAGCTTTTACTAGATGTATGGCTACATACTTGACTCTGGTCCTTGTTTTTGTAAAGCTCCCACTCTCGCTCTGCATGTAGCAGGCAGTAAGTGCAAACTCCCATCTTTGCCCGCCCAGACTCCTCTTCCAATGCAGTCTGACAATGAGAGAGAAACTGGAAACTTGCTTGTAAAACTTGAAGAAAAACAAGATTGCAGAAAGTGAACCAAAAGCAGTACTCTGTGTGTGTATGTGTGTGTAATTTAAGGCTTTGTCTTGTTCTGGAAATAACGTCCTAACACAAATGTCTCTAAGCAAACTATTAAAATGAATACATTAGGACTACCACTCTCAAAGGATGTGTGAAGATGGAAGTAAGAGAGACTAAGGAACACAAAAATCCCTAGATAGGCCTCATTTTAAAATTAAAAAATCCTATTTTTCTGAGTATAATACTTTTTTCTGGTTATTATGCTTTCTGCAAAAACATGAAAAATATAGAAAAGTATAAAGAGGAAATTAAAGATAATGCATAATTCCATTATCACTACTCACATTTTGGTGCATTCCCAGCCTTTATTCTTTGTATAGTTGTGGACCACTCAGATTCCCCTTCCAGGGATACCTTGACTCCAGCTGTTAGCAACTTCGAGACTGGCCTCAGCATTTGAGTCATGGTCCCACTATTTTAGTGGTGGTCCCAGCAGGTGACTGGCAAGCTTGTGCCACAAAGCCTGGCTACTTCTCTCAGTATAGGTCTTTTCTAAAGGGTGATCTTTGCTTTGTTGTTACTTATTGGGGTGGCAAAGATTTTCCACATCTGCACTACAGTTTGAGGGTCCTTCCACGCAATCCTGCTGTTCCTCTTTGCCTTGTACAGGTGTTACTCCCTCATAAAATATTTTGCTTTCCTAACTCCTTATTGCCTACATCCTGGACAACCCACCTGTTCCTATATATAGTTATATAATCAAGATCATATTATTAAATACAATGTGTATGTGTGTGTATTTATGTGTGTGTATATGTTATACAGTAAATGATATAATATTTATCATATTAAATACAACGTATATATAATTATTGAATATCATATATATTATATATATGGAGGCTGGGTGCAATGTCTCACACTGGTAATCTCAGCACTACCATAGGAGGCCAAGGCAGGAGGATCATATATGTGTGTGTGTACATATATATGTATATAAATGATATATTATTATATATAATATATGTGTATACATACATATAAATTATATATAATGTATGTATATATATTTATATATATAAATATACATAAATGTAGGTACAGATATATACACACAAATATATATACATACACACACATTGTATTTAATAATTATATGTACATACATTGTATTTAATATGATAAATGTTATTTAATATATGTTATATGTATTATGTATCATATAATAGATTATATATTATATATTTTGTATATGATAAATATATTTGCTCTTTCATTATAATTTTTTATATACATTTTTTACTAATATTGCTTGGTATTTTTATTATTTACATATAGTAGAATGTTGATTTGTATGAATTAATTATGAGTTAAATATTACTGATGAATAGTAACATACATAAACTTTCTAGAATATTCCTGATTGTTTCCATGAAATAGGTTCCCAGAGTGGTATTACTAGATCAACATGTCTGAATATTTTTCAGGTCTTGGTAGGTAGTTATTAATTGCTCTAGGAGGATTACATCAGTTTATACTTTCATCAGTGTAATGGTCATGTACACTTCACTGCACCATTACCTGCATTGTGTATTGCCATTACAATTACATTGTCAGGCAAAAACAGTGTTTTATTGTATTATTTTGTACATCTTTGATTCTTACTAAAGTTGAACCTTAAAAATAAGTTTATTAGCTAATTATGTTTACTTTTCTACCAGTTCTCTGCTCAATTTTTAGTATCTGTTAATTTAGAGGGATTTAAAAATATAGTTGCCTGAAATCTATAGCTGAGAAGGCACTCCTTTCTCAGGCAGTTCTCCCTCAGACTGTTTTGGCTTTCTATTTGGTTTTGTGACACATAAGTGTCTTATATTTTTATGTAGTCTGGGCTTTTCTTTTTCTTTTTTTTTTTAATTTATAAAGGAAAGAGGTTTAATTGACTCACAGTTTCACATGGCTGGGGAGGCCTCAAAATCATGCAGATGGTGAATGCGGAGCAAACACATATCTTACATGGTGGTAAGCAAGAGCAGAATGCTTTTCTTTTGGGATTTTTTTCCATTGCTTTTTTGGGGGGCAGGGGACAGGGTCTAGCTCTGTCACTCGGGCTGGAGTGCAGTGATGTGATTATGGCTCACTTCAGCCTCAATCTCCTGGGCTCAAGAGATCCTCCTGACTCAGCCTCAAGTAGCTGGACTACAGGCATGTGCCACCACATCCGGCTAATTTTTTTTTCTTGTAGAGACAGGGTCTTGCTATGTTGTCCAGGCTGGTCTCAAACTCCTAGACTTAAGTGATGCTTCTGCCTTTGCCGCCCATAGTAGTGCGGGGATTACTAGTGTGAGACATTGCACCTGGCCTCTATTGCTTTCATGTGTAAAATACCTTTCTTCATCTAGTGATCAGGCAAATTGTTAGCTATGTTTCTTCTTAATAGTTGTATGTTTTATGTTTAACCATTTAATCCATCCAAGATTTATTTTGTTTTATGATGTCAGGTGCAGGATCTACATGGAGCTATTTCCAAATAATTTTCCTGGCCCCATTTATTGCTTGACCAAAGGCAAGTTTTTTAACCTGCTTTAGCTTCCATTTCCTTATTAAGAGAGGATTATGCAAATGGTACTTCACAGGGTTATGTTGAAGAAAAGTAAAAGTAAAGTTGGGGATCTGAAAGCATTTTGTAAATGCTATGGAAATATTGGTTTTACAGTTGCAATCATTCACATGGCCTAAGAGAGAAAATGCTGTGTGAACAAATGCTTGTTTGATGTAGTCCTGTCTCAGTTCATTGATGACAACAACCCCAAACAAGGCTAGTTCCCTAGATCCTAACGAGCTCAAGACTTCTTGGACTGCCAGAAAGGGTTTACAGTATCCCAGATGAGTTAAAATGTAGGCTATTTATAATGAGTACACTTCAAGGGCGCATATATTTAGGAGTGTGGAGCAAAGAAGAATGCAAAGCCTGATTGAGGTTGGGGGTGTGATCAGGGAAAGTGGCCAAAAGCTTTTCATGGGGAGACAGGATCTGAGGAAGGGAAGGACTTCATTACTCTTCTCCAAAGTCATAAGGGAGCAGAGAGGGTGGGATTTCAGGAAGTATTTAAATGAAAAGAGACACATGGCTTGGCACAGTGAGAGGGAGGATTTTCCAGGCATCCTGTGCTGTCTTAGGGACCTGCTCAGAGGCTGGACCAAGTCATGCTTAGAAGGGTAAGTTGGACTGTACTCTCTTGGCATGGCCATGAC
Source organism: Cebus imitator (assembly GCF_001604975.1). NCBI lineage: Eukaryota > Metazoa > Chordata > Mammalia > Primates > Cebidae > Cebus > Cebus imitator. The sequence continues at coordinate 2,352,610 of NW_016107399.1, read as the reverse complement.
TTCAATTCTTCATTTAGACAAGAAGAGAGACGTCTTGTTTCTCATCAGAAGGAGATGCAAAAGATGTTTTCTGGCAGTTAGAGCCAACTCTTAACCACTGAGGAGAGAATGGTGGAAGATTGAACATTATAAAGAAGGCACTGAGAATTTAACCACTTCCCTGTTGAAGCCAAATTATTTACGAACTTGACTTTCTTCTCTTTTTAAATCTGACAGCATGATTAAGATGCGTTTAGCAAGGAAGGGCTACAGAAGGTTCGATGGAATTCCTCAATAAATACTGTCTCTAAGAAATAGTGGAAGAGCAGGGAACTGTGACAGAAGAAAAATAAGAGGAAAATACAAGAAGAAAAAAAATAAGAGGAATTCTTTGAGGTTAAGAATTCAATTCTATCTTCTTCATTTTTGAGTAATTTACGGGGTTTAGTAAGTGGATTAGCACGTAGTGGGTGTACACTTTAAACTGGTTGGTGGAAATAGATGAAGCACGAACTAGAGAAACTGCTTTTGGCTAGAGAGGAGTTAACATGGTGCTCTTGAGGCGTAATTGCTGGTGGCTGAGTTGTGGTAATACTGCACATTCCCTTCTTAACTGCATATTTCCTGTTCAGGACAAGGATACAATGGGGCTTCTTGGAAGTAGATGACTTGGGCAGTTCTTTTTATTGGGGGAAAAAATGAAGATAATTTGGCCTGGCTTTGGAACCTAATTTCCCATTATTTTCATCACAGGGCCTTCATCCTAGCCGGGGGAGTCTACTCATTATTCTTTAAATCTAAACAGACTCTACAGATCCTGCTCTGTGCCTTTGTTTATGCCGTTACTGGCTTCTCTCCCCTCTGCTGGGATCTTACCCTCCTTCAAGACTCAACACTTTCTGCTTTTGCAAAGCTGCCTTGAAAAACTCTTCTTCCTTTTCCAGTAATTTCTCCCTCTCTGAATTCTTTAGCTATTGTTGTCTATGTGACTTAAATGACACTTATATGCTCTGATGTAAAGTTAGTGTTTTATATACATATGTTTAAATCTCTAACAAGATAACATATGTCAAATGATCTGAAACCTAGTTTTATATTTCCTTATTACTACTCCCTTCCCACTGTGGTGCTTAGTACAAATCTGGTCTCATATCAGGTGCTCAAAGATGACTTGATAGGTTATTTGACAATTTCAGAAGATTCCATGAAACTCATCACCAGGTAAATCATGACATCTTATTCTCTTTGTGAAGCTAACAAGGTGGGAACAAAGGCTATGTCCTAATTAAGCTCAGCACATTGACAGCACTCTCAAAGGAAACAAAATAGTTGCTGTGAGAGTGGATGAGCACCTGGTCAGTGTTTCTCCCCTCGTATTCAACTAGCAAAACTGGCTCCATGGTTACAAAGTCCACTGAGGCCTGGTCTATCCTCTTCGCACAAGCTAAGTGTGGGAGACAATAGGACACTGATGATTACAAGACAGTGTGGTAAATATTATAATAGAGGCGCGTATAAGAAGCTATGCGAGTCCAGAGAAAGAGCCTGGAAATGAGGCTGAGTTAGGTTGTTAGGGAAGGCTTCCTGGAAGAGGTAGTGCTTTTGAATTTAGACCTAGAAGAAAGGAAGAGAAAGATTTTTCCATCACCGCCTTAGGAAAGCGTGTTTGGGAAAACTTAGATGGGAAACTTTTCTAAGATAAAGTTATTTTACAAAGAAGCAGCATTGGGAAATCAAGGAGATTTAATTACAACTGCCTCACGAGCAGGATTTGAAAAGGAGTGGGAGGCTCATGGAAACCTTAATTGCCGAGAAAAGTTAAGAGGAGAAATATGACAGAAGTAATGGGTCTATATGTATGTCATGTCTGATTTGTCAGTTTTCTAGACAGGCACTCTGCCTCCTGCCTTCTTCTAGGTTAGAGAAAAAAGGATCCTTCAGCAGCTAAAGTGAAGATACCATGCAGGATGCAGAAATGGGACCTGAAAAGACTCCTTATTCCTTTTAAGGAAGAAAAGGTCCATGTCAGATGACTTCATTGTTCAGAAGAATAAGAAGTATTTGTTCAGCAATAACAATGTGTGAGATGCCTGAAGAGCCCTGAATCAGGCTAAATAATTTCTTCCTTCCTTTAGAAAATACAAAACAGCTTGCCTCGTTTCTCTTCCAATTTATTCTTGTGGCTTTTTATTCCTTTGGAGATCTGGAAGGATGCTGATTTTATGAAACTTGTAGACTAGCCCTTCTGTATTTAGGGAGTATGTCCTTGTGTGCATTAAGCTGGGTCTTTAAGATTAATGTAATATGCAGGAAAATATGATAAATGATGCAGCATTAGCAGCTTTTAGCTTGTCCAAGTGGCCGCATGTTGAAAGCATCTGGAAAAATTGCAAATTGCAGCATGATCAGAGCATAATTGACAGATGTCAACACAGAGAAGTGGCCAATTGAGAGGGATGAAACCAGACCCAGCCTCCTGGGTTGTGTGCATAGGAATTGCTAGAGAGACAGCAGAATTTAAAGATGATGTCTTTTATAACTACTAGAGCATAGAAGTGCTAGAGGAACAAGTCTGTTGGTACAGACGAAAGAGAATCTATGTTACTGAGAAAAGTTTTCATACACAAGTAGAATAAGACTGAACCTTCTCTAATGTCCTGTCCAACTCAAAGTGGGATCCCAGGGCTCTCTGAAACAGGATTTAATGAGATTTTTAATAGGCTATAATATTCATAAAGCAAGGGAGCCCTTGGATACATATGCATTTTTCTACCATCCCTAAGCTTTAATAATTTACATTTGTGTAGTACTTTACAGTTTGTAGGAGCCTAATCTCCCAGACTATTGGTTATCTGTTGTCAAAATAATGCGGTGTAACAAACAACTATGAAATCTCAGGGACCTACAATAATATGTTTATATATACATAATAAACACATACAACAATGTGTTTATTGCTCATAAGTCTAGAAGTTGGTGACTCTGCTGATTTTGGCTAGGCTTATTCACATATTTGGGGGTTAGGGGCTATCAGTTGATCTGAGCTGTCAGATGACCTGGGGGACTCAGCTCTGATCCATGTGTCTTTTTTTTTTTTTTTTTTTTTTTTTTTTTTTTTTTTTTTTTTTTTTTGAGACGGAGTTTCACTCTTGTTACCCAGGCTGGAGTGCAATGGCGCGATCTCGGCTCACGGCAACCTCCGCCTGCTGGGTTCAGGCAATTCTCCTGCCTCAGCCTCCTGAGTAGCTGGGATTACAGGCACGCGCCACCATGCCCAGCTAATTTTTTGTATTTTTAGTAGAGACGGGGTTTCACCATGTTGACCAGGATGGTCTCGATCTCTTGACCTTGTGATCCACCCGCCTCGGCCTCCCAAAGTGCTGGGATTACAGGCTTGAGCCACCGCGCCCGGCACGATCCATGTGTCTTTTATCTTTCACAAAGCTAACCTAAGCATGTTCTTATGGTAATGAGAGAAAAGATAGAAGAGGCACAAGACAGCAAGCAAAACATGCAAGGTCTCATATAATGGCCAAAGCAAGTCACACGAATTCAGTGTCAAGGTGTGGGAAAATGTACATCATTCCTTTTGATAGAGAAATTTCACCTGGCAAAGGGTGTAGATACAGGGAAGAGAAAATAATTAGTACAATTACAGGAATTTACCATACAGATATTGCCTCATTTAATCCTCATGGTATAATCCTTTACTCTTGAAAATTGGTATTATTATTCCCTCTTTCATAGATTTTTTTTTTTTAAAAAAGGTTTTCTTAACCTATTTATAAAAAAATGAAAAGGACACCAAAGTAGTAAGAAATTGCCAAGTGTGGTGGCTTGCGCCTGTAATCCCAACTACTTGGGAGGCTGAGGTGGGAGGACCACCTGAGCCTAGAACAACATAGTGAGACCCCATCTCTAAAAACATAAAAACAAATTAGCTGGGTATGGTGATGTATGCCTGTAGTCTCAGCTATTTGGAAGGCTGAGGTGGGAGTATAACTTGAGCCCAGGAGTTTAAGGCTGCAGTGAGCTGTGATCAGACCACTGTGCTCCAGCCTGAGTGACAGAGTGAGACTTTATGTCTAAAAAAATGAAAAGATTTTTTTCTAAGGCCAAATGGCTGGTCAGTAATATTTCAGAAAGAATAATACTAGTCTCCCTATTACAAATGTAAGGAACTTTCCATTGTACCATACCATGCTTAATTAAGAGGATAAATCCAAAGGATTTTGTCAGAAACTTCCTAAAGGTAGACTGGTAAAATAAAGTGTGTGGCCCTTGATGTTGTGTGAGTTGGAGAATACACAAACTTTTACTTAGGTTTTCTTAACCTATTTATGAAATTTCTAGTACTCTGATAAGATATAACATTTTCACATAATAATATATTAATTCAAGGAATTCACTAGTCATGTGAAAGTTAGTTTACTTGTTAGTTAGGTAGTTACTCAGTGTATTTGTAAGAGTAGGTAAGCTGCTATAACTATGTACTCCTAAAGCTTATTGATACAGAATAATAAATGTTTATTTCTTATTCACATTGGCCAGAACTCAGGCATGTGGCCACATCTAACAGCAAGGGAGTCTGGAAAATAGTTCAGGTGTGTGAAGGATATTTATAAACATTTAGCAAGATCTAAAGGAATGGATCATAGCACAGGTAAGTTTTCCAGGGAGACTAGGAGGTATACATTAGGTGATGGAAGGCTTAGGGTAAAGGAATATGGAAGAGAAGCGTCTATAGCTTAAAGACTCTATCCAAAAACCTGTCTTGGCTTCTAATACATTGCTTACAATCTACTCCTTACTTAGCATGCAGAGTGATCATTATGAATTAGGATTTAAGAATTTGAATCTGATTATGTCACTCTACTGCTTAAAAACCTTCACTGTTTACCGTAGTAACAAATGCTTAGTGTGGTTACACATATCTTCCAAAATGTGTCCTCTGTCAACTTCATATATTGCACCTTTGCATTCACTCTTTTCACTTAGCTATAAAAATCTTTTTAATTTGCTTAAAATGTAGGATCTCTTCTTACCTGTAGGCTACTAATCATGGCATTTCTTTTGTCTCTTGGACCCTCTTCTCTGAAACATAGCTTACCCTTTCTTTTTCTGATGAAGACCTCACTCTTTAGCTCTCAGCTAAATAATTACACCTTAATGTTAGCCAAAGTTAGGCCCAAAATTAAGACACCAAATTACAGATTCAGAAAACTCAGAGATCATCAAACATGGTAAATACCAAAATACACACATCTGCATATGTAATCCAAATCACTGAAAATGAAAGACAAGGGATATTCTGAAAGGTAGCTAGAGGAAAAAGACACATTATATTTAGGTGAACAAAGACAACGGTTACAGCAGACTTCTTACTAGAAACTGTGCAAGCCAGAAGACAGTGGAGTGTTGAAAGAAAAAAAATTGTCAACCCAGAATTCCACACCAAGCAAAACCATTTTTCAAAAATTAGGAAGAAATACAGATCTTAGACAAACAAAAACTGAAAGAATTTATTTCCAGCAGACTTGCACTACAAGAATTGTTAAAGGAAGTTCTTTGGGCAGACAAACATGATTCCAGACAGAATCTTGAATCTACACAAAGAAACGGATAGCACTGAAAATGAAATAAATGAAGACAAATTTAAATACATCATCCAAACTTTTGCTTTGTTTTCTTTTCTTCTGTGATTTCAATTACATGCATATTAGACTTATATTGTCACACAACTCTTGGGTGCTCCGTTCTGGTTTTTTTGTCATTGTTGTTTTGCCTACCCTTTTGTCCTTTGGGTTTCAATTTGGGTAATTTCTTGTTGTTGTTGTTGCTAGACAGAGTCTTGCTCTGTACCCAGGCTGGAGTGCAGTGGCATGATCAGGACTCACCACAGCCTCTACATTCTGGGCTTAAGGGATCCTCCGACCTCAGCCTCCCTAGTAGCTGAGACTACAGGCACACACCACTACCATGGTAACTTTTATTTATTTATTTTTTTGTAGAGATGGGGTCTCACTATGTTGCTCAGTTTGGTCTCAATTCCTGTGCTCAAAAAATCCTCCTGCTTCAGCCTCCCATAGCATTGCAATTACAGGCATTAGCCACTGCACATGGTAAATCTGGGTAATTTCTACTGGCTTATTTGGGTTTCACTTACTCTTTCCTTGGGTGTTTCAAGTCTTCTGATGAGGCCATTGAATCATTCTTCATAGCTGTTCTTGTATTTTTTATTTCTATCATTTCCATTAGATTCTTTCTATAGTTTTCATGTCTTTGCAGAAATTACCCATTTCATCAAGCCTGTTGTCACTTTTTCATCTGGAGCATTTTAACATAATAATCATAGTTATGTTAAATTCCCCTTTAGATAGTTCTGCCATGTGTAACATCTGAGTCTGGTTCTGTTGATTGCCCTTCCTCTGGATGTGTTTTTGTTTTTCTTGTTTCTTTGTATACATTTTAATTTTGTGATGAATGCCAGGTATCTTGTATAGTTCAGTAGAGACTGTGCTAAATAGAGTCATGTGACACATACAATGTCTTGGTCAATGGCAAACCACATATACAACAATGGTTCCATTAATTTATAATATTGTATTTTTACTGTGCTTTGTGCTTATATATGTTTAGATACACAACTACTTACCTTTGTATTACAAACACCTACAGTCTTCAGTACAGTAACACACTGTACAGATTTGTAGCCCAGGAGCCACAGGATATACCATATGGTATAGCTTAGGTATGTAGTAGGCTACATCCATGTTTCTGTAAGTACACTCTGTGATGTTTGCACAACAATGGAATTGCCTAAGAGCACACTTTGCAGAATGTATCCCCACTGTTAAGTGATATATGACTGTAGTTGTTAGACCTGGAACTGGGCTCGCTTTTCCTTATCTTGGCACTTAAGGTAAGAGATGAGTCAATCCTCTTAAGAGTTGAATGGGTTTAGAATTTTTTTTGTTGATATGGTTACCCTTGGTATAACACAGTTTTCATATTCCTCCATATCTTGTGTTTAGGGTGGGGGCTGGTTTGCCAGAAGGTTTTTTTTCCAATGTCTGCTTTATACTCAGCTTTAGATCTTCTCTTTGAATTGTGCCCATGGGGGTCTCTCTCCCTGCTTTTGCATCTCTCTCAGTAGTAGACTTCTATTGTTTGTTACTAGATTCTTGTTAGCCTGGTCATAGGGTATGAGGGAAGCATTCTCTGTTGTTCTAAATAAGCCTCAGTTGTAGGAAGTCCTAACCAGAGCAATCAGTCAAGAGAAAGAAATAAAAGGGTTCCAAACAGGAAAATAAGTCAAATTACCTCTGTTTGTGACAACATGATTCTATACCTAGAAAACTTCAAGACTCCACTAAGAGGCCCCTAGACTTGATAAACAACTTCAGTAAAGTTTTAGGATACAAAATCAATGTACAAAAATCAGTAGCAGTTTTATACACCAATAACGTTCAAACTCAGAGCCAAATCAAGAATGTAATCCCATTTACAATAGACACACACACACACACACACACACACACATGCACACACACACACTAAAACACTGCTGAAAAAAATCAGAGATGATACAAACAAATGGAAAAACATTTCATGTTCATGGATTGGAAGAATTAATATTGTTAAAATGGACATACTGCCCAAAGCAGTCTATATTCAGTGCTATTATTATCAAACTATTTAATTATCGTTTTTCACAGAATTAGAAAAAACTATTTTGAAATTCATATGGAGTCACAAAAGAGCCTGAATAGCCAAAGTAATTCAAATCAAAAAGAACAAGGCTCGAGACATCACATTACCTGACTTCAAGCTGTATTATCAGGCTACAGTAGCCAAAACAACATGGCACTGGTTAAAAACAGGCACATAGACCAATGGGATAGAATAGTGAACACAGAAACAAAGCTACACACTTACAGCCATCTGATCTTTGACAAGGTTAGCAAAAATAACCAATGGGGAAAGGGCTCCCTATTCAATAAATGGTACTGGTATAACCAGCTAGCCATATGTAGAAGGATAAAATTGGACCTCTACCTTTCATCACATACAAAAATTAAATTATAGTTTAAATCTAAGAATTTAAACTATAAAAATCCTAAAGAAAGCCTAGGAAATAACCTTCTGGACATTAGCCTTGACAAGGAATTTATGAGTAACTCCCCAAAAGCAATTGCAAACAAACAAACAAAAAACAAATGGGACATAATTAAATGAAACAGCTTTTGCATAGCAAAAGAAACTATGAAGAGGGTAAACAGATAACCCACATAATGGGAGAAAATATTTGCATCTATGTATCCGACAAGGGCCTAATATCCACAGTCTACAAGAAACTTAAACAATTCAACAATCAAAAAACACATAACCCCATTAAAAAGTAGGCAAAGGACATGAACACACTTCTCAGAAGACATACAAGCAGCCGACAAACGTGAAAAATGCTTCACATCACCAAGCATCAGGGAAATGAAAATCAAAACCAAAATGCAATACCATCTCACATCAGTTAAAATAGTGATTATTAAAAAGTAAAAAAATACAGATGCTGGCAAGGCCGTGGAGAAAAGGGAAAGCTTATATACTGTTAGTGAGGATGTAAATTAGTTCAGCCACTGTGGAAAGCAGTTTGAAGATTTTTCAAAGAACTTAAAACAGAACTACCATTTGACCCACCAATCCCATGAGTGGGTATAAACCTAAAGGAAAATAAATCATTTTACAAAAAAGACACATGCACTTGTGTATTTAGTGCAGTACTATTCACAATAGCAAAAACATGGAAACAACCTAGGTGTCCATCACCGGTGGATTGAATAAAGAAAACGTGGTACATATAGACAATGGAATACTATGCAACCATAAAAAAGAATTAACAAGACCAGAAAACCAAATACTGCATGTTCTCACTTGTAAGTAGGAGCTTTACATTCAATGCCCATGCACATAAAGTTGGCAACAATGCCAGGCATGGTGGCTCACACCTGTAATCTTAGCACTTGGGGAGGCTGAGGCAGGTAGATCACGAGGTCAGGAATTCAAGACCAGCCTGGCCAATATGGTGAAAGCCAGTCTCTACTAAAAATACAAAAATTAGCTAGGTGTGGTGGCAAGCACCTGAAGTCCCAGCTACTCAGGAGGCTAAGGCAGGAGAATCACTTGAACCCAGGAGGCAAAGGTTGTAGTGAGCCAAGATTGCACCACTGCAATCCAGCCTGGGCACCAGAACGAGATTCCATCTCAAAACAAGAACAACAAAAATGATGACAAGATGGCAACAATAGACAATGGGGACTACTAAAAGGGGAGAAGAGGAGGGGAACAGGTCTTAAAAACTACCTATTGGGTGCTGTGCTTACTTCCTGGGTGACAGGAGTATTCAAACACCAAACCTCAGCATCACGCAATATGCTTATGTATAACAAACCTACACGTGTACCCCCTGTATCTAAAATCAAATTTGAAATTATTTTAAAAAGAAGTCTCAGGTATAGGCAGGCATTGTGTCTCTGAGTCTTGGGGATGGGGCTTTCTCAGTGATCCTCTTTTACCGTTAGCTGTAGGTCTGGGCCCAAAACATATACTTGCTTTTTCCTGTAGCTGGAGAGTTTGTCTCCCACCTTTTTCCTTCTCTCAGGTGCAATGGCTTCTTTACTAGTGCCCTAAGAGTGACAGGGATTTTTGCTTTCCACCAACAGTTTAAGGCTTTTCTTCTGTTGGGGAGATATCAGGGACAAGGATCAAGGTGTGGCTTTATGCGTTTCACATGGGGGCAGCTGTTACTTTCTCCCAGGCTTGCAGCACATGGGATGCTATCTGAAGTCTCTTGTCCTGCTCCCAACCTTTTTTGTGTGTACTCAGTAAGGTCTGTGGGAAAAAGCCTGCAAGAAGGGGAAAATTCTCCTTTGTCTGGGTCTCCAGGGGTTTAATAGTCTCTTGCTAGCCTAAACTCAGCCCTTAGCAATTTGCTAAAAAATTTCACTGAATTATTCTTATCTGGGACCAGCGGCCTGGTAATTAAGTTCTGTGTTTGTCTCTCTTTGGAGATGTACACGTTTCCTCAGATTTTGGGTTTGCTGGTTTCCCTTTCAACCTCAGCTCTCTGATAAATTCCATAAAAGTAAATTTGTAGATTGTCCAAAATGTTGGGAGGTGTAAGGGTAGAAGCAATGTTCTTTCCAGTTTATATATTCTAAGTGGGAAACAAATGAATAATTTAAAAAACATTGTTTATTTTTTCAGTTGACAAGAGTTTAGAATACTACATTTTTTTTTGAGACAGAATTTCGCTCTTGTTGCCCAGGCTAGAGTGCAGTGGCGCGATCTCGGCTGACTGCAACCTCTGCCTCCTGGGTTCAAGCAAGTCTCCTGCCTCAGCCTCCTGAGTAGCTGGGATTATAGGCATGTGCCACCACACCCAGCTAATTTTGTATTTTTTTTGGTAGAGATGGTGCTTCTCCATGTTGGTCAGGCTGGTCTCAAATTCCTGACCTCAAGTGATCCACCCACCTAGTCCTTCCTAAGTGCTGGGATCACAGGCATGAGCCACTGCACCCAGCCTAGAATACTATTTCATATGGTGTCATCTCCAGATCATCTGTAATCAGAATGGTGAGTATATTAAAAATGTTGATTCTCAGGCCACTCTCTAGATGTATAAATCTGAAAATCCAAGGGCATTCATATTACGAAGCTCACCAGGTGATTCTTATACATTTTAAAGTTTAAGAATTGTTGGGTTCAAAATTAGTGGTTTGAAGCTCAGAACGCGATATTCTAAAATATGATGTTTTGGTGTGCTAAATACTTAGAACTGAAAAAGATTGGCAAGGTCTCAGAAGCAAGGTCTTTCTGACCTGTCTCCCACCTGTCTATCTTTCTGGAAGTGAGTCATAGAATTCCTCTCCCCCAAAGCGGGTCACAGAAACTAAAACTTCTCTCCCTAAAGCAAGCCACAAAACCTAAAAAGTTCACTTTCTGATCTCCTTCCTTATGTGACAGATGTTCTGTCCTATGCACGGAGGAAAGAGTGTCACATAGAGAGGCCAAGAAGAATCTGGACAGGCCTTACTGCTCCCTCTTCCAACACCCTGTGTCTACTACTATTAGTTCGTACCATTTTGTCCAATCACATTTTTACATGCTATCCATTTTTCATTTAAATCAAGCATAAAAATTAATCTTTTCCCCTGGGTTGTGGGTTCTTCATTTCTTTCTTTTTTCTTTTAAGAGACAGGTGTTTCCTTGTTGCCCAGGCTGGACTCAAACTCCTGGGCTCAAGCCATCCTCCCACCTCAGCCTCCTGAGTAGTTGGGACTGCAGGCAGACACCACCATGCCTAGCTCTTAGGTCTTCGTTTCTGAAGTCTCCTGTGTTGCATAACATTTTGGTTTTAAATAAATTTGAAATGCTTGCATCTTATTAATTTTTACTTTGTATATAGGAGTGTTGGTTTTAATCCTTGTGATGGGTGATGAAAAAGCCATCACACGTTTTTTCACCCCTACAGCAGGAAAAATGTATCAGCACTTATGATGTACCAGTGTAGGAAGAGAATTGCTTTCCTCTACTCTTCTAGGTTCTTTGCTGGCCTACAAACTAAATTGATGTAAAAGAGATTAAAAGGAGAAAAGCCATTTAAATAATGTATGCAGGGGAGTCCCACAAAAATGTGACTTAAAGAAATGGTCAGATGATTGAGGCTTATAACAAACAGTATGCTGTAAATATGTAAAAATCCTTACACAAAAAATAAGGATTTGGGGCTTCTGTGGGTGTACAAACAAGTTACAAAAGAATGAGGGGAGTTAATGCATGGTGAACAGATTGTCTTTTTATGAAGATAAAAGTTTCTCAGGTGATAAAAGTTATCTTGGGGTAGCTCTCTGCCTGGTACACACATCTTTACTAATAAAAATTTCCTTTATAAATGTAGATTTCCTTTACAAAAGGGCAACTTTTCAGAGCTACCCTTGTGTCTTCAATTTCTCAAAATAACCTGCTCAAAATGATATGCCAAAAAGGTCTATTTTGAGGTGGTGTATTTTGGTCTCCTGCAGTCATATTTTGGGGTGGTGTGTCTTGAGCTCCAACACCTGTCACTTTTTTTTTTTTTTTTTTTGAGACTGAGTTTTGCTCTTGTTGCCCAGGCTGGAGTGCAATGGCACAGTCTCGACTCACTGAAACCTCCGCATCCCAGGTTGAAGTGATTCTCTGCCTCAGCCTCCTGAGTAGCTGGAATTACAGGCACTCACCACCACGCCTGGCTAATTTTTTGTGTTTTTAGTAGAGACAGGGTTTCACTGTATTGGCTAGGCTGGTCTTGAACTCCTGACCTCAGATGATCTGCCTGCCTCAGTCTCTCAAAGTGCTGGGATTACAGGTGCGAGGTGCCATGCTTGGCCAACATCTGTCACTTTTTACAAAGATTATCTTATTTAAATCTCATAACAAACCTCTGGCATAGGCACATTGTTATTCTCTTTACAGACAATGTAACTGGGTCTCAAAGACATTAATTAACGTGTCCAAGATTACACAGCCTCTATGTGGCAAGACCAGGATTTGAACTTAGGTGTCCTGATTCTAAAACCTGAGACCTTTTCAAAATTGAGATATAATTCACATAACTTTATCTTTTTAAGGGTACATTCAGTGATTTTTAGTATATTCACAAGGTTGTGTACCCCTCACCACCATCTAATTTCACATTTCATTTTCATCACCCCAAAAAGAAAACCCCATACCCACTAGCAAGCAGTCACTCCCCTGTTCCTCCCTCTCTCCAGTCTCTGGCAACCACTAATTTACTTTATGTCTCTTTGGATTTGTCTATTCAGGATATTTCATGTAAATACAATCATAAAATATCTACATGTTGTATTTGGCCTCTTTCACTAGTGAAGCTAGAGATCTAAATCACTGTACTAGAAAATCAGAAATGGGAATTTTATCTGCATAGACCAAAGGATGAACACCTTTCACCTTGCTTATGCAGGAGTCAGGATAACCGTGAAAAGCAAATGTAAGAATTCCATTCAATTTAATAAAGACTTATTGAGTACCTCCCCGAGCAAGGCCTAGGGCTGGATACTCTATCAGAATTACTTGTAGAGTTTGACAAAAATAGATTTCTGAGTTTCACTACTCAGAGATTCTGATTCCATACTGGGCCCCAAGTTCTGTGTCTAACAAGAAACTTCAGGTGATGCCAATATAACTGGTAATGGACAAGCTGGCATGCACAGCTGGAGGGTAATGTTTCCCAACTTTCAGTGTGCATATGAATCACCAGAGGATCTTGTTAAAATTCAGAATCGAATTCATTAAGTAGGTCTGGGATAGAGCCAGAAAGTCTGCTTTTCTAATAAGCTTCTAGATGGTGCTGCCTTGCTATTCCAAGGGCCACCTTTTGAGTGGCAAGGCTGTAGGGGATGAAGGTGAAGGATAGGGAAGCCCTGGTTCTTTCTTAAGGAACTTACTGTCAAGTGCAGAAAGACCCGAATACAGCTGACTAGGTCAAGACAAAGTGGGCCAACTGTCCCAATCAAGACCCAAATATGGTATAGAGACCTCTCCCCAGTCCTGTGCTTCATTCCATGTTCACAAGGAGAGATCCAGGAAAAATGGTGTATGTAGCATTTGTTATACTGTTTAGCAAGATGGGAGAATGTATTACATATTTGACAAAATTGGTTACATATTTCCATCCCAATTAATATCTTCAGAAAAAAAAATCAGAGCTAAAAAGTTACGCCCTGGAAATGCAAACATCATATTTGCTTACTCATGTGGGAAATAAGCTATGAGGACACAAAGGCATAAGCGGGATACATTGGACTTTGGGGACTCGGGAGAAATGGTGGTCAGTGGTGAGAGATGAGACTACAGTTTGGGGACAAGGGTATACACTGCTTGGATGATGGGGCACCAGAATCTTAGAAATCACCACTAAAGAATTGATTCATGTAGCCAAATACCACCTGTTCCAAAAAAACTGAAGATTTTAAAAAAGAGGTAAGTTCTAATTTTCCAGAAAACTCACTGATGTGGAAAACTTCATTTCCTGATAATGCTGGGTAAATCTGCATTTTGTAGGAAGTTCCATATGTTGTCGGTGCTCATGAATTGTTTAGTTTTATTATCCTCATTAACAGGGATAATAGTTGCTTTTTAACAATCACGATCACCATCTGGAGCCTGGAAAACCACAGTTTGAGGCTCAGGTAGAAAGATGAGACTGTCCTGACTGGGTCTTAGCTCATTTCTCCACTGCCAAGTCCTGTGTGTACGCCCACGTGCTTGGCTGCCAGGCACGACAAAAACCACACTGACAGATGTGATGTTAGTTTAAGCAAAACAGAACAAAACTCAAAGAGCGCAGGCACAGTGAGTTGGCTGTTTAATCTCATTCTGATTTTAAATACCCACAAAGTAGCTTTCCATGTGTGTTCCTGTCACAGCCCCAGTGACCCCTAACTTTGCTGTTGGCATTGTGACAAGCACACGATGTGGCTAAGTCACTGCTCCCCTAGCTCTTGGGGTGAATTGGGTTTAAGCATCTTCTCTTTGTGCTTCACAGAGAAGTGTTGCCTTGTTGGGAAAAGGTGGCTAGACAATCAAGCTGCCAGGTAACCATAGCAACCATGCATACCTGCCCCTGTGAGTTCTTTAGGACTCCTCTCCGACCTTTCCCAGACCTGTATTTTCAAGCTCTCCCTGCCTACAAGAAGGCAGCATCTGAGATCAACTCAGCCCTAACATGCAGGGACAGTTAGGTAGTGCAGATCGGCAGCCTTTTCCTGGTACCTAAACAGTTAGCACTCCATGGGCTAAGGGGAGGAGATGAAAGAACAGGGAGAGTGATGAGGAAAAGCCCATAAGGGAAATAAAAGAACAGCTTTTGATAGACTCACAGCAGGAGAGGGTAAGATGCTTACAATCAAGAATGCACTGGACCTATTCTAAGGAAATGTATCTAGAAGTTTGCTGGAGATACAGCCAGTAGGTAGATTGATCAGGATGATTTTCTTTCTTTTTTTTTTTTTTTTTTGAGACGGAGTTTCGCTCTTGTTGCCCAGGCTGGAGTGCAATGGCGCGATCTCGGCTCACCGCAACCTCCGCTTCCTGGCTTCAGGCAATTCTCCTGCCTCAGCCTCCTGAGTAGCTGGGATTACAGGCATGCGCCACCATGCCCAGCTAATTTTTTGTATTTTTAGTAGAGACGGGGTTTCACCATGTTGACCAGGATGGTCTCGATCTCTTGACCTCGTGATCCACCCACCTTAGCCTCCCAAAGTGCTGGGATTACAGGCGTGAGCCACCGCGCCCGGCTGATCAGGATGATTTTCTAGAGGAGAGTTTTTAGCAGGATTCTCGGGGCCAAAAAGAGGACTTCAGGGACAGGGATGGCAGGGAAGAACACCTCGAGGCAGAACAAGTGGAACAGGGTGTTGGGGGCCTATGGCTGGGTTTGCAGACCAAATCCACCATCGGAAATACAGCCAATGCCAGGTAGTAAGACAGAGAAATCAGGCTTCCCGAGTTTCTGCTTTCCTCGAACCTCCAGTCTTTCTGTTTGCCGCTCTCCAACTCACCCTTCACAGCAGCCTCTTCCTTGCATGTAGCTTCCAAAATGTCAGTGCCACTCCATCAATTGGTATCAATTTGAAAGAAACTGAGACAAATCTTGACTGCATTGATGCTTAAGATACTGTCAGGTGTCAGCCAAATCAACTCCTATGGTTTCTCAACAATGTCTCTGATCCCATGTAAATATTGTGAATGTTTACATGAAAGAATATCTGAGGAAGTACGTTCTAGCTGCCCCTCACTTCACCTCCCCATCATCTCCTACAAACAGGTGTATCATTGGAGATGGTGAGGACTACTAAATCTTAACTATAAGGGATGTTTCCCCATAGAGGGATGAATAGTGGTGTTACTTACTCCACCCCACTTTTTTGCAACAAGGTGGGGGTAATGTTTTACATTAAAAAAATAAAAATATTCTACTTGAGCACTTTCAGAAGCTTTTTAGCCATTGCTCTGTATTTCTTACATCTATCTTTGAACAGGTCCAGGTTAAGAGTTAGATTTTCTATGGTGTCTAAAAAGAGTGAGAAATAATGACTTACGCTCCATAGCATTCTAAGACTAGTTATTTTCTCTTTTTGACTTTTTTTTTATTGCATTTTAGGTTTTGGAGTACATGTGAAGAACATGCAAGATTGTTGCATAGGTACACACGTGGTAGTGTGATTTGCTGCCTTCCTCCCCCTCACCTATATCTGGCATTTCTCCCCATGCGACCCCCAGCTGTCCCTCCCCTATTTCCCTCCAACAGACCCCAGTGTGTAGTGCTCCCCTCCCTGTGTCCATGTGTTCTCGTTGTTCAACACCCACCTATGAGTGAGAACAAGTGGTGTTTGATTTTCTGCTCCTGTGTCAGTTTGCTGAGAATGATGGCTTCCAGGTTCATCCATGTCCCTATTGACTTTTTAAAAATGCTATTTTAAGTAGCTCACCTACTGTGTTATTCAATTAGTGCCTCTATGACAACGTATCTGAGACTTAGGTAATTTATAAAGAACAGAAATGCTCAGTGTCTGTTGAGGGCCTGGTCTCGGCTTCCAAGATGGTACCTTATTTGCTGTGTCCTCTGGAAGGCTGTTTTCTAGCATTGGAAAGGTGGAAGGGCCAAGAGGGCCTAGCTAGTTCCTTGCAGCCCTTTTATTTTTATTTTTTTGTTATAGTTTAAGTTCTGGGATACATGTGCAGATTGTGCAGGTTTGTTACAGAGGTATACACGTGCCATGGTGGTTTGCTGCATCCATCCCTCCGTCATCTACATTAGGTATTTCTCCTAATGTTATCCCTCCCCAATCCCCCCACACCCTGCTATCCCTTCCCTAATCCCCCTCCCCCGACAGGCCCCGATATGTGATGTTCCCCTCCCTGTGTCCATCTCTTCTTATTGTTCAACATCCACTTATGAGTGAAAATATGCAGTGTTTGGTTTTCTGTTCTTGTGTCAGTTTGCTGAGAATGATGGTTTCCAGCTTCATCCATGTCCCTGCAAAGGACATGAACTCATCATTTTTTATGGCTACATAGTATTCCATGGTATATATGTGCCACATTTCCTTTATCCAGTCTATTTTTGATGGGTATTTGGGTTGGTTCCAAGTCTTTGCTATTGTAAACAGTGCTGCAATAAACATATGTGTGCATGTGTCTTTATAATGGAATGCTTTATAATCCTTTGGGTATATATCCAGTAATGAGATTGCTGAGTCAAATGGTATTTCTATTTCTAGATAAGGAATTGCCACACTGTCTTCCACAATGGTTGAGCTAATTTACACTCCCACCAACAGTGTAAAAGTGTTCCTATTTCTCCACATCCTCTGCAGCATCTGTTGTTTCCTGATTTTTTAATGATCGCCATTCTAACTGGCATGAGATGGTATCTCAATGTGGTTTTGATTTGCATTTCTCTAATGATCCGTCATGATGAGCTTTTTTTCATATGTTTGTTGGCCCTTGCAGCCCTTTTATAACATCACTAATCCCACTCATGAGAGCTTTAATCATCTCCTAAAGGCCCCACCTCTTAATACTATCACATTGGAATTTAAGTTACAGCATACGAACTTTGGAGAGAGATATAACATTCAAACCACAGCACCTACCTAGCATATTTCATAGTGCTCTGTAGCGAAGCTTAAATGATTAGCTGATTGCTGCCAATCTACTACTCTAAGAGATTGGTGTCATTTTAAGTTTTAACTTTTCTTAAGGCTAGGTTTTCTCAGTGCCACTTCAAATGAGATTGGCCACATCTATGGTTCATAGGTAAGACACATCTAGGCTGTGAGACTGAGGCATATTGACTAGTTGTATGGTTTATTTTAGTGTCAAAACCATGTATACACCCCCATTTCTCTTCAGAATTGGTATAGTTGTCTTCCACACTTAGGAGATGGCGCTTTGATTACATACTAACAGAGTCAACTGAATTTAGGTCTCCGACTCTGGCACACTCTGAGGCTGCATGCATCAGAGTATTTGGTTACATATGTCTTAACAACATGGTTTTACGACAGGAGTGAAACCCACATTAATAAATTACTATACTTTTTTTTAATGGACCCCAAACTGCTGGATTGTTTAGGGTAGAAACATGGAGTCGGATTTGTACTATTTGTTATTTAGAGGATACACACATCATATTAGACCTACCTCATGTTGCATTTGGTTCTGATTGGGTGAGATCACGACCCTGTCCTCTGAAGCTGGGAGGTGACTGTGATACTTTCTCATGGACTCTACATAGTAACTCTTCATTATTTACTGGGTGATATTGGACACTGAATTTAGCATCTCTGGGCCCTGGTTTCCTCAGCTCTTAAATAGGGGGAGAGGAGGTAGAGGGAATTAAACTAGATGATAATGAATATGACTTCCAGCTTTAACTTCCGTAACATTCCTGAGCACTGGGCAAGACTCATGTTTTAATTACAGAAATGCCCATGAGCGCTTTCAGTCATAAGCTTTAGTTCCATCCTCTGTGGCTGTGGATAAAAGTGATCCCTTCTGTGGTAGGCTCTGTGGGTACACGTCCAGTTGCCTACTTGGAATGTGTAAGGCCACGAAGTACCCAGGACACATAAGAGGTAGAAAGCATAAGAGGTAGAAAGGAAGCTCCCTGAAAGCAGGGGTAATCTGTATGTGATAAGGTTAAGTGTAGCTATACATAAGGAAAAACCTAAAATAACTGTCTTAAAGCTGTGATTCTTGAAGTATGATTCCCTACCCAGTGGCATTAGCCTGACTTGGGAGCTCATTTGAGATGTGAAATTCCAGGCCTCATAAGAATGATATAATGGACTTTGGAGACTTGAGGAGAAGGGTTGGAGGGGAATGAGGGATAAAAACCACACATTGGGTACAGTGTGCACTGCTCAGTTGATGGGTGCACCAAAATCTCATAAATCACCACTAAACAACTTATCCGTGTAACCAAAATCACTTGTTCCCCCAAAAACTATTTAAATGAAATAAAATTAAATTGAAAAAGTAAAATATCAGGCCTCCCCATCATACCTGATGAATCAGAAATTGGAGCCCAGCAATCTATGTTTTAAAAAGTCTTCCCAGTGATTCTGATGCACACTCAAGTTTGAGAACCACTGTCCTAAACACACAAAGATTATTCTGTCGTGGAAAAAGAGGCCTGGAATAAAGCAATCTTGGGTTGACTGAATGTCACCAGGAAACCAAACCACCCAAATCTGCTTTATCAGACTCAGGTCTGAATGACTGTGACTTTCTCCCTCAAATAAAATCTACTCTCAAAGCAAGACACTGAATAGCTGTTGAGGACATTTAAGATAATTTGGTTCGCCTATTTAAAATAATTCTCAAAGATGAATTCTAAAAATATTTTGAGCAACAACACCATCATTGGGCTAAATGCTTCCTAAGAGGATGTACCACTCACATAGATAAACTGTCGTTGGTATATTTCTTTGAAAATTAACCTCATTAATTCATGGTTATATATCTTAACAATGCAATAGGATTATAAGGCCATATCTTATGATCCTTTTGTATCTCCCTCGTAACATGTTACTGATCACTGAGCAAGCTTTCAATAAATATTGAATTAAACTGATGACTATTATAGAGACCTAGGCAAGACACAGATTGGGCAAGATAAAATCAAGAATCAAACTCTTTTCTGGATAACCAAATCAGTGCAGACAGCAACTAAAAATGCTTCATACTTTTAAACATTTGGTTCTCAATAAGAGATATATATTTTTCAATATAGTTTGGGCTGTATTGATTTGAACAGTGGACTGGGAGCTGAGAACCAAATCTTACCCTATCTCTGCCTCTAAAATTAGGCAAGTTACATAATTCACTTTGAATCTCATTTTCCTTTTCTTATGGACAAGGAACTCTTACAAATACAGGGACAGGATAAGAAGAACTAGTTCATGAATGTTTTCTTCTCCTGAGGGGATATGTATATGGAGCCTGGCCGTAGGAGAGGATGGGTCAGTAGCACAGTTAAGGCACACCAGGTGCTCACCCCTGATTCTACACTCCTTCAGATGAAGTCAGTTTCTATCAGGTCAGGCATAGTAGTGGACACTTGTAATCTCAGCACTTTGGGAGGCTGAGGTGGGAGAGTCATTTGAAGCCAGGAATTCAAGACCAGCATGGGTAGCATAGCAAGACTTCATCTCTACAAAATAATAATAATAATAATAAGTAAAAAAGAAGAAAAGAAATTACTTTCCATTGGTCTATATAAATCTGTAGGGGGGATAATCATTGGGTAAGTCTGAGGACAGAGAATGACACAGTGAGTTTTCATCTCTAATGAGAAGTCTTAGTAGTTTGAACATTGAAGTAACTTCTTTTAATTTCCACACATAGCTCTGATTTCCAAGAGAGAATATCAATGTTTTTGACCAATTCATAATTTCAAGAGACTGGAAAAACCGTGCTTATATGCACAGCCCCCGTTCTGAGGACCAGACTAAAGGATGCTTCTTTATACCAGGAGAAAGCAAAGCCACATCTAGATCAGATCACCTGCTGCTGGCAGTCAGATAGAATCAACAGCATTGAATGAGTTCCTCCCAGGGACAGTGCAGGTCCTCCAGAAGACATGAAGGTGGTGTGGCTGATACTGCAGGTTTTCTACTCAGCATTCATTCTCTCTTATTCGCAATCAGCAGAGCTCCTATATCACTGAGGGCAGCAATGTGCCCACTTAAAAACTACATTTCCTAGATTCCCTTGCACCTGTATGTAGCCTTGTGACTACATTTTGGTCATTGAAATCCACGTGCAAACTTTATATGGATCTCCAGGAAGGCTCTTTAAAGGGAGCTGACTCAGCTGAAAGTGTGCCTATTTAGCCCTTCTTCTGTTTATTTTTCCAGCTGCCTGGAATTTGAATGTGGTGTCTGGAGCTTCAATACTCATCCAGTACTGTAAGTGTGAAAGCCATATGCTGAGGGTGGTGGAGTAGAAAGAAGGAATCTTAGTCTCTGTTAATTTTATATCAATCATACATTGCCTTCCCATAGGCCTCTTTTATTTTTGGAGAATAACTTTTCTTGGGTTTAAGCCTCAGTTATTTTGGGCATTCCATTATATGCTGCTATACCTAATCCCAGTTAATACAGGCGGTCCTTGTTCTTAGGAACCTTTGTGCCTCCAGATAGTGGTACATTCCGGGGACATGAGTCCCTACCACAGAGTTTATCATTTTTCATCAGAGCAATGGAAGATGAAGCTAAAGCCTGAGACAGAATGACT
Organism: Cebus imitator; assembly: GCF_001604975.1. Taxonomy (NCBI): domain Eukaryota; kingdom Metazoa; phylum Chordata; class Mammalia; order Primates; family Cebidae; genus Cebus; species Cebus imitator. The sequence continues at coordinate 2,331,268 of NW_016107399.1, read as the reverse complement.
CAGCAGATATTAGGACTTGAGGCTTCCCTGTCACCAGTGAAAGGGTCACAGAATGTTAGGACTGGAAGGGATGTTAATGATGACCTGGTTTAGTTCCTCCCACCCTACCTGCCCCTCTACCTTTCAGATATGAGGAGACTGAAGCCCAGAGATGCTAAATGAAGTGTCCAAGATCACCTAATACGTTGTAGGAGAGTCCTGACGTAGAAACCACGGGAAGGTATTCTTCCCATCAGTAGAGGACTCTTTGTATCAGTAGAGGAGAGTAGCATGGCCTCACCCAATAAGGACCAAACACTAACACGAGGGCTAGCGTGTTATAGAAGGTCTGTGTATCAGACCTGGTTTCCTGGTGTGGTTTTAAACCAACTTTCAAAGTTATTTCAGATGAAAGCTCTCAAAATGTTTTAGCAATGATTTGTTCATGTATCTTTTATCCTTATTCTTTCCTCGTTGTTGAGAGGTTATTGCAGTGAGAGCTAAAAAATTTTGACTGACACACAGAAAGTCATGTAAAAGTTTTATAGGATTCTTATTAAAACAGATTTCTGGGAATCAGATCTTTCAAATTAGTCTCCAAGTGAATGAGTATGTGGGGTAGGTTCAGATATATGCATTACCCATGGGAAAAAGGGTGGCTACAAAACAAGGGTATTTTGCAGCAAATATATCAATGAGCCCATCCTCAGAGGACAGATTAGTGGAGTATTAGGAGCTTTAGGGATAGAGGTGGTGGTAGATAAAAGATTATAAGGTAGGCAGAACCAAGAAAATAGAAGAGTATAGGTGGCAGGTGTGGCTGTTGCACAAGTTTCCTATAACTCAAGAGTAAGCATTGATCTTAGCATGGAGGGTCTAAATTTTATTACTATGTGGGTAATGTCTTTTTACCTAATGTTAAATCCTATTCAGCTGCTGGTAAAATACAACCTGCTAAATAGGGAGCCCACCCAACTTGAACCTATGAATGTACTCTGAACACCATGTTGTAGAAGGACCTTAATTATAGAGAACTTCTACAAATATCACTTTGTTTACATATGGTTAGTGATGGCCTTAAGATACTCTGGGCTCTTGAGTGTCTCCTCGACCACCCACAGCCCAGGACCTGCTGAACCCAAGAGGTTTCTTGCTTTTGCTTCTGTTCCAGGACTTTTTTCAGTTTGGAGAGGTCTCTTCTCACTCTGACCAAAAGCCAGAATGGAGAGCTCCTGATGGTAAATATGCAGTATCCCACAGAATTTCACATTTGCAAGTCTTGGAGAATCTTTTGAAGGCTTGGAGTTGGAGGATTGTATAAACTTTTTTTTTTTTTTTTTGCAAACTTGCTGATTTATTCTGCAGAGACAGATCAAGTTCAATATCTAGTACATGTACCATGGAGAATTCAGAAAAATCACCAGGGGTTACTGGGACTGGGAATGAAACCTTGGACCACTGAATCAACAATTCTGTCTGCTATAAGCATGAAGTGGAGACAAGATTACATGGGTGATAACCTCCCCATATTTATCTGGATTTCAGCTGCAGAATGCAGCTAAGGAAATGGGTTTAAGATTGTTTTTTTGGGTTTAAATTTGTAATTAGCTATCCCAGTCTCAATTTAAGTTGACCATAATTCCAACTAAAGTGGCACTTTTTGGGAGTGTAAAGTTCTATGGATTTTAACACATGCATAGTCTTGTAACTACTACCAAAAACAGGATACAGAACAATTCCAACACCACAATTCCCTCAAACTACATGGTAGTTTTTTTTTTTTTTCCCCCAAAGACGGGGTTTCATCATGATGGCCAGGCTGGTCTTGAACTCCTGACTTCAGGTGATCCACCCACATCGGCCTCCCAAAGTGCTAAGATTACAGGCGTGAGCCACCACGCCCAGCTTTTTTTTTTTTTTTTTTAAACAGTCTCACTCTGTTGCCCAGGCTTGAGTGCAGTGGTGTAATCTTGACTCACTGCAACCTCCACCTCCAAGGTTCAAGTTCTTCTCCTGCTTCAGCCTCCCAAGTAGCTGGGATTACAGGTGTGGACCACCATGCCCAGCTAATTTTTTTGTATTTTTAGTAGAGATGGGGTTTTGCCATGTTACCCAGGCTGGTCTCAAATACCTGACTTCAAGTGATTAGCCCACCTTGGCCTCCCACAGTTCTGGGATTACAGGCATGAGCCACCACATTCAGCCCATGGTAGTGTCTTTTAAAAACAGCTTTATTTGAGATATAATTCATATACTAACCAGGCACAGTGACTCATGCCTGTAATCCCAGCACTTTGGGAGGCCGAGGCAGGCAGATTGCTTGAGCTCAGGAGTTTGAGACCAGCCTGGGCAACATGGTGAAACGCCTTCTCTACAAAAAACCCTACAAAAATTAGCCAGATGTAATGGCACACGCCTGTGGTCCCAGCTACTCAGGAGGCTAAGGTGGAAGGATTGCTTGAGCTCAGGAGGCTGAAGCTGCAGTGAGCAGAGATGGGGACACTGCACTCTAGCCTGGGAGACAGAACAAGACCTTGTCTCAAAATACTGCTAATAATAATTCACATATCATATAATTCACCGATTTAGAATGTGCAATTCAACAGTTTTTAGTACATTCACAGATATGTGCAACCATTGTCATAGTCAATTTTAGAACATTTTCGTCATCACAAAGAGAAACTATTTATTCTTTAGTTACTAATTACCTATTTTTTTTCACTGTCCCCCAGGACCTAATAAACTAGTAATCTATTTTCTGTCCCTATAGATTTGCTTATTCTGGACACATCATATAAATGATATTTTATAACATATCTTTTAGTCTTGTAACTGGCTTCCTTCACTTAACATACTGTTCTTAAGCTTCATTTGTGCTATAGTATATATCACAACTGCATTCCTTTTATGACCAAGCAATACTCCATTATGAGGAGATTTGGCATATTATTATTCATTCATGAGTTAATGGACATTTGAATTGTTTCCACCTTTGGCTATAGTGAATAGTACTACTTTGGACACTTGTATACAACTTTTTGTTTGAGGACCTGTTTTTGATTCTCTTGGGTATATATCTAGGAGTGGAATTGTTGGGTCATTTGGTACTTTTATGATTAACTTTGTGACAAACTGCCAAACTGTTTTCCACAGTGGCTGCACCATTTTACATTCCCACCAGCAATGTATGAGGGTTCTAGTTTCTCCACATCCTCACCAACACTTGTTATTATTTGTTTTTGTTTTTGTTTTGTTTTTCTGCTTATAGCCATCCTACTGAGTGTAAAGTTACAATGGTAGTGTTTTAGGTTGTAAGATTCTCGCAGACTGGGCAAAAATGTGGAGATGTTTGTCTTGTTTTTTTTTTTTTTTTTTTTTTTTTTCAATTTTTTTTTTTTACATTCTAAATTTCTAGCTCCGGTAAGTTTCATAAAAGAACCCGAGCATGGTAATAAACACTCATTTTTGCCAGCTGCTGATCCAAACAGTGAAACACAAACCTTCAGAATGAGAGCTGTAAAAGGGAATGGGCAGAGAAATTACATCAAAGGGAATTGTCAAATAAGTACCGCCGGAGAAAAAGCAGAATGTTGTGATTGGAAAATAATGAGTTCAATGTACTTTAGGACAACACATATAATTTGTTCCTATGTGCCAGGCTCTGTACCAGGTGCTGAGGCCCTAAAGTGAGTTAAACAAAATCAAGCCTTCAAAATTCTTATTACATGGAGGGAGAGCAGAGAGGCGAGTTCTTCATACAGTCTAGGTATCAGAAGGGGCTTCCTGGGGGTAGAGGGATAAAAAACAAATTCTCATCAGATAATAAGGGGCTGTAGCAGTATATGGGAAAACACTATGCTGAAATATTTGGGAAATATGTTCTGGATGGCCTACTTTTCTTTGGTCTTTAGGCAACAATCTTGATTAAAGTTTGGTTTCTTTCATTTCCCAGTCAGTAATTGGTGGGTACAACTCTTTCTAAAGGAAAATAAGTCATAACTAAGACCTTTGCAAATATTGCTAGCTTTTGCTTATTTGCACTGATTAAAGGGCAACATATAATTAAGGATGGGACCAACCTAAACAGAGTTGATATTTTGCTGTAGAATATGTTTCTTCTCTTGTCTCCCAGATGTTGCTATGTCAGATGTTCTCAGAACTCAGGGATCCAACTAAGTCATGAAGCCATAGGAAACAGGGAGTGTTATTTCTCAGGATGATGTACTGGCCTGAGCAGAACAAGTTTCTTTTGACACTGCTTCTTGTTCACACCTTTCCTGTGGTGAGAAATAATAATTTGGGTTTTATATTTTCTAACTTCTGCTAGACAGGAAGAATCATCCTGAAATTTTTTGATCTATTTTAGAGGTGGTAAAAATACCCAGAGATTACCTTTGCTGCTCATTCCTTCCTGGTCCCATAAAAACTTTTTGCCAAATTCATGAGAGGAAAATAAATTCGTTTGATGAGACTGTGGCTTTTTAAATAATCACAAACAACTTGTTAATTCATGTCCCAAATAACAGCCTAGATATCATCATAAAATATATCCAAACATACAGTAGATTAGCTTCCCAATGACCTGTCTCTGGAAGGCCACCATAGAGAACAGACTCTAATCCCAAATAAGTAATATACCAAAGTCAGAAGCTGATTCACATAAATACGACAAAACCTGAAATTTATTTGGGCTATTTCTGGGGAATTAGTAACAAATTTTTATTAAATATTTCCTAAGTTGTAGAAAATCAGTGTCCTTGGGTTTCTGGTTTGAATGAGTGATAATAGTAATTTGTAATTAGCACATGAGTTATATATTCGTTTTCTATTGGGATAACAAATTATCCCAAATTAAATGATCAAAGACAACAACAAACATGTATGATCATACATGGTTTCTAGAAGTGGGTTAGCTGAGAGGTTCTAGCTCGGGCACTCTTATGAGGCTGCAGTCATTTGCAAGCTTGACTGGCACTGGAAGATCTCTTCCAAGATAGTGCACTTGCAAGGCTGGAAAATGGGTACCTCAATTCTTCTTCAAGTGGAACTCTCTGTAGGACTGCTTGGGTGTTCTCACAGCGTGGCAGCTATCTTCTCTAAGAGAAAGTGGCCCACGAGGTCAAGGTGAAAGCAGCAGTATCTTTTATGACCTAGTGCAGGAAGGCAAACGTCATCACTTATGCCTTCTTTTTTTTGAGACGGAGTCTCACTCTGTCACCAGTTTGGAGTGCAGTGGCATGATCTCGGCTCACTGCAACCTCTGCTTCCCAAGTTCAAGCCATTCTCCTGCCGCAGACTCCCAAGTATCTGGGACTACAGGCACGCGCCACCATGCCCAGCTAATTTTTATGTTTTTAGTAGAGATGGGGTTTCACCATGTTGGCCAGGATGGTCTTGATTTCTTGACCTCGTGATCTGTCCACCTCGGCCTCCCAAAGTGCTGGGATTACAGGCACGAGCCACAGCTCCTGGCCACTCATGCCGTCTTTTATTTGTCACACAGACCAACCCTGGTGTGATGTAGAATAGGACTACTCTAGGGCATGAATATATCCAGGAAAGGGGGATTACTGGGAGGCACGTTGGAGGCTGGCTACCACAAGTTGTTAATACATACATTGTAAATGAATCGCTTAAAAAAAAAAAGAATGGGTTTAAGTACCTTTCTGTTCCTGCAATTAGTATCTGAATATTACTGTTAAAAAATTGCAAATGAGTGAAGCAAGGTTATAAAATCACTGGAGCTCTTTTAGGGAGAAAAAGATTTATGATGAGCATCAGGTGGATCATTAGTCCAGGGCTGTGTAGGACCATCTGCAATTAGCTTGATTCCTCCACCTTTTGCCATTGTGAGCATAGAGCACTGGGGTCTTTGTACCTCCCAGATTCTCTGAAATACATAACAGGCCTTCAGTAGCTATTCCATGTCTTCTCTCGTGTTATTTCCTTGAGGCTCCTCAGGTTTCTTGGCCCCAGCACTGGTTTCTCACCATTTCCTTCTATAACTGGTTAAGTTCCCTAATGTCATGCCACACCCCATGGGTAATCCTCAGATTATGTGCAATTCCCATACTTCTGGCTGTTTTCCCATTCTTTCAATTAAAAAAAAAAACCCACTGGAATACTAGTAAGAGAGGAGTTATCACTCAGACAAAGTCAACTCAGTTCTAAGTTATATAAGTAAAGCATGTATATAAATAAGACATTTACAAACTTTCACACATTAATCACTGCTAGTAACAAATTTCTGGCCGAGTGTAGTGGCTCACGCCTGTAATCCCAGCACTTTGGGAGGCTGAGATGAGCGGATCGCCTTGGGTCAGGAGATTGAGACCAGCCTGGCCAACATGGTAAAACCCCATCTCTACTAAAAATAAAAAAAACAAAATTAGCCGGGTGTGGTGGCATGTGCCTGTAGTCCCAGCTCCTAGGGAAGCTGAGGCAGGAGAATCACTTGAACCCAGGAGGTGGAGGTTGCAGTAAGCCGAGATTGTGCACTGCACTCCAGCCTGGGTGACAGAGTGAGACTCTGTCTCAAACAAACAAACAACTTCCTTAACCCTGAGGTTCAGAGCCTCAGTAAGGACACAAGTTTTGCGAGTCTGAGTTTGAAAACTGGGCTGGCCTCCCAGTTCTTCCAGTTTCATGGCAGGCTTGCAAGCACATACCACAACTGATAAGGTGAGCTGGGTGAGAGAGTATCTGTGTGATCCCTTCCTGTGCATCTAAACAGGTCCAGCTGTGGATATTGGCTTGCCACTCCAGAAGTTTCCTCAGCCTATCCCCCGTTATCCTGTTTCAACTCATGCTTTGGTTCTTATATCCTTTTATTCCCCAGCCCTGTATTCTTTAGACACTGGCTTCTGCTGTCCACCATATCCTCATGGTGCAATGACTGGTGTAGACGGGCTTGTTGAATTCACTCTCTGAATCTGAGCAACGTTGGTTGAGCTGTGATGAAGTGCTCCTATCCATCCAGTATGCTTCATGGTGGGAATCTCATCCTGTTCATCACCACTGCCCTAGTAGCTGTAGGTGAAGGATCATACACACCGATGATTGCCTCACTACTTTTAGGGGGAATAGCAGTAGTAGTTTTCTGCTAGAAGTAGAAATGCATCAGTACTTCTAGGGGAAAACAAGTCGATGGCCATTAATTAAGGTCATTCTTGTAACTTTCATTCATAACTATAAGAGTCAACATTTGTTCATTCTGGTCTTTTATTTGTTTCTTAAATGAGAGTTTTTAGGTGGTGAGTTTTCATCTCATTTTAAAAATGAGAAAAACAAGCTGAGAGAAGTTAAGCCACATAGCCACCAAGTTATGGGGACAGGATTAGAATCTCAGCCTCTGATACTTGGTTTAAGTGGTTTTCATTATGCTATGAATGACACAGAAAAATGTCAGAGTAGAGGATGTCACAGATCAAAACGAATTAATGAGCGATTTGCTGAGAATGCTTAATGATACACCTTTAAGAATCACCTTTTGAGAAAAACTGGACTCTTAAAAAAAGAGACCATATGATGGCTTTCACTCTGAGGATATTATAATAGTCTTCAAGCATTAGGAAATGAAGTTTCAGTTAGAAAGGCAAGTTGGGTGGAAGGTTGGTGGCAAAAGTATCAGAATTACAGGGCATCTGGACAGAAGGGCAGTTGTAGTGCTTCATCCATATACTTTGAAGTATGAATAGTGAAGAGTCAAACTGCTGGAAGTGTTTTTACTTCTCAAATATTTATTGCAACCTACTGTAGGTAAGGCATTTGCCTTGACATGTAGGTCCCTGAAGGGTCTATATTTTGCAGAATATTATAGCCTAGAGTGTGCTTTGAGGGCCACTCTAATAAATGTAGTGTGAAGCATTTTTGTGTTTAACTTGGGGATGCTGTGGAGAACATTGCTGACCACATCATGTAGTGTGCCTTTTAATGATAGAAATATTTTTTAGATCTCAGTGTGTCAAAGAGCTTCTGAGAAACTGTAAATCTTAGCACCTGTTGTGTTTCCTTATTTGAGTTTCGCGTATGGTTTGCATCTTTGTGTAATAACCTTATCCTGGCTTTATCTTACAGAATTGCTCAGTTTGTATTTTATCTGTACTATGATTTCCCCACCCACATGTGTGTATTTTGTTGTTCTACATATTTCTGAAGTGACTCTGTAGTGAATGAATAAATGAACGAGCTTATAAAGTAATCTGGGGAGGCCAGGCATAGTGGCTCATACCTGTAATCCCAGCACTTTGGGAGGCTGAGGCAGGTGGATCACCTGAGGTCAGGAATTCAATACCAGCCTGGTCAACATGGTGAAATCTCATCTCTACTAAAAATACGAAAATTAGCCAGGCGTGGTGGCGGGCACCTGTAATTCCCGCTACTCAGGAGGCTAAGACAGGAGAATTGCTTGAACCCGGGAGGCACAGGTTGCAGTGAGCCGAGATCTTGCCTGGGCGACAAGAGTGAAACTCCATCTCAAAAAATTAATTAATTAAACTGGGGAAATATAATAACTTTAAAAACATCTATAAAGAAAGTTTTAGCAAACAAATGAGATTTACTCTTGCATCTTCTTGGTTTTTTTTAGAGACAGAGTCTCCCTCTCTTGCCTGGATTGGAGTACAGTGGCTGGTCTTGGCTCACTGCAGCCTCGATCTCCTGGGCTCAAGTGTTCCTCCCGCCTCAAGCTCCTGAATAGTTGGGACCACAGGTGTGTGCCATCACACTTGGCTAATGTTTTGATTTTTTTTGTAGAGATGGGAATTTGTTGCCAGGTTGCCCATGCTGCTCTCGAAATCCTGGCCTCTAGCAATCCTCCTACCTTGGTCTTGCTGTTGCTTAATAACCCTTATTTGCTTAGAAACAATGTGCTATCAGCAAAGGAGTGAATCTAGATAGAAAAATGAAGAGGTACCCGGCCTGGACCCTAATTTCCCACAGACTATATTTCCAGTGAATGGCCCAGAGAGGCTCCACCCAGAAGGCTGGGATTCTGTTCACGGAAGCCCCGTGGGTCTTTGCACAGTGATGCCTGAGAAATAGTTGAGGCCTCCTGAAAGACTGGCTAGTTGATTGATCTTGTGAGCTTACTCAGTATAACTCCTCTTTTATTGAGCTTTGTATCTGCAGTGGAGAAGTGTGTGGGGAAGAAACGGTTCTATCGAGAATTTTCTCCAGAGGCAGAATAGCACAGACAGTGATTCTCAAATGTGTGGTCCAGTATCATCAGCATCACCCTGGAAAATGCTAGAAAAGTAAATCCTCAGGACCCATCCAGGACTACTGAATCAGAAACTCTGGGAGCAAGGCCCAGCAATCTGTGTTTTACCAAGCCTTCCAGATGCTTCTTCATACTCAGGTTCAAGTGCTGCTGGGATATAGCAGTTAAGAGATGAACCCTGTAGCCAGACTTCCCTTGCTAGAATCCTGGCACTGTTACTTATTCCTTGTATGACTCTAGGTAAGTTGCTTGATCTCTCTGTGTCTCAGTTTCTCCACCTGTCAAGTGGAGATAATGATAGTACCACCTTCAGAAAGTTGTTATAAGTATTAGATTTGGGAGTACACATAGAATAGTGCCTAGGACATAGTAAAAACTCAATAAATGTTAGCCATTATTATTGGAAGACATGGTGTCATGGAAGAATGGGGGGAATATCTTTTCCTAGCTGCCCTCTTTTCATGAGAACCCAATGAACCTTTCTAGTGTAGCCTTCTCTGAGGAGGAGCTACAGGCTGGAGTTGCTGGGATAGGGTCAGAACTGAGGATATGCTCAAAGCCTTACCTGTTGCTTCAAGGGAGCAACAGATATGTTGCCCTAGAAGGAGCACTAAATTTTAAAGAACTTTGCTCTCCTTAGCATTGGTAAGACCATTTCCTGACCTAAGGGGCAGAAGGTTGATTCCTTGCCGGATTTTTCTGGGAGAAACCATAAGTGTCTAAGAGAATGCAAGGTTATAAGGAAATTCACACAGACATCTCAAAATAAAATTCATTTACAATTAACTTTAAATATTTTAAAATTTTTTTATTTAAAAAATTAAAAGGGGGGCTGGAAGTTGATTTTGAATACTAACTATACAAAGAGGAAAGGGCAGAGGAAGTTGAGCTGAGCTGTCTGGGGTGCTGTGGCGTGGTGGGCTAGCTACACAAACTGTGGCTGCCGTTTGGGTGCTGCCTGGCTGGCTGGGTCCTTGGCCTTCTCTGTAGCGTCCAGTGCTGTCTCCTTTGCCTTCTCCTTGGCTCCCTTAGCTGTCTTGACAAGTGTTTTGGAAGGGGCCACACTGTGCAGCTTGGCCAAGATGTATTCAAAACCCTTTATCGTCTTGATCACATTGGTTTTGAATTGGGCGAGACCAAATTCCTGGACAGCTCTGGAGATGCTTAAATAAGCTATAGGTTACCCAGGCTTTCCAGTGGATTGGCGTCCAGGTGCTGCTGCCAGAGTTCCCAGAGTAAGCACGTGGTTCCTCCACTACCACAGCCGGATGTGGTTGATGTTCCAAGTGAAAGTGGTCATGCCTGATTCGGTGGCTTCACAGTAGAGTGTTTCAGGATGGACACTGAACGAGTGGCACTGGGGAAACAGTGGCTTAGCCCAGCGGGGCATCTGCTGGTCTTGGTCAGGTCGCCAGGACTGGAGCTCAGGGGTCTCCGCCCTGTGTAATGTGTTTGCTGTAGGGATTTGGGTACCGCTGTCATTAGGCAGCAAACACTTGGTCCCAGGACCTCCGGAGCACGCTCCAGCCCAGGAAATACTTCACCATCATCCTGGCTGGGATGGGCTTAGCACATAGGCAGCATCAGAGTGCAGAGGGTGGGGAGTATGTGGGGTCAGGCCAGGTTGGGCACCCACCCCCGACCAGACCCCACAGCGTGCCCAAGCACCCATACAGTCAACTTTAAATTGCATGTTTGGGGAAAGAGTCCATACAGAACCAAATGGCTATGTGATGTTATAACCTCTCCCATAGTGTGGAGGTCACTGTTGCAACTTTTAAATGGAAAAGTTTAAAAGTTTTCCATTTAAAATGGAAAATAGTTTTTCCCAGAGTTGCTACAGACACATGCATCAGCACAGCCTCAGAACCCACTTTCCAGTCGAGATAGGTGACATGGTGATTCCTCTTCTTCCAAGGTTTGAAGCTGTCCCAGGAAGAAATACAGCTTGACTGAATTAAATTGTTTTCAATAAGATTTTTAAGAAACCCACCAAACCAATTGGGGTTTTACTTTTGGCAGCCCCAACAGCCAAACTGACTCATCCTTATGGCTGATCCATTAAGTAATGCACAAGTAGTTGATGAGATGACCAGAAAAAGTGATTTCGCTAGGAAAAATGTTTGGAATTGAAAGCGGCTGGGATTTAAGCTCAGGAGCTCACAGGTTCCACCCTAGGACTTAGCAGCCTCAGGGTTCGGGCAGCCACTTACCCTGCTTTTAGCAGGGTCATTGCCTAGAAGGATAGGCTAGAACTGGAGCAGGCTGGGTCAGGGTCTTTCTAGCCAATGTGTATCTTTGAACCTGTGCAGGCCTGTAGGCTACAGTGTGCAAACTGGTGTCCTGAAGACCAACCCAAGAGCCTTGCATCTCTCTCTCTTTATCCTGTTGCAGGTCTGAGAATCTTTTGAGGCCAAAGAAAATGAATTCTAAAGCTCAGACTTAGATCCAGCAGCCAGTATGAAAGCATGTGCCGTGGAGATGCAGCGCAGCATTCCAGGAATGTGTTCTCTGAGGACCAAGTGCTTTCCTTATCTCAGTATGTTTTCCTCCTATCCCACCCCTCCCACCTGACCATCTCTCCTCATTGAATCTCCCAGTGAATTTGTCTGTTGCTTTGACAACAGCTGGAAAGAGGATGTGGGGGATGGTGAAGTGGAAGACTGGAAATACCACATCACCCTGTGGTAGAATTGCTGCTGAGATCCAGAAGGGAGCGCAGCCAGAATGAGATGTTAGCTTGAGGCTTGGAAACAGCAGCATGGGATGATCTGCCCTGGGAGGGAGGGGCTTCTCTTGCTCCTTTTCCTGCTCCTTGGAATCCTCTAGGACTCTGAAAATAAATGATTTATTTCAGGGGACAGAGCTGGTATCTTTCCAAGAGAAAGGCAAGTTGATGGCAAGAGACAAGCTCCAGTTGTGGTGTAATTTATGATGGGGGCTTATCAGCCTGAAGGAAGCAGTTTGGAAACAGCCTGGGTAGATCTCTCCCCACAGAAATGCTCTGCTCAGTCCTCCTGCTTCTTAAAAAATGAAGTGTGGTGGACTAGTATGGAGACCTCGTAATGCCTGGATGATCACACAGACTTGGATATGGAGCTTGGTTTCAGAGCATAAGAATGGACCCAGGCAATACCACTTAAGTGAAGATAAATAATGGGCAACTCACACAAGAAGGTCAAACAACTGACTTCAAATAACATGTTTTTTTCTCAAGCTGAATTGCCTAGAGTTGAATGAAGTCAGATTTGCATTCACTATCTTTCCTTAGCTCAGCTCCTAACTTTCTACGTTTTCTCCCGAGGGGGTATTAAAAACAGAGCTGCTTCACATGAATGTGATGGTTACCATTCAGAACCCTGTCACAACTTTGTCTTTTCTCTATCATCTTGAAGGAAAAATTATGTTCCATAGCTTCAAGGTCAACTGTGAGCTATTTGGGCTTGGAAATGAAATGAGACCCTTGGAAAGCTTGTCCCTCTCTTCATTCATATTTTGCTGATGTTTAATAAAACTCAGTTATTCTCCAGCCTGGGGTTGGAGGCCAGGCAGCCATAAACCTGTCCGGAAAATTTCATTAGGTAGAATTAGTTTTTCTTTTTTTCTTTTCTGCCATAAAAGGGAGTATATGTGTGTGGTTTTATTTTTATTTTTGTTTTCGTTGTTTTGTTTTTAAATTGTTTGCTTTTGCTTTGTGTTTTGTTTCTGTGGCTTTTTAGAGCTGGTCTTATAGCCTGAAGGAGTGTCTGGAAATGAATGTGTAAATAGTAGTGGCCTCTCTGCCTGGTCCCCCACCCTGTTCCTTTAACTTTCAGACTCAGAAGCTAGAGTCCCCAACTCCCCAGGGGGTACGCTTAGCCTTGCCCTCAGCACTGGGGTTGATTTTATTCCTGGCTGAGGGAATGTCAGGGGACTAAGGTCAGAAGTGGGATGACTTGCTGCTGTCTGGTCATGTTCGGATCTGGTGTCCTCCATCCTAAATCAGACCCTGGTCCTAGTGCTCTGTTTTCAGCCCTCTTCCTGTTTATCCTCTCTACAGCACTGGCCCTGCTGACCATTACCTGCTCCTCCATTGGTTTCTGGGCAACTACTTGTTTTCTGATTCTCTTCCCTCTTCTTCTCAAGTCTTCCCAGGCTCCTTGGCAAACTCTCCTCTGCCCTCCCTAAAATGTTGACATTCTGTAGGGCTCTATCATTTGTCATCTTCTCTGGATAATCTTCCTTACACCTGTGACCCTAATCACCAAGTCTAAGATACTGACTTCCAACCATTGCTACTGAACTCCAGACATAAGTTTCTAGGCTTTGTGGTCATTTCGACTAGTACGCTCTTTAGTAGCTGAAACTTAATATATTTCAATAGGAACTCGTTATCTTCTCTCTTGTCTTAGTCCCTTTGAGCATCTATGACAAATTATCATAGGCTGGGTAGCTTATAAGCAATAAAAATTTATTTCTCACATTTCTGGAGGCTGGAAAGTCTTAGATCAAAGTGCTGGAAAATTTGGTATATTGTGAGACTTGCTTCCTGGTTTATAAATGAGTGTCTTCTCTCTGTGTCCTCACATGGCAGAATAGGCAAAGATGCTTTCCCAGGTGTGTGTGTGTGTGTGTGTGTGTGTTTTAAATAAGGGCACTAATTCCATTCATGAAAGCTCTGCCCCATGACCTAATTACCTTTCAAAGGCCCCACCTCCTAATACCATCACATTGGGGATTAGGATTTCATCATATGAGTTTTAGTGGGACACAAACATTCAGTCTATAGCACCTATCAAGGTAGATCTTGTAGTTTTGATTTTGATTGGTAGACTACCACTCATCCAGTCCCTCAGGTCAAAATCCCAGGGTCGTCCTAAACAATTTATTTTTCCTCATTCCTTGTGTTCGGCTAATCATCATATTCTTATGTTTTTACTTCAGAAGTTTTTCTTGACTCTTACCTCTCCTATCCATTTTCACTGGTACTGCTTTGGTGCAAACCCCTATCCTTCTTCACCTACAAAAATACAATATTATAATTCTTAAACAGGAATAAGCTTAACAAATAATAAATGAATGAATGACCTATCTGGTACCAGACAGACTATTGTGAGGGTTAAAGGAGGTATTTTATGGAATGCACACTCAGTACAATGATTGGTACATAGTAGAGGCTTAATAAATGAGTTATTTATACATTATATATAGGAAATATTTGAGAGCATGGACTTTGGACCTAGGCAGCCTGAGTTCAAATCCAAATTCCACCATATACATTTATTATGTATGTGATCACTGTGCCTCCATTTGCTCATCTGTAAAATGGGGATGAATATGATAAGGCCGTTGTGAGAGTCAAATGACTTATTTATGTAAAGCACTTAGAACACTGCCTGGAATATAGTTCATGAGCAATATGTTAGCGGTCACTATTATTGTTATTATTAGTTTCCTGTCTCCTATCTTTTATAAGTAACATGTTGGCTTTATTAGAGGAAGAAAGTTCTTATGTATGGCACCCTAAATTTACATAGAGAAAAAAAATCATCACCTAGTTTTCCCCCAAGTAAAAGTCATATCTATAAGTTATGAATTTCATAAATGCCGAATCACAGTCTTTGATCATAGTACAGTGTTTATAATAGCTCTTTCAGATGACTAGCCATCCTGGTTTGCCTAAGATGGAGGGCAGTGGGGGCAGTTTTCTGGGATGGTGGACTTTCAGTGATAAAACAAGAACAGTCTTGGATAAACCAGGATAGTTGGTCATCCTGGTTTTTTTATGCTTAATAGAGCTCCTCTTCTGAAGTTCATCTTCCAAACGTAATTCCCCAAGCATATTTCAAAGATAAAACAAAATATATGAATTAAGGTGAGGGACTTGAATGGAAGGTTGGGGACATAACCTAGGAATCCTCATGTACCATCTTCAGTCCTTATCCATCAAAATGTCCACTTTAAGGGGATTTTGAAAATAGAGGAAGGCTTTTTCTTACTGGTGAAAAGAACAACTAACTTCTGGCATTGTTCTAAAACCCTGCAGCTCTCTTCAGCATACTGTCTGCATTGAGCAGCCAACTGAAGTCCTGTTTCTCATCCCCTAGGCCTTCTCCTCTTCAGATGGACTGCAGGGGGCCACGAGGCCCCGGTGGCAGCAGATCAACTCTGAGCACAGCCACTGCATAGAGGGTTCAGTGAAGTGAGTGGGGCTATTACTCCCCACCAAGCTGTTCCACTGCCTTACCTCCTGTGTTTTTAAACTCCAGTTTTTGTCTTTCCCTGTTGGCACCAAACTTATCTTCATAAAATATAAATCAAATCTCATTATTTCCCCGTGAAATCTGTTGACGCCTGTGGCTAGTGGGATCAGTGCCAAATCCTTGTCTTACTCTGTAAGATCTTTCACACTCTGGCCCCCAGCAACTCTCCAGCACTTCTCCTGGCATTCCTCGGGTGACCTCTGCTTCAGTAACCCAGGACTCACCACTGTTCCTCAAAGCTCACTGACTATGACTTTCATTAACTCAAGCTTCTGTATATGCTATATTCTCTGCCTTGCAAACCCTTTCCCTTGCTAGGCAAATTCCCGCATGTTCCTTAAAACCCATATAAAAGATGATCTCCTCTGTGAAGGTAATCCTTGGCTCCCCTCTGGGTACCTAGAGTGCTCTGTTCATACCTTAAAGAAGTTCCTACTTAGTATGAGAACACATTTGCACATCCGTCCCTCCCTGGAGGCTTTGAGTATCTTGAGGGACTCGATCTCTGGTGTATTCTTCTTAGAATTCACTGTGTCTAGTACAGGTCTGTTGAATAATGGAATAAGAGCAGCAACAAAGCTACAACCACAACGACAACAGTTAACCTTGACTGGGAGCATTTATGCTGTGCTGAATGCTTTGCTAAATGCTTTACAAGCCTCAACTCAGTCCTTTAAGGAAAGTGACACTACTACCCCCATTTTATAATGAAGATAAGTGCTAATTTGGTGAGAAACTGGAGTTCATCTTTGTTCTGCCTAGAGAGCAAAAGCTTATGAGGCTTAGACCTATCACCGATAGAATGTTTTAAAAAAGCTTTAAAATACTTGAGTATAACCTTTCTTAATCCATTCTAACATGTTGGAGGCTCTTGCTCATATACAAAGAGCCAATATGCCAATCACAAATTCAAGCTAACTGCTAAAGCAACCTCCAAATAAAGAAAAACTTGTTTAAGACATTTCCTTAACCCAGTGTCACTTTTAGCTTGTATCTGAAAGTTATAAAACTGTTCTCCTTGGAAAACATCCTTAGTGAAGGTGTTTAATGGAGCCATCTTGACCTTGGCTTGGTTAGTTTGAATCAGGCTTAAGAGCCATTGACAGCTATGCCTCCTACTCATTTTCCAGGAAATATCCATGTTAGCCTTAGCCAATGTCAGTGCTTTGTACCACATGCCCTGCTTTGGTGTACAATTTGAAGTGTCAAAAGCACTCACTGAAAACTTAAGCCAATCCACAAAATACAGCTCTAAGAGTCCTTACCATATGGATTCAGTTATAGTTTCATCTTTCTGGGTAATTATGAAGGATAGTAAAGATAACTATAATTTCTTTAGACCCTCTTATTTTTCAGCTGTGCATTGCCTCCATCCCCATATTCCATTTTCAGAGGAAGAAATTGAGGCTCAATAATTTGTGTAACTTGTCCAAGATCTCCCTGCAAGTAAATGTAGAACTTGGGAATGGAACCAAGATGAGTCTTACAAGTCCTGTGTTATTCACCAGTGAGCTACACAGCCTTATGGTGCAGATAGCACAACGTCTGTGGGCATCCAGTACTCGAATAGTTTGGAAACCGTCAGCCTGTGTTCTCCAAATGAGATCTGGTACTCATTCTTGGCCTCCGTATTTCTAGGGGGATTCTACATTCTGTGTTACCAGGGTAGGTTAATCCTAAAGGTAACTGGGTACTCGTTCACTATTCTGTGGGGTTGGAGATTTCCTCTGGACGTTTTCTGTGGGCATGGTGATGAGTGGGACCAGGGTAAGGATGTAGTGGGTGATAGCTGGCATAGTAGCCTAAGAGCAGGGTAACTGGCTGACCTGCTTAGTGGGCCATGTTTAAATCTGTCCCTGACCTTTTCCTAAGCACTCTCTTTCTGTCTTATCTTGTTTCTACTTCTGGCATGAAGGATCTAGACCAATTTAATGATGAATAATGACAAAACTCAAGAAACATTCTTATTACTATGATTTTTAATCTTGAAAATGAGGATTATGTGGGTAACCAGAAACTCCAGGCTGACTCCATATAAAGACCTGGGTGGCCCTGCTAACTCTTTCATACACTGAGAAAATCTTGGTTTCACAAAGATTGCAGCAATTTGAAAATAGTTCTCTAGGCTATAAAATTTACCTGACTAAAACCAATCTAATCCCTTGAGCCAAAGATCAGACTTTTTTGCCAGGTATAGTTTTACATTGTCATTTTATCCTTCAGGTGGGACAGCAATTGTTTCTAAGTTTTAATATTGAGAATCTGTCTCCATAGCCAAGAGGAAGTGTGGGTGGAAGCAATTAACTGGACAGTTCAGTCAATCAACTCGGAAGCTTACTGACCTTTCTTCTGGTTTTAATTTTGTAGTTTATCAGAGTCCAGAATTTCAGTCTGGTTCATAACTTTTATTTAACCACTGATTTTTTAAACTGGGCTTGAATTAGTGCTTCTTTGGACTTTCTGTCTCTCTCTCTCTCTCTCTCTCTCTCTCTCTCTGGTTTGCTCTCAACAGCTTGAATGAGAGACTGGATGGTGTTGAAGTGAAATGACGGAGCCATCCATCGTGCTTCCAAGATGGCTCCCTGGCTATGAGAACAGCGACCCTGTGAGGCCAGCATGGACTTGGTTCTCCGTGCATAACATGGCTGGAGGAGCTCCAGCTTTGGGATGTTATCTTGCTGTTTTACACTGGTGGTTCAGCCAACCCATGGGAAACTGAACTTGGGCTGGGAGACCTGGCAGCAAATCCAAACTGAAACAAGAATCAGCTCTTCAAGTCCAAATGTGAAAACAAATGCGGGTCCAAGGCCTAAATGCCTGAAGGACATTGGGAAGGG
The DNA here is from genome assembly GCF_001604975.1 of Cebus imitator. Taxonomy (NCBI): domain Eukaryota; kingdom Metazoa; phylum Chordata; class Mammalia; order Primates; family Cebidae; genus Cebus; species Cebus imitator. Next base: position 2,312,990 of record NW_016107399.1, on the reverse strand, counting down.
GTGAAGTGGAATCAAGAAAGCTTTTGGTGACACTATGGGAAGGGCTATTGAATATCTTCTCAGGACAGCACAAACTGTCAGAGGCACAGCATATTTAGAACCTATTTTTAAAACTTTTAGATTTTTTAGCTTGATTGTTAGATAAAAGAAATGGTGACCCCCTTAAGAGGCAAAATACTAGCCTTGAGTGTTGTGGGATGTATCGTCATTGGTTACTAACTCTTCTAATGGCTCAGGCAGCCCCCAAAGCTAAGACTCCTAAGCCCAAAGGAAGATGAGAGCTGAAAGGAACATTGAGCTCATCCAGTGCAGTGCTTCTCAGCTTGTGCCCACATTGACTTCACTTGGAAATATTTGAGAAATACTGATGCCTGGGCCCCATTCCAGACCAATTAAATCAGAGTGTCTGGGAGAGACACGCAGAAAGTGGTAGGTTTTAACACCTCCCTATGCATTCTGCTGATCAGACAGGGTTGAGAAGAATCAAACTAGACTCATTTTACATATGAAGACATAGAAACCCAGATACTAAGATAAAATATGTTGCCTGAGTCATGTAGCTAGTGTCAAAACCTGACTCTTAGTTAGTGGTCTTATGTCACACTAAGCTGCTTCTCTTTATTGTAGTTTTGCCATAAATTAAAAGCATACTTGAAAATGTTAGTTTACAAAGTACTTTTAAGAAATGGATTTCATTTTAAGGAAAATAGTGATTCAGTGGCCAATCCACTAATGTTTTCTGCATGATCTTCAGACCAATCTACATGCTTATTGTGCTTGGGCCTCTGAGTCAAACACTGGCTCCTTTGCTGCGTCGCCATCGTTGGCCTAGCATGCTTGCATTCTGTTTCTTCTCCGGAAACCTAACGTGCTACTTTGATTCACTTGGTTAATGGGAAGATGGGAAATAGTCTCTAGAAATCCTTTTTTTTTTAGACAGAGTCTTGCTCTGTCACTCAGGCTGGAGTGCAATGGCGCAATCTCAGCTCAATGCAAACTGTGCTTTTCTCCTGCCTCAGCCTCAAGTAGCTGGGATTACAGACGTGCACTACCATGCCCAGCTAATTTCTGTATTTTTAGTAGAGACTAAAAATACAAAATAGTAATTTTTACCATATTGGCCAGGCTGGTCTTGAACTCCTGACCTCAAGTGATCCACCCACCTTGGCCTCCCAAAGTGCTGGTATTACAGGCATGAGCCACCGCACCTGGCCCTTCCTATATATGTTTAGCTGGTGATACATTTCTACCAGAGAAACATTTTTTTACAGAACTCACTTCATGTTTTGGGTGAAGGGCACATCCAGACATGTGCCAGCATTACCCTACAAGATACCGGGTTATCAAGTAAATGTCTACATTGCACATCAGCAACCATTCATGGAAATTTACCATTTTTTGTCCAGCTCACCTTGTTTGCCACATTCCAACTAAAATTCATAGCTAGGCTTACCAACAATATCATTTAATCACATTTTATAGACAAAACTTCAAGGTGTTCAGGTCCATGTATGAAAATTAAAATTTCTTTTTGTGTAAAAACATGGAACAATCTATGATCTAAATTTCAAGATATTTAGAAAAATTGCTTTATCCTGACCAATGGTCCCCAACCCTGACCTATTAGATTCACCTGGGGAATTAATATATATGTGTGTGTGTGTGTGTGTGTGTGTGTGTGTGTGTGTGTGTGTGTGTGTGTATATATATGCCCTGGCCCCGCCCCAGAGATTCTGATAGAATTGGGTCTGGAGTGGGCCAAGAGCACTAATATTTTCAGATGTTCCTCAGCTGAGTGTCACAGGCAGTTTAGTTGAGAACCATTGCACCTGACTGTAAAACAGGGCCCTGAGCTTGGAACTTTATGCTGTGACCATATTGCTCTAGCATTTTTATTTCATTTTAAGTATTCAAAAAATTTATGTTTAAGAGAGAAATATTTTTAAAATACTTCTTTGGGTGTATTTTCTTCCAATAATCCATACACTCTTCTCTTCCCCTTGCAACCTCATTATGGCTAGGGCAGAGATTTATCACCCCTGAGAAGGAGAAGTTGGGTTCTGCCAAGAACAGTGATTTGCAACCCTTGATGCCCTTTAGAATCACCTGGGGAGCTATAAAAAAACTGCCAGTGCCTCAATCCACTTCAGTCTAATTAAATCAGAATTTGGGGGGATGGGCTGAGGGATTACTACTATAAAAGTACCTCAGGCCTAACACTTTTTATCATGCAGCTAATGTTGAGAATCATGGCTCTAATAAGAAATAACTTGTCAACTTAAAATAAGATTCTTATTTCTTAACATGTCTCATGTTCTAACCCAAACTTTTAAAATTGAGAGAAAATAATTTATTTACCTATAGTTGGAAGTGATAGAGGTTATTGACAATATGATTTTATGATTTAATCTAATATTTATTGAACACTTACTATATGCAAGGCAGATATGATTGAAAATATTTCCTGGAAACTTTTTTGTTTGTTTACTTTGGGTCAGATAGAAGGAACCCAGGGTAGATGTAGGAGTCTAGGTCCCTGCAGGAAAGAGGTGGCACACTCAAACTTGAGATATGGCATAACAGCACTAGATAAGAATTTGGCTTTGATACTAACTAGCCACACAGCATCCTAATGTTATTTTGGAAATTTCTATATTCATTTTCCTAGACACAAAGGCGTGACTTGGGCACCGTGGAGGTAAAGATGTTCCTAAAGATTATTTAGGAAAGTAGCTAGGGATGCTCTCCAGAATTAAACACAAGAATAAATTTTAATTTTTATACATGGACCTGAACACCTTGAAGTTTTGTCTATAAAATGTGATTAAATGGTATTGTTGGTAAATAGCTAGGGATGGTCTCCATTCATTCAAAAATTCATTTGTTGGGTGACTATCATATATAGACACAGGGCCAGGTATTGGAAATCTCAAAATAAAGAGAGAATCCCTGCCCTCAAGGAGACTGGTTTCATAGAGATACAGGAAAGCACATAAAGGTGAACAGGAACATGGTTTACCTGGCGGTTGTGGACTCAGCCTTCTGGAGTGCTGCTTCTCCATTGCTGGCCTAGCATGCTTGCATTCTGTTTCTTCTCCAGAAACCTGGCACACTGCTTCACCAGTGGCTTAGTGCTTTTAAAGAGAAGGATTTGAGTATCTGCCAAATACTTGTGATTTGTGCATATGAGTGTGTGTGTGTGTACACATACATATGCATGCTTGCACACACATTCTTCAGATAGAATTCTTACTGGGATACAGTGGGGGAGGAATGAGGAAAAATCAGTAGCTTTTTTCTTAACATTTTTCTGGTGTGAACATAAGCAGAAGCTTAACACAGCACAGGCTGTGAGGGAAGGAAAATTCATCAAGTCTAAACTATCTTCTCTCTTCTGGCTCAAAAGTAGGTGACATCAACAGGATATGGGGTTTCAGGATGAGCCTTGAATCGCATGAAATGAATTAAACCTCACAACTCCTTGGAACAGGAACCTGTTTTCATGTGAGTTCCCCAACAGCTTTTGGGAGAGCCTTGAAACAAATGGATTTAGCATCTGGGTTTTTTGTTAGGTTTGCTTTGCTTTTCTAACATCCGGTACTTTTGCAAAAATCTTCGAAAACAGAAAGTTAACCAAAGCCCAGAAGGAGGCAAGTGTCCAAGAACATATGGAAGCCTAAGAGGTTAATGTGCTCCTCTTTGTCTCTGTCATGATGTACATCCTTTCAGCCTTGACTTTTAGCAAGTGACCTTTAGCAGAGATGTGAGGGTCTGTCACTCTGACATTTGACAGCTATGGAGATTCATTCTCAGCAGAGCAGTAGGTTCAAGGGGCAGGCTAGTTGTCCTATTCTAGTTTTTGTGAGGGAGAAACAACATCCTGGGAGACCGTCAATTATCTAGTAATATGTATTTTCTTGTTGTTCAACCTCAGTGAGACACAGAGACTGAGATGGGTCCCAGAAAAAGTAGGGAAGAGGGACTGTAAGAGGGTCTGAGTGAGTAATGGAGGTGGCTTTGGCATTTATTCAGGGACATTGCAAAGTTGCCTTTTAAAGAGATCTCTTCAATGACATTAGAAAGAAATAGAGACAGATCCCTTTATAACCTGAGGTTTAGCATGATCTCATTTCCGATATGTTGAAGGCTATCTCATTATTGTGCTGGATGCCCCTTAAGTGCTCCAAACTTTCTTTCTGGATGTACCCAGGACACTTTGGGGGTGTTAATGTGGCCATGCAGGTGAGGCGAGACGAACAGGGATGACCTCTTGCGAGGTAGTCCTAGCATCTCTGACCCTACGGCTGTCTAGCCTCTGACACCATTCTGCCTCTGACGTGTCTCTTAAACTTCAAGCAACCTATATTTAGGAGATTATGTAAAAAGTATTGAAAGCAAATGGCCATTCTGCTCTAAGGTCAGAGTTCTGCTGTGCCTGATAATGCTGCTTTGATCTCCAGGCCCCTGCCTGCCCAGATCTATGGTATCTGTCAGCCAGCTTCACTCTGGACTTGACCTTTTGCTGGCCTAGACCTGTGGTTACTGTCAGGACTCTATTCTCTCAGCATGTCACCTCTGGCAATTTTTTAAAAATCCCCAAATCTTAAACTTCAGACATCCCAGATTCTGTTCCAGCTCATTGCAAAGGCTTTTTGAAATTAAAAAAAGAAAAGAAAAGAAACAAAGCAAAAAACAAACAAAAAACCCACCACCAACAACAAAAACAAACAAACAAACAAACAAAAAAACAAGAGGGCAAAGAAATGGTTTTAAGAGGAAATTTCAACAAATAAGATCAATGATGCAGTAACAGCAGTTTTTTTGGCTAAAGCCTTATAAAAGGCATATAGAATCCTAGATGAATTCTAATAGAGCTGGGTAAAATTGAGAGTTTATTTGTTCCAGTGCCCTGTTTGGGGGGCAGGTGACCCTCCAATAATCAAAAAAAGATGCTTATCTCTTGTCCTTTTGAAAATTTCTGGGTGTGCTTTCCTTGGATTTGCTCATTTTGATATTTCATAACCCTAGTAGCCAAATAGTGCTTCCTCATATCCAGCTGGAATGTTTGTTACTTAATTAAAAATTCTATTTTCCATCCTGTGGCAATTTTGGTTATTTTTTTTTTTTTTTTGGATCTTTTCCAGAAGCACATATTTTACTGAATATAGTTCTGAACTAT
>NW_016107399.1:2255505-2307796 GCF_001604975.1 Cebus imitator | reverse complement strand
TTTTTTGGATCTTTTCCAGATGTGTACATGGTTTTCACAATGTGGCGAACTAAGTTGGACATGATACTCTGATAAGGGTCTGACTGCTGCAGAGTGTATTGGAACCACTGGGCTAGGATTCAGAAAGATTCTAGCTCCTTGACTGCCAGGAGCCAGTGGTTTGATCTTGGACAAGCCACTTCCCCTGTCTGGACTTCATGCTCTTCATCACTAAAGTGAGAGTATCAGACTACATGATCTCTTAACATTTCTTCCAGCTCTGATGCTTGTGTTCAATAATTTTGCTAAAATTAACATACCTCAGTCAATGAATCTGTGCTTAGCATGTAATAGTTGGACAATAAATGTTTGCCAAACTGAATTGAATCATAGGAATTTCCACTGAAGTTTTCTCTTAGTATGTACTAAACCTTTTAATTTCCCCGACGTCCTCCATCCCTTCCAGGAGGGATGTATGTCTTTTATAGAAATGAGAACCAGTGTGCAGTGGTGAAGCTGCTGTCTCCCAAAGTGTCGCAGGCACCAGCATCGGAGGAGTGAGGATTCTCAGGTTTCACAGACAATGAGGCCCAAACTGTTTCTAGTCACTTCTCTACTGCCGTAGCCAATCTATTAAAATGCCTGTGTGATTCTGGAAAGAAAACAAGTGCCCATGAAAAGCAGGTTATAAATACATCCAATTATAAATATATCCCATTAAAAATAGATATTGACAAGGAGCTCCAGATAGAGCTGTCCTCAGCAAACTGAGCTGAGCAAAGTGGCCTATTATCCAGAAAGCAATAATACTTTCTTACGTGATTCCTTAATAATATCTTTGGAGTTGTATAAGCCTCATAACTAGCTACTAAATAGTGTATGTGGTCAGTTAAGAATTGGGCTTGAATGGTCCAGTAAAGATAGAATTAGGACTGAACACATATTTTTCCTCTTTGTGTCATAGGACTTACAAACCCCAGTGACTATGTTGCTGGAAGGACTGAGCTGACTTTCGAAAGTGAGAGTGGCAAGCGGTCCTTAACATCTCTGGTCTTTAACAACTCCCATGGAGACCTCTGGCCTGGGGCAGTGGAAGAACCACAGACCTGGAACCAGAGGGCCTGGGCTTCTACCCCAGGTCCTGCATGCCCTACCTCGATGACCTTGGATATATGGTTTGGCTCTTTGTCCCCATACAAATCTCACGCTGAATTGTGAACCCCCGTGTTAGAGATGGGGCCTGGTGGGAGGTGATTGGATCATGGCGGGGGAGGTTTCTAATGGTTTAGCACCAGCCCCCTAGTGCTGTCTTGTGATAGAGTTCTCACAAGCTCTGGTTGTTTGAAAGTGTGTAGCACCTCCCCCTTTTCCTCTCGCTCCTGCTCTGCCAAGGTAAGACGTGCTTGCTTCTCATTCGCCTACTGCTGTGATTGTTAAGTTTCCTGAGGCCTCCCAGCCACGCTTCCTGTACAGCCTACAGAACTGTGAATCAATTAAACCTCTTTTCTTTATAAATTACCCAATCTCAGATAGTTCTTTATAGCAGTGTGAGAATGGACTAATACACTTGGGGAAACTAGTTAACCTCTTTTGAACCTCAGGTTTGCATTAGAAATTAAATGAGGTAATATGTGAGAAAGCAGCCTAATATAGTGTTTGGCAGGTGGGAAAACTCAATTAGTGTCTTGTAATGATGGTCCAAAGTTGGGTTGTGATATAGGAATGAAACTGCAGTGATTTAGCTGGCGTGTGTTGTGGTTGAGGCCCTGCTGGGACACCACATTCAAATTGTATAGAAGCTCTTTCCCCAATGTTTTGTCCACTAAGGTTGCCATAATAGTGTCACAATGGGCAGCTTAAACAAAAGAAATCGATCTCCTCACAGTTCTGGAGGCTGGGTTGGCTTCTGCTGTGGCATCTCCGCTTGGCTTACAGATGGCTGCCCTCTTGCTGCCTCTGCATGGGGCCTCTCTCTGTGCACTCTTGTTCCTGGTGCCTCTTTGTGCGTCCTCATCTCTTCTTTTTATAAGGACACCAGTCACATTGGATTAGGGCCCACCCCAGTATCCTCGCTTCATCAGCTCTTTAAAGGCCCTATCTCTACAGTCACATTCCCAGGTACTGGGGGTTAAGATTCAATATAGGAATTTAGGTGGGGGGATACAATTCAGTCCATAAGACCCAGGAACTCACTGAGACTGCAGGAGGACCTTAAATCACAGGGCTGCGTGGGTTTTGCAGTGCGGCCCCGTTTGTAATGTATGAAATTCTATGCTCAAGGCTAATCTTCCCCCGACTTTCTTTTCTTTTCCTGGGAGGAAGACTCAAGTGAACATCTCCATTTTGACAAGTATATATCTCTTCTTTCTTTGCAGAGATTCTTTACCCATGGTTTCTTAGGTTTATGAACAATGAAGCTGAAAGAAGTTCCTTTCCTTTCTGGGTGAGCCCCTGGGTTTCTGGAAGATCCTTAAAATCTTAAAATGGCTTCTGAGCACTGAAGCCCAAGCTGTTAGCTGACCTGTGTGAGGCCATGAGACAGAATGCCACAGCCACACCCCAAGGATGCTGAAGGGGATTTCCCTCTTCTGTGGTTTTTCTCCTTTCTCCTCGCGGGGCTCCTCCTACATGGTGAGTCATCCAGAACTGCAAACACACAGCCAGCTGTTTGGAATACAAGAAATAACTGCAGCCAGAGGCATCTTGGGTCCAAGCTCTCTTCTCTCTTTCTCTCTTTTATTGCTCATTTCCCAAGTCACTTCCCTTCCTCTCCCTCACTTCCCCTTCCTGTTCTTCCTAGGACTTAATGCAGGTATCTGGTGACGTTGGGTCTTTGACAGTCAATGTCGGACCTCACTAACATTGATATTTATCAAAGTAACGGTTACATCAAAACCCTTTTTCATATACTTGAAGTATTGTCTTTCTTTTTTTTTCCTTCCTTTCTCTCTCTCTCTTCTCTTTCTCTTTTTCTTTCTTCTTTCTTTTTCTTGTTCTTTCTTTCTTTTGTCTTTCTTTCTGTCTTTCTTTTTTGAGACTGAGTCTCACTCTGTCACCCAGGCTGGAGTACAGCTGGAGGAATCCCGGCTCACTGCAACCTCTGCCTTCCCAGTTCAAGCAATTCTCCTGCCTCAGCCTCCTGAGTAGCTGGGATTTCAGGATTGCGCCACCACACCTGACTAACTTTTTGTATTTTTTAGTAGAAATGGGGTTTCACCATGTTGCCCAGGCTGGTCTCAGACTCCTGGGCTCAAGTGATCCGCCCGCAGTGGCCTCCCAAAGTGCTGGGATTACAGGTGTGAGCCACTGCACCAGCCTGCATTTCTTTCTTAAGGTGTAATCACTTTCCTTGTTGAACCTAGAGCATAAGCTAATATCTAGAATGTTAACTTCTCATGAACAAGAACCATACTGTATCCTCCATAGCCGATGCTTTACGCATGGTCATGCTCAAACACCTTTTGAAGAAAGCAATGAAACTTCTAAGAAAAATATTACTCTCTGAGAGGAATAGACTTATAGTTAGTTTTAAAGAAACTTGGGGAATCCCCTGAGTTGTGTAAACCTGGAGAGTGTGCCACCAGTACAGCTTTGACCAGTTACTCTGGTGATACCATTTCAGCCACTAAGCTTAGCCATAGGTACAGTTTAAAATATGTATATAACTTCTTTTGATACTAAAATGTAAAGCAGGTAATCATATAAAGTCATTTTAATAGACATAAATGCCTAGGTAAAATGTATTACCATATTAACTAGATATGATTTTATCATGTTTGTTTGTTAAAAATATATTTTTCCTTCTCGTGGCTTCAAAGTTAGAAATACCCTCTTAGATACTTGCTCTGGCATTCAAGTCTCTGAAGTTTTATTGAAGTTAATGTCTTCAGGCTTTCTTAAATAGGTGGGGGCAGTAGGCTCTGACCCCATTCTAATCGTGCTTGCTCTCTTTCTCTCCTCTTTTTGCCATCAAAGGAAGAGGAGGGCAATGAAGAAATGGATTGGATCTCATTTTTCCATCTCGGACCTTTCCTGTGCTCCTTTCCACTTAGTAGAGGTAAGTAATCAAGATTGGGTACACATGTGAAACTTGTACTTATTAATTCAGCAAGTATTGAATATAAATATACTCTGTGTCAGACATTCTGTCAGGTTCAGGCACTGCAGAGATGAAAAAGTCACAATCTTGGCCTGCAAAGAGCTCATAGTCTACTGGGGAGTAGAAATAGAACCGAATCATTCTTCCAGACTAAGATACTGGAAATATGTATAAAGGACTATGAGAGTACTGAGGAGGGGTTTGCCTCTTAGTATAAAGAGAAGGAAGGTTAGAGACACTGGAACTAGGTCTTGCAGGATGTCTAGAGTTTTGCTAGATGAGAAGGAGGGGTAAGGACTATATAATGAGAACATAAGAAATTTGGTTTTTCATTCCTGAGTTTCTTCACTTAGAATAATGGTCTCCAACTCCACCCAAGTTGCTGCAAAAGGCATGACTTCATTCCTTTTTAAGGCTGAGTAGTATTCCATGGTATATACATACCACATTTTCTTTATTAATTTATTGGTTGATGGGTACTTGGGTTGGTTCCACGTCTTTGCAGTTGTGAATTGTGCTGCTTTAAACATGCACATGCATGTGTCTTTTTTATATAATGACTTACTTTCCTTTGGGTAGATACCCAGTAGTGGGATTGTTTAACTGAATGATAGCTCTACTTTTAGTTCTTTAAGGACTCTCCATATTGTGTTCTATAGTAGTTGTACTAATTTACATTTCCACCCAGGGCTAGAATAATTTAAGCAATAAAATAAATAATGATAGGCTTGTATTATAGCTAACAACAACAAATATGTGTGTGTGTGTGTGTGTGTGTGTGTGTGTGTGTGTGTGTATGTATGTTATATGTACATATATCCACTAGTCCATGCAGGCTTAAATAAATGATTGAATAAATAAATAAATAGAGAGGAAGGGACAACTATTTTTTTACAGAGGAGTTTTCAATAAAATCTGTAGACCATTTCTCCTTCAGAAAGTAGAGCTTAAGTCCTCTTCCCTTGAGTGTAGGCTGGACTTAGTGATTCATTTTCAAAGAGTAAAATATCAAAAAGGACAATTAGTAGTTTTGTGGAGTGCTGTGGCAGACATCATCTTAAACAAGCGATGGGATTATCCTCGCTAGTGATGTTATACACCCCTGCTGTGATGATGAGAAGCACCACACCTCTGTGGCATTATCTTTAAAGCCCATAGCATGTAAATTCATCTAACAGACTTACATTGGGAACTCTTCAAAAGTATCAAGGCTGTAAAAAACAAAGACTGAAAGACCATCCCAGATCAGCAGAAACTAAGGAGATAAGATGACTAAATGCAATGTGGTACCCTAGGTGACTCCTGGAAGAGAAAAAGAACATTAGTGGGAAAACTTGTGAAATCCAAATAATGCCAGTAATTTGATAGTAGTATTATATCAGTGCTAGTTTCTAGTTGTGATAAAGGTGCCATGGTTATATAAGATGCTAGCATTAGGGGAAATTAGTGAAGTATATATATGAACTTTCTGTACTATGTAATTTTTTGTAAGTCAAAAATAATTCCAAAATAAAAATTTATTAAAAAAATAAAGATAGCTTGGTGAAGGTAAGATAGCTTGGTAAGGCCTAATATTATGTGCTTCCTTGACATCTAGTGCAACTGGGGAGGTCTCAAATGACCTAACTGCAGGCTCTCCTCCCTACTCCACCCCTGCAGCTGACATCTCCTAGTCAAACAACTCTCCGTTTCAAAGGGACCAGGCACAGTTTCTGCTTATCCCTGAGTAGCAGTTTTCAGTTTCCTGCCAGCTTGTGGAGTTTCTCAAACAAGCCAATCATCTCCTCCTGTGGGAACTGAGAAGCACCCCACCCTCTTGATACTACAAAGCCCCTGGTTGTTCCCTAGTATACCCCCTGTGTGGTCCTGTGTAGCATATGGTATCTTCCTCTCTTAGGCAGTGAGTGTATGTGACTAATAAAGTGTCTGTCTCATCTGTTCAGTGCCAGCTCTCATTTGTTCTGCCATCCCCTAACCTAGGGTGGGGATCCCTTCCACACCAACAGGGTGAATGCAAGGTGGTTAAAACAAGACGCCTCTTCAGAATCTATATCCTAGGGAAAAAATTAACAACAACTATAACAAAACCAGAAGCCTCAACTCGGACCCTGCATTCCAGATGTGTTACAGGGGCCTCTCTCCCCAGAGCCACTTTCTGGTCAGAGCTTACCTCCTCTTGCTCAGGGTTAGGAGCTCTGGGCAGGAAAAGGACATCATGCTGAAAGCTGGAGATGAAGAGGGGAATATGGTAGTGAGGAGACAAAGGAAGAGAGGCCAAGGAAATAGAAAAGGGAGGAGATGACACACCTTGAAGGCTCCAGCCAATGCTCAGGATATGCCAAAAGGCATTACGGGGCTTTAGGCCAGTGCCTCACAGAGTACCTGGCATGCAGTAGGTGCTCAATTAGTATTGGAGGAGTCGGAAATTTTTACTGCCATAAGGCTTAGAGTAGGCTTCACTGAAAGGGATTGTATCAAAGCAGTACATTAAGAACTTGATCCAGCCATGCAGTGGGCACTGCATTAGGTTTTACAAGCTTAGAATGTTCCCAACACACCATCTGGCTGTATGGCCTTGGACAAATCCTCCAGTCTCTCTGAGTGTATATATTCTCAACCATAAGTGAGGCTAACGGAACCCATGTGGTTCATGCTTACCCAACTGGCCGAGACCCAAATATAATGTTCTATGTGAATGTGTAAAAAGTGTTAAATATCATAGCATTAGTAAACATATTAAACACACTGATTTGTGGGGCAGGAAGATTATGAGAGAGTATAAGAGTAAGGATTAAAAGATGTGGCTTCTGTTCTCAGGAAAGGTATAGCCGAGTAGGAAGGAACACAGAAGTCACAGCAGTTTCAGCAAAGTCAGAGGTTCCATGGAAGAGGTGCACACAGCATGCGGCAACAGGGAAGACTTGACCGGGGGATGGATAGAGATTCCACTGAGGAGGTATGACATGAACTGGACCTTGAAGCATGAGTAATTTGATATGGGGCGACCAGCAGGGTTGGAATCAAAAGGCTGGTTCAAATATTAGTCTCTATATTTACTGGTTCCGTGACGTTGGGCAAGTCTGAATCTTTCTGAATCTTAGTTGTCTCATCTTCAAAAGGGGATAACAACATCTATAGTTGGGATGAGAATCAAATGGACGATACAAGTGAAAGTGCCCCACAGAGTGCCTGGCATGCAGTAGGTGCTCAGTTAATGTTAGCTAAGCTGAAGTTTTTATTGTTATGAAGGCTGGAGCAGGCTTCCTTGGATGGGGGTTTGATCCAAGGAGCAGGTTAAGAACTTGGCCCATCCTTGGAGATTTCCCAGACATCATTAGACTTGTTCTGAAATGCTTCCCATCAGCCAGAGAGCCTTCAGAGCTATCTTGGGGATAGAGAGTGGGCCAGGGAGTGAGGCCTGGACAGCTGTGTTCCCACGGATTAGAAAATGAGGTGGGGAAGTAAGCCTCCCTCATGGGCTGTCCACTCTGGGGACTGGGCAATGGAGGCAGGTACCGCCTTTCTGGCTTGGCAGTTATCAGCAAGCATATGGCAGCTGGCTTCAGTGGCTGCCACCCCAACAGGTGGTGGTCCACTTAGCCGTCATCTGCCATCTTAAGCTCAACACATCTCACCTGAACTCCTGATCTTTGATACACACCTGCTCCCCGCTAGCCTTCCCCATTCAGTGGAAGCATCTCCATTTTTTTGGTTGCTCAGGCCCAATTCCTTAGGGTTGACTTGGATCCTCTCTCCTTCTCCCTCTCTCCCTTCCATATCCCACAGCCCACCTTTCAGGAAATCCTGTTGGCTCTCCTTTTAGAAAATAGCCAGAACTGACCACTCCTCACCGCTGCATTGCTGCCCCTGGGTTCAGACGCCATGGTCCCTGCACCTGGAACACTGCAGCAGCCTCTTGGCTGGTCTCTGCTTTTACCCTTGTCCCTGCTTTACAGCTGTTCACAAGAGGGCAGCCAACTGATCCTACCAAATCTTAGAGCATTTTAGTCATCTGCTCGAGATCCTGCACATGTCCCCATTTCACTCAGGGTAAAAGCTAAGGTCATTACAATGTCCTACAGGACCCCTGTGACCCCAGAACCTAGTTTCTGTTCCCTCTCTGACTTCATCTCCTGCAACTCTCCCCCTTGAGTCCTCTGTTCCAGCTGCACTTGCCTCCTCCCTGTTCCTTAGGGCTTTTGCTCTGGCTGGCTCTCTGCTTGGAATGCCTTTCCTCCAGATATCCATATGCCAGCTCCCTCACTCCTTCAAATTTTTGCTCAAATGTCAACCTCTCAATGAAGCTTTTGACAATCCTATTTAAAATAGTAACCTGCAGAGCTCCCCGCCTTCCCCCAGCACACTCCAGCTTCACTACCCTGTGCCTCTTTTCTCATGCAGCACTCATCACCTACGGGCATTTTAATGCACTTGTTCTTTGTTCGTTTTCTGCCTCACCTCACTAGAGCATAAACCAAATGAAGGCAGGGGAGGGACTTTGTCAGGCCTATTCATGGATGTACCCTAAGTGCCTGGAGCACTTCTTGGTTGCTGCTAAATATTTGCTTGCTGTTTGTCCTGGGCTTCTGCATACTGCTGGATGAAGCAGGTCTGCTGTACCTAGGAGTCAATCCATGGCCTGGGTTAGCAGGCTGGCCTTCCTGTAGGATCTCCGAGCTAGGTTCTAGGAGTGAACTGACTTGCCTAAATCCTCAAGTTGAAGTTGAGGGCTAGACCTACCAGGGACCTCAGGGGATCTGACTCCAAATGAGTCTTCTGTGTCTCTGAGCGTCCCAGGTTAAGAGAGGATTGGAACGGGTGATTGGAGCAGGAAGGAAAGGCTCCTTAGACCCCTGCCTGTTCTGACTGGGGAGTTTAGCACATTTGTAGGATGTGCCCAGGGTTAGCTGTCTCTTTTCGAAACTGCCATCCTCACCCCACCCGTTGTATGAGCCTCACGTGGGCATCTCTGATGTTTCAGTAGCCAAGTGGGGTGGGGAGGATTTTGGATGTTAGAGTTGAGCTTGCCAGTGAATGACTCTGGACTCTGAATTGAGCCTCCAGGAGAGGGAGAGAACCATGGGCAGGAGGTTGGGAGCTTGGGGTACCCCTCCCTCCAGCTGCTAGGCCATGGGGTTTTCATCTGTTCAAAGGGAACAGTTAAGCCTGCACTGTCTCCCTTCTGGCGTTCTGAGGATCAAGTGAAATAATGTATATGAAAATGTTTTCAAAAGAATAAAGAGCTTTGCCAGGATAAGAAATTGCTTTTATTCAAGAGATAAGTCAAGGGTGAGATTGCTGACAAGCATTTGTGTGTGGGCTGTTATTTTAAATCCTGTTTTGTTTGTTTAAAAACAACAACAACAAAAAAACGACAATAAATCCGGGCCTGCTCTATCAAGAAACCGTGGAGTGTGCTGTGCGGCTTCACAGATCACCCATCTCTCCACAGCTCTGTGTACTCTCCCACCGCAGCCTGCTCTCAGATGGGGATGTGCTGGGTGCTGAACGCCCGCCCACCAGCACAGCCCTTGCATGGCCTGGGATGGGGCTGTGGTTTTGCAAAAGCCAGATCAGTGCTGCTTGGTTGTGAGGGTGAACCGCTTGCCCCAGAGCTTCATTGGCACCGTTGGGAGGCAGGGGGATGTTGGGCCAATCCCTTGGTTTGTTCAGGACCTGAGTGGGGAGCAGTGGAACAAGAGGAGGAAAACAAATATTTGTAGGATTCTTTTCTGTGCCAGGAGTCATCATTCTTTACACCTCACAACAAACCTGCATCTCTCTAAGGTTTCTCGTTACTGATTTGAAAATTAGAAAACTGAGACTCAGAGAGGTTAAATAACCTGTTCCGGGCTTCTTAGTTACCAGTGGGAGCGTCACTGAAATGAAGATCTGTCTGGTTTCCAAATCTGAGCCCTTTTTATGGTGCTATACTCCCCTTTCCATAGATCGATGGACTGGGCTCCAGTCTCAGCTCCTTCCCCGACATGTGTGACCTTAGGCAAGTCATTTAACTTCTCCCATCCATTTCCTCAGCTATAAAATGCAACCATAACTTTTTCCCTCAGTGGGTGGTTGTGAGAATCAAGTGAGATAATGTATGTGGAGCAATCAGAAACATTGAGCGAAATGTTACATGCAAGCAAGGAATTACTATTATAATTTGGAAAGCATTGCTTTTATTCTGTGACTCCCTTGCTCAGGAACGTTCAGTAAGTCACTTCCCTGCCCCGAATCTGCTGGGTCCTCCCTGTCCTTTATGCTCTCACTGCTCCTCCTCCAGCTAGCCTTTCTTTGTGCTCTTTTAAGTGGCATGTCCTTTACCTGACATGTCCACTCTGCCACCTCTCTGCCAATCTGAATTTTTCTCCACCCTTAAAACTCAATGTACACCGGGTCTGCTTCCTTCAAGAAGCCCTCTTCTCCAGGCTCACGTGGCTGTGCCACCACCTGCAGGTGCAAGGGCTCTTCAGTTGTTTCAGAAGCAGGAGCATTTCTCTTCAAGGAGGTTTTCAGCTCCTGTGGGGTAGAGATCATGATTCTGTGCTCTTTGAATGTTCTCACAATACCTCATGCAGTACTTGAGACCTATAAACTAAACACTCAGAAAATGTTGATGGAAGGACTGATCCAGGGAATTGGATCAATTCCTCTACTTTCTCATGATTGTACCAGGTCATGGAAAGATGTGGCTGTATTTCCAGTCCCCTTCAGTGGTCCTCAGCTCTCTTCTGGAAGAGGCAGCTTCCTGCCTGAACTCACACAACACAAGGAAGTCCCCAGCTTGAGTCTGCGCCCCCTCCTCTCTGCCTGGCCTGGCTCTGCCCTTGCGGAGCTGCCTTGCTCAAGCACTCTGACCTCTAAGATCTTCCCTGCCTTGTACCACTTTCAAACTCCATGTCTGGGCTCTTGCTTATGCCCTTGGCTTGTTTTTCAAGAACGCTGTTGATCTGCCATGGGCATGTAGTAGCTGTTCAGTACTTAATACTTTACCAAGACTGGATGCTGATCTCAAAGGATCAGCTGAAATCTGCACACTTGATTGCAAAAGCTTCCCAGATGCCTTTTTTTGTTATTATTATTATTTTTTTGAGACAGGGTCTTACTCTGTCACTCAGGCTGGAGGACAGTGGCATGATCTCTGCTTACTGCAACCTCCATCCCCTGGATTCAAGTGATTCTCCTACCTCAACCTCCCAAGTAGCTGGGACTACAGGTACACACCACTATGCCCAGATAATTTTTTTATTTTTTGGTAGAGACAGGGTGCTGTCTCTACCAAAAGCATAGAGACCATGTTGGCCAAGCTGGTCTCAAAATTCTGACCTCAAGCAATCCACCCGCCTCAGCCTTTCAAATACTGGATTACAGATGTGAGCCACCATGCCCGGCCAAGTGGTCTATCCACCTCAGCTTTTCGAATACTGAAATACAGATAAGAGCTGCCATGCCTGGCACCTGGATGCTTTTTAGTATTCAGAATGCAAGCATGGATTCCGCAAGCAAGGGAAGGTAAAAAAGAAAGCCTAGCCTTGGTATTGATCACATTAGTTTGAACCATGCCACCAGGCACATGACCTCATCTCTCATATCCTTGATTTCTTGACACGTAAATTGTGGATAATGATAACACAGACATTATAGTGTTGTATGAGCATGCCTTTAAATTCCACCCAAAATTATGTCCCCAGTCCCATTGTTCAGGTCTTAGTTTAGATGCTTTTTTACTCAGAAAGCATCTGAGAACTTCCTCCAAGCCCCAAGGAAGTCTCTTGTGTTGTTATGTACCACAATGCCCTGTTAATTTTCTTCCTAGTACTTCTACAATCTATAATTACTATATATGTGTACATGTATATTTTGTTTCCCTGCTAGAATGTCAGCTCCATGAGGGCAGGGTACACCTCAGTCTTAATCACCACTGTATCCATAACTCCTAGAACAGTGCCTGGCACTTAGTACATGTTCAGTAATTTTTGGTGGCCTTCCTTTCTCTTTCCTCAGTACATAGCACATTGTCAGCCTCTGTGTCAGGAAGATAAAGGGTCTCCTGTAAACCACTCAGAAAGCTCCTGTGAAGGCATGAAGGGTGGAGTGTGCACATGTCAAGAAGGGGCTTCTACAACATAAAAACCTTTCTTCAGAAAGAGAAAGACAGGCAGTGGGGGTGGAGGGTGGGGAGAAGTGCCGGTGACCTTTTCATCTGAAGCAGCAGAACAAATGCCACTCATACCTATTGAGCTGGTTTGGGGGTTTCCTCTGCCTCCACAGCTGGATGCCTGGAATCCCCAGACCATAAGGATGAATCTGGGCTGTTTCCACCTGACTAGCGGAGCTGCAAGGGTTCGGGTGTTTCTGGAATAATAGCCTGGTCTCACCCTCCTTCCTGCCACCTAGTCCTTGCCTTCCCAGTGCCTAGGTGGCCTTCCCATGCCTGGAATCTGTCCAGGTTCAGCACGCTGCCACGTGGCCACCAAGGAAGCTACTAGAGCTGTGACCTTTCTCACCCAATGTACTGCATAAGGGAGATGAATGTGTGTGTGTGTGTGTGTGCACACATACATGTGCATGAGCGTGCGTGCAGGACTGTTTATTTTACACTTGAGAGAAGAAAAATGGGAAAGGGCAGAACAGAAGAGGGAAGGGAAAGGCAAAAGCAGAGTGGAGGAGAACAGTGAGATGAGGAGGTTGGAGAGAGAAATGTTAGATCAAGGGACTTTTACAATTTAAATGTGGGAAAGGTTGGAGCTGATAGAGAAGAGCCAGTTGAGAGGGAGAGTTTGAAAATACAGCACAAGGGAAGGCTAATAAATAGAGCAGTCTAGGGTAACCAACTGTCCCAGTTTGCCTAGAACTAAGGGTTCCTGAGATGTGAGGCATTTGGTTCAGAGGCTTACAGTGTGGGACTTCTCCATGGCCAGGCTTTGGCACAGGTATGGCATTGGGGAGAATGGGGTTGGGGTAACTGAAGGGCCACCTTTCCACACATACCTCCTGATGTTTTCCAGGTGTGGAACCAAGACTTGCTGACCTCACTGGCACCTCACTCCCCCACCTGCGAAGGTAACATTCTCCAGGGTCATAGTGTGACTCTACATGGGTCACTTGAGTCTGCTGGGCCTCATTTTCCTCACACGTAGAACAAGGACATTGGATTCAGTAGTGTCTGAGACACTTTCCAGTCTCTGCTGAGCTTTTGCAAGTCAATGGCATAAGTTGTGATGGTTTTGAGGACCCTGGCTGAGGTCTGTTAGTGGGGGAATGCATAAGGAGTCTCCAGCAGGGAAGTCTTCAGGGAGGGCTGCTTCTGGCTGTCATTGGAGGCCCCCTCCCTATTTTGAGGACCCGGCTTTGGAACAGCCAGAGCTCACATGAGTGTAAATAGATGAGTGCGTGGGTGAACACTAATGCAGCAGGATCATCCTTCCTCAAGAAACACTGCTGTCTACACAGGGGCGTAGGCCAGCCAGGCATGGGCCCAGCAGTGACAAGTTATCAATTTGTGTGGGGCTGTGTGGTTTCATCAGCAGCCCCATGTGGTAGAGGCTACAATAGATGACAGCAGGAAATGGAGGTACAGGAGGAGGGGGCTGCTGAACTGATCAGATTTCTCAATTATTTCTTTAACCAATTTGGGCTGAGCGAGCACCTGGGGCTCTTCAGTTTGGGGGAGGAGATCTCAAGAGAGATGATACTGGCCATCCTTCATTTTGGGCAGGTGGCGACTTGAGTGATTAATGTGCATATGAAAAGCAGATATCATTTTATTTATTTTCCAAGCTGATTGAGCAGGTCATGCCAGTTACATTAGTTTTGAAGAAGAAGCAAAACAAAAACAAACAATACGTATGGTTCTGTCTGTGGTGGTGTTCATGTGTGTTGTGTGATGGGGGAGGCAGCTGAAATCCCAAATCAATAAGGTAATTGAGTTACTTCCTCCAAGTGTTTAAGGCTATTACTTAAAGTGAACACAGGGCAGTTGACTGTGTTTGCTCGACTGTAATCAACTTTGGACTCATTGGGCATATTGATTTCTTTCAATGCTGTTTGGTGTTCTCATTGAAATATCAGCAAAAGTCCTCCTCTCCTCCTCTCCTTTCTCCCCTCCTTCCTTCCTTCATTCTCCAGGCTTCCAAAAAGCAAAAATGCACTTCTTTCTACTGGCTAGGCTGTACGTTTTCCGCTCCATATCATCATCACTCGTTCTAAAAGCAAAATTCAATTTTCCAAGACTCTACACTTCTTCACACACACACATACACACACACATACACACACACAGAGCCTCTGTGCTCAACAATGTGCTTTTTAATATAGAAAAAAAGCAAAAACAACAGGTCCACTATAGTCCTGCGATGTCCTCGGGCAGGGAAGCCATTCCCAATCCAGCAAGAGACATTGTCCTCATTGAGGCGGCTCTCCAGCTCTGGGCAGCTCACAATCCCAACCTTTGTGGTGACCAAAGAATTGTGGCCTGTCCCCTTCCCCTCGGACTCCACCCTACTGGCCCCCAAAGGTCACTGACAGTGATGTCACGGAAAAGCATGTGCTCAGGGAGCCTTTCCTCAGAGGAAGCCATGGAAACTATTGGCGGGTGGAGCTATCCTCCCTTCTGCCCAACACCCAGCCTCAAGCCCTGGAGAATGTCTCCAGTTTGGAGGGAGTGCACTGAGGGAAGGACTCCATTTGGGGCTGAGTGGTCTAGCTAGGACATTCCACTGAGAGGGTGTGGGCAGTCCCCTTTTGCACTCCATGTGCACCCACCTAGGCGTCAATGAGGACTGTGTAACCTGGGCCCGGATTCCCTCTCCAGCATTTCGTCTACTTTAGCCCTCTTTTGCACAGCTGGATTTTGCTCCACATTTTCGCATTCATTTGCTTTAACCAACCCTCTTTCCCTCCTTCCTTAAGCATTAGCAGTATCTACTAATGCATGTGTGCAATTGCATACACATGCGTGCATGACACACACACACACACACACACACACACAAACACATCCTCCAGGGTTCGCTATTAGCCTACCTCTCTCTGTATGTGTTAGCCCCATCTCAACTTCAGGGCAGAAAAATCCAAGCAAAGCCTCACTGGAGCAGCGTTGGCAGTGCAGTTAGCTGGAGCCTACACATGTCCCTTGCCTGTCAAAGATAGCTTCTACCTAAAGGCTTAGGGGCACAAAACTCACGGGGTTGTAGAGAGAATCTCAAAGAAAACAAAATTTACATTAAAGTTGCATTGACTGAAGACTTCCTATGTACTAGGTCCTGTCCTAGGTATTTCATATATATGTCCCGCGATAGTCTCAACCACTCCAGGAAGGAGGTGTCTCCACTGCATTTTAGTGTTAAAGAAGATGAAGCATAGCAGTGAGGCCAAATGCATATAAACAGATTTGAAACCAGGCCCTTTAACTCCAGATCAAAGACTTTCTTTACTACCTTATAGTTCAGAAACTGCAACAGATAACTAGGATCATTTACATTCTAGAAGGGGAAGGGTGTGCAAATGTGTGTGTATGCATATGGGGCTGGGGCAGACAGTTTCAGGAATGGGAGAAACAGCAGTATTGTCGTTTTCCTTTAGTGCCTTCCTCTCTGATACATGTCTCTTCTTGGGATCAAGGTCTTTCAGCTGAACTCTGCCCAAGGCTCCACAGTGGCTCCTACCACCCAACTATTCTACTGCCACCAGAGAAAGTGGTTTGGCTTCCAGTCTGGCCCCACACTCCTTTCCATCCTCTCTTCTGCTGGCTCCTCTCTGCTTCCATCCCCACTGACTCCACTGTGCATTACTTACTGTGCCTCAAACATCCATGTTCTTTAGGACTCAATCCTTTGCATTGGCTGTACATTTTGCCTACCATATCTCCTGCCTGCCGCCCTTTTTGGTGACCTCCTATTATCTTTTTAAATCTCAACTTGTGATGCTTTCCTTTAACCCCCACACCCCCTTGTGTCCCCATGATACTTTGTATATCCATTTATGCATTCCAAGTCTGATTAGAGCTGTGCTTGAGAACGATCATTGTATTGGTAGGTGGAGGTTGTTAGAGAAGAGGCTAAAGGCTGGGAGAACATTAGGAGTTTGTTGCACTCGTTTCAGGGAGAGAAGAATTAAAGCAGGGGATACAAAGAAGGGGCCTGCCTGGGGTGGGGAGAGTTCCTGGAGATTGAGAGTACTGGGCATGGAGCTGAGTTTGATTCCAGGGTCAGAGTAAGAGAGGCTATTACCTGCCCAAAGCGGGTTTCAGGAAAGTTTTGCCTCACTGCAGGAGACTTTCCTAGAAGACCTTTAGAAGACCCTTTCAACCCTTTAACCGATTTTGTTATAGCTGTGGCATTCTTCGGGTTGCTCAGAAGGCAGAAGCTCTAAAAATAGAAAGCATTATTATTACCGATTAAATTTCTTTCCACCTACAGAATTTTCTGAAAGTAATAAGAAGAGGAAGCCTGAGTCTGTGCTCAAGTGTTCGGGGAGCAGAGATGTATTGAGAGGTGAGGAAAGAAGAGGGAGGGTGTGGAGAAAGGGAGGCTAGGCAGGTAAGATGGGGGTTAGGGTAAGAAAACACTGATTGAACCCACTGATGAGTAAAGGGACCTTTCAGCAGGCATTGACTTTTCAAGAGAGATGCACTGTATGTTAGAACAATAGAGTCCCCCTGAGGCCCACTGTCTCAGCTGTAGCAGGTCCAGGCTGCCAGATGGAATGGGGTTTTCCCCTGTCTCTGCATGGGGGCAATGCAGGCATGCTTTTCATAACTCTGACAGGTGTGCAGCCTCTAATGCCTTCACTCTCAGCTTCCTGATGCATTTCATAAAAACCCATCTGCAAGGCTGCCTACAGCCTCGGTTTCTGAGAAGGGTACCCGTTGTGACTAACAAGCTATAAGATCACATAAAGAGATGATACAGAAAATATCCAATTTTACATAGGTACATATTAATTTTTTTTGAAAAAGAGGAGCCTTCAAATTGAATCAGCATCAGGTCCTGAAAACTTGGATTCAACCTTATGGTTCTATTAGAATATTTGAAAATGATTTTAATGTCTTTTTCTTTTCTTTCTGTTTTTTCTTTTTCTTTCTTTTTTTTTGAGACAGAGTCTTGCTCTGTCACAAGGCTGGAGTGCAGTGGGGTGCGATCTCGGTTCACTGCAACCTCTGCCTCCCAGGTTCCAGTGATTCTCCTGTCTCAGCCTCCTGAGTAGCTGGGATTAATTTTTGTATTTTTAGTGTAGACGGGATTTCATCATATTGGTCAGGCTGGTCTCGAACTCCTGACCTCAGGTGATCTACCCACTTCGGCCTCCAAAATGCTGGGATTATAGGCATGAGCTACCGTGCCTGGCCTAATGCCTCTTTCATATGACTCAAAAAAGTCCAAGTTACTTTTCCTGTGTCTTCTGTATTTTCTCTTCTCCCATACGGCTTAGTTCATTGTCCTGGGTGCCCTCCCGAGTCATCCTTGCAGAAGTGTTTTCATCAGCATGAAGTACTTTGGGACATAGGCTTGAAACTGGGCTCTGTTAAGAACTGACTTGGGCTACTTGCTTCTAAAAGTAAATTATTCCCAATTGCTATTTGGTCATAGGTAAAACATGGTTGAATAACAGCATTTTCACATGGTTCATCATAAGAATTCCTCTGTGTTTTCTCTTCTACAAAATGGAAATAATAAAGTCTGTCTCACCTGATGGTGGTGAGGATGAAATGAGATAATCCATGTAATGTGTTTTGCACACTTCCTGGAATGTGGTCAATGCTCAATAAATGTTAGCATTTATTAGTAGTATTAGTATTAATAGCTGTGGTTCCCAAAAGTGGCATTCTCTTTTCCCAAGCTAAAATCAAGTTGTTTCTCTAATAGTGAAGGAGGAGACAGCTATGGGAAATCATCACCAAACAGAATTGCCAACACATTCATTGTTGTCCTTAGGCTCCCCCTTAAGCTGCAATCTGTATCTCTTTATAATGGTCATAATAGCGAACACTCATCTTGTGCTTTGTTCTACCAGCTTAACACAAATGAACTCAATTAAGCCACTTCCAACTCCTCAAGGCCGGGCATAATTATTTTCACTTGCCTGAGGTCACACAGCTAGTCAGACAGTCTAGATAAGGCTGAGTGTTGCAGAGTCTATGATTTTGACCTAAGTCACATGACCTTCACCCAGCTCGCCTTGCTTCAGAGTCTCTAGATTAGACCACATAAAATGACTGGCTCCTCTTGAGCCTATGGCCAGCTACAGCCCTTGAGGCCTATGCTCTGTAACACCAGTCATCCATCTCAGTTTGCAGGCTGCTGCGTATGTGTATTTTGGGTGTAAGAGAGACACACCTGGAGGGGTGCTCATGGGCGGGAGCTTCTGGAGGTTGCTCCTTACTCTATGGCTTCTCTGTTCAAACATCCCTCCCCTCAGAGAACTCTGTGGCTGAGTCCCTTGGCCCAGAACATCTGTTTATTTACATTTGCATATTCCTCACTCACTATTTAGTTAATTAGAGTAATATATACACAGAGTCATAAGTACCTGGGCCATATAGAACAACATAAAACAAGAGTTAAAATGTCCCTTTCACCCCCTCACCTGTCTCTAGGTTTAACCATTTCTATTTCTAGCTCTTGTGGTGGTTATATCCAAACTTTAATTGTCTAAATGCTTATATTGCTTTTTCTTTGTTTTCCAACTTTAAACGGTGTTTATTGATTCCTTACTGTAGAAGAGGAATAATTTAACTTATTGTAGTAGCCTCCTAATTTTGCTTTTTTTTGTTCCCTACCTATGTGATTTTAAAAAACATATTTAATTTATATTTTAAAAGACTATCTTTCTTGATATCTCAACTTCAGACAGTATTTTCTAATTCTGCACTATGAAATAAGAAATTCACCCTTTCTCCACAACCTGTCAGCTGTTCTATCACTTTTACGTTGTTTAGATTGATAATATTTAAATTCTTTTCTGTAATTACCATTAAGCCTCTGTGTTTTGTTTATATGTTGATTTTTATAAGCTGGAAATCAATGAGTATTTACATTATGATTATGTAATTAGTATTCTCTTCAGAACCAAGTAGCGGGATTAGACACACAGAGAGGATGTAATTCTATGTTGTTAAATCTCTTTTATTTAAGGGGTGGGGGGGTGGTCTAAGAATCAATGTCAGAGGTATTCTGTTTTCATATGTTCTATTCATGCTTAGAATTCTGATACATTTTCATTTTTGTATATTTAGACCATAATTTTCTTTTACAACTCTTTTTTAATTTTCCTGGTATTCTTAACTGTTTTTCTTTTGCTTGCAGAATAATGCTATTATTTCACCTTATCAGTATGTCATCTAGCTTCTTATTCCAGTTACTTCCTATAGGAAATTTTCTTGACTCTTGAAGACATTTTCTCAAACAGCTCTCTTCTGTTTTCTAATTTTCTTGGTTACTTTCTTGGCCCTGCAGAGAATTACCACTCTAGGATTTCAGTTCATTTCCCTCTGGTTTACTCCCACTGTTTTTGGATCCCACGTTCTCTTAGATGTCTATTTCACTTGGTTAGAGTATGCTTTCAAATGATCTTTACACAGGGTGCATCAGAGGTTACCTTTCTGGGCCTTTGCATGTCTAAAAACTCCTCTACTCCCGCCTCCTTGATTGGTTTGGCTAGAATTCTAGATTTAAGATGATTTTTCCTCTGATCATTGAGTTCTAGCATATAGTTTTAGTATTGACGGTCTGATACTTGTTGCTTTGTAGGTGACCAACTTAATTGTTTTCTCTCTTAGAAACTTTTGGGTTATTTTTTATGCTTGGTGTTTCTAAACTTTATTATAAATAAAAACCCAGTTTGTATTTTTTTGGTAAGCTCAAGGCATTTGCTTGTTTTTCTGCATTTAAAAAGTTATTTTCTCCCTTCCATTTACTCTGCACTCATTTTCTGGAACTCTCATTAAATGGATAGTTCATCTACTGTGTTAATTCTCTATATTGCTTAACTTTTCGCTCATATTTTCCATTTCTTTGTCTTTTTTAATCTGTGGGTCTGGAGGATTTTCTTGAATTTGTCTTCTAGTTGTTCTATTTGTCTTTTTCTTTAGCAACTGCATCTCTAATGTGCAATAACTCTGTTTTGCACTTTGAATGTTTTATTTTTATAGCACCAATTTTGTTTTATTTATGTAATATTTCTTTGAATCTCTCTGGGCACTCTAGTTGGAATTATTTTAAAAGTTCACTTATATTTGGTTTTCTCTGGAGTCAGTGTTTTATTTGTTCATCTATATTTACTTGTGATGGTGATTTTTCTCAAATACTTAGTCATCCTTGGAAGTCTATTATATTTTTTGAATGAAAGAGTAAGTTGATTAATTTCTGAAGCCAGCAAAAATTTCCTTTGTGGGTGTATAGTCCTATTTTCTTACCAGGCTTCTTTACTAAATGGAAGACAATTAAAGTCACAAAGTTTCTGCCCTTATGCTATTTATAATTTTAAGAATACATACATCATATATACAACAGAATCAGTAAATATAAAACTTTGATAAAAATTATGAAGAGAAATAACAGGGTTTTATGAGGGAGTATAGCAGGGAGATCTAATTTAGACTAGAGATTTGGGATGGCTTTTCTGAGGAGGTGACATTTACACTGAGGTTTAAGGTGGCTTGATTGCCTGGAAGAGTGGATGAAAGAGCCTTCTAATCAGAGAGCATAGCATGTCCAAAGGCTCTAGAGCAGGAAAGAGGATGGTGTGTTCTAGGCACTGAAAAAAGGCTTGTGTGGCTATGATGTTATCAGGGCAAGAGTACATGAGGTTGGAGTTAAAAAAAAAAAAATAGCCAGAGGCTGGGTCATGGAGACCTCGAAGATTCAGCTACAGGAAGATAATTTATTTCTCAGTGCAATGATAAATCTTTAAATGACTTTAAGCATGGGAGTAATATGATCAAATTTATGGTTTATAAATACTCTTCTGATTATTTTGTGGCTAATGGAATGGAGGTCTTAGCAGTAGAAACAGAAAAGAAGTTAGAAGGTTTTTACAGAAGTGTAGGCAAAAGAAGGTGATAGAATAAGGTAGATACATCAGAGATAGAGAAAAGTGACAGGATCAAATTGTGGATGAGAAATAAGGAGCTAGAGGGAAGTGGCTTCATTAATGGCTCTTAGATTTCTGGCCTGCATAACCAGGGTGGGTCGAGATACCATCTGGGGATGGCACACTCTGGGAAAACCAGGTTTAGAGGGAAGATCATGAGTTTAGTTGGGTAATGTTAGGTGTGAGATGGTTATGAGACATCCAAGTGTGAATGTCTAGTGGGCCTCTTGACACTTGGATCTGGAGAGACTTGTGCCAAGAAGGCCAAATGAGCATGCTTCAGGAAGGGAAGGAAATGGCCAGTTGTGCTGAGTGACATCAAGCTGGCAAATAAACATAGATAAGATTTATTCAAGTTTGAAGCAAAGAGATTTTTTTATGACCTTGGAAAGGGTGGTCCTATTAGAATGATGGACTTAGGGGCCAGGCTGTGTGGACTGAGAAGGAAGTGGGCCGAGAAGGAAGTAGAAGGTGGGCATGAGGGTTGCCTAAACAACCCCTTCAAGAGTAGCTGGGAAGGGGAAGAGAGGGCAGCTACTAAAGGAATGTGTCACATAACACAGATTTCCATGTCAAAATTATTCATTAGGCTGTGCGCTCTAGAGGGCAGGAACCATTTCTTCAACTTCTTTCAGTCCTCTGGGCCAGCATAGTACCTGGTGAATGTCAGTTCACTAAACCATATTTATTGAACCTACTGGAAAATATGAATCCTTAACAAAGAGGACCATTCTACTGCACTACAGCAGGTAGAGCTGGCTCAATGCTTAACACCCCCTGCTGTTTTTAAGGTTGATATCAGGTCCAGATAACTACAGACTGTTGACAGCCATGGCTTGCGTAAGTTATCCTTATCCGCCTGACCCTTTGGGAGTTAAGCTGCTGAAGGTTCTGCTTGGGAAAAGTCAAAAGGATCCAGTGGATATCTTGGTTAACTCTAGGGACTAGTTTTAGGGTTGAACCGTTCTCTCAAAATAATAGCTGTAGACCTTCCTTATATTTATTGAGTACCTACTATGTATTTATCACTGTATCATGTATTTTTGTTTGTTTTAAAATCCGATTTTCACAGTTATTGTCCATATTTGATAGATGGGAGCATGAAATGTCAGAGAGGATAAGTATATTCCTGATATGGTTTGGCTGTGTCCCTGCCCAAATCTCATCTTGAATTGTACCTCCCACAATTCCCATGTGTCACGGGAGATACCCAATGGAAGTTAATTGAATCATGGTGGGGGTATCTTTCCTGTGATGTTCTTGTGATAGTGGATAAGTCTCACAAGATCTGATGGCTTTAAAAAATGGTAATTTCCCTGCACAAGCTCTCTCTTTGCCTGCTGCCTTCCATGTAAGATGTGACTCGCTCCTCCTTGCCTTCTGCCATGATTGTGAGGCCTCCCTAGCCACGTGGAACCATAAGCCCATTAAACCTCTTTCTTTTGTAAATTGCCCAGTCTTGGGTATGTCCTTATCAACAGCATGAAAAATGGACTAATACAATTTCCTAAGGTCAGATATGTTGTACTAGCTGAGTCAGGATTTGAATCCAGGTCTTCTGATTTCACTGGGCATACACTTTCTAAAGGTTAGAAAATTAGCAGGGTAGATGAGGACCAAGACAAGTTTTAATAGTCCAAAAATCTTTGGTATGTCTTTTCAGTGACTTTTGAACGACATGAAAAGCAGACAATTAAATGATCAGGGGTGGGAGGGAGCATAGGAGGGGCAGCTGAAGAGTTTGATTCTTTGATGGGATGAGATGTCTCATGTAATTCAGGTGAGTGGGCCTCTGAGGGGCTGTACCCAGGATGCTCATAAAATGATGGTTTTGTGCTCCAGCCTTTTTTATCTTTAATAAATTGTGTTGTGTATATTTAAGACACAGAACATGATGTTTTAGGATACATACAGATGGTAAAAAGCTTCTATAGTAAAGCAAATTAATATATTCATTATCTCACATAGTAACCTATTTTTTTGTGGCCAGATCAGCTAAAATCTATTAATTTAGCAGGAGTCCTATAGGCAGTACAATTTTATTACCTACAGTAGTCGTGTTGTACATGAGGAGCTCAGGACCTCTAGATATGTCATCCTACATATCTGTCACATCTCCCCTGTCTCCTCTGTCTGCACCCCACCTCTGCTAACCACTGTTTTGTTCTCTCTGTATATTTGAATTTTTTTTTTTTTTAGATTCCACATATAAGTGAGAGCATGCAATATTTTTCTTTCTTTGTCTGGCTTATTTTACTTAGCATAATGTCCTCTGGGACATTCATGTTGTGGCAAAAGGCAAGAGCTCAATCTTTTTTAGGACTGACTAGTATTCCATTGTATATATGTACCATAACTTTTTTTTGTTTGTTTTTTCAGACTGAGTCTTGCTTTGGTTCCCAGGCTGGAGCACAGTGGCATGGTCTCAGCTCACTGCAACCTCCGCCTCCTGGGTTCAAGCAATTCTCTGCCTCAGCCTTCCAAGTAGCTGGGATTACAGGCATGAGCCACTGTGCTCGGCCTGTACCACAGTTTTTTATCCATTTTTCCATCAAAGGACACTTAGGTTGTTTCCATATCTTGGCTATTATGAATATGATATTGTGATATGATATTGTGAATATGGCTTGGCTTCAATGAACATGACGGTGCAGACATCTTTACAAGGCAATGATTTCATTTCCTTTGGATATATTTCTGGAGGAGGAATTGTTAGGCCACGTGATAGTTCTATTTTTAATTTCTTTAGAAAGTTCTATAGTGTTTTCTATAATGGCTGGACCAGTCTACATTCCCACCAGTAGTACATAAGAGCTCCCTTCCTCCACACCCTTGCTAACATTTGTCGTCTTTGGACTTTTTGACAATATTTGGCTCCAATCTCATGGCTTTTTCAGGGAGGTGAGGATTCCAGGCTATTTTTGTTTGTTTGTTTTATTATTCGTCAGCTGTTTGCTTTATGAAATAGAATGTATGGCGGAAACGGACTGTGACTTGTGATATACCAACGGCAAAAACAAACAAGTCAACAGACTAAAGAATATTTTTGTTTAAGATTTAAAAATACTTTGATTGTTTTTCTCATTGCAAATGTAATACATGGTCATAGAGAATTTGTTAAACGATTGAATTCTGCAGAAGAAAATAAAAATCACTTCAAGGTTGTGTGGCCTAAAGGTCAACATTGTTCACATTCTGTTATATTTCTTTCCAGACTAAAGAATGTTTTTGAAAAATCCAAAGCTGCATGAAACTTACATAAAATATTGAAAGGAATGATGGGAAGTTCTCTTTTTCTTTCTGTATGCACATTTGACCTTACGCTAATGAAGGAAAGGAAGAGTCTAGTTTTCCTTTAAAAGTCCATAGAAAGAGAATATGTACAGCCACCTAGGGCACTACCTTCCTGTGGACCCTACAGCCTGGAAGCCAGGAAGCTCTTTCAGTCTCCTAATCAAAATCCCTCCTCTTTTTTAATACCCATCTCCTTTAGTCCTGGCAGCAGTAGAAACATCTATTCAATAAACACACAAAATAGTCACACTCAACTTGCCGTTGAGGCAGCTAATATTTACCAAAATGAGCTTAAACCAAAATATAAAACCAAGAAGGAACTAAACTGTCTTCATTACTGTGATTGGCTCAGGATCTCAGTTATAACTGAGGAAATAGCGGGAGGTAAAAACAAAAGCAAAGGTCAACTAGAGGACGTTTAGTGACCACATGAGGAGGAAGCTCTTTTAATAACAGAATCATAAAAAAAGTGTTCATGAACAGATGTGCTTCTCTCTAAAAAATATCCCAAAGCTCTCACAACTGGCTGGTGGCAAGCTGGGTCCAGAACCCAAGCTCTCAGACTCTCTGGCAGAAACGAATGTGGATAAGTGCCCAGTCCAGTGTCTGAAACATAGATGCACTCATTAGGCATGTTTTCTTTTTCCTTTCCTTTGCCCCATCTAATGTGCACCAACTCCCCCCCGCCCTTTTTAAAAATTTTTTTATTTTTGAGACAAAGCCTCACTCTGTTGCCAGGCTGGAGTGCAGTGCAGTGGTGCGATCTCGGCTCACTACAACCTCTGCCTCCTGGTACAAATGATTCCCCTGCCTCAGCCTCCCAAGTAGCTGGGACTACAGGCGCGTGCCACCACACCCAGCTAGTTTTTGTATTTTTAGTAGAAATGGGATTTCACCCTGTTGGCCAGGATGGTCTTGATCTCCTGACCTTGTGATCTGCCTGCCTCAGCCTCCCAAAGTGCTGGGATTACAGGCATGAGCCACTGTGCCCGGCCGCACCAACACCCTTCTAAGTTGTGCAGCACACTCTCAGACCAGTGATATTTAATAAGGCTATGAAGTTTCATGGCATGGACATTGGCACTGGCATTGACATCTTCATAGTGCACACATTTCCTGGTTCTCCACATTGGTAGGACTTATGGAAAACATCTTTGATCACAAGGCTGTTTCAAACAGTTATGAGAGAACTTATTAAAATAATCCATCAGTGAATACAAGAAACTTGGGTTTCTAATTTTTTTTTAATCACAACCTGCTTTTATCCAGATTTTGCATGTGTTTATGTATTTAAAAAGCCGTGGCTATCAGCTTAAGTACATGGGGATCTAAAATTGCAGTAGCACCCCCAAATCAGGAAATGTTCGAGAAACCCCCATAGTAGGGCCAGACAGGAGAGGTCACCCTGAAAGACAGGAACCAACAATACTGTTTGTTCATTCCCTCTGGTGCTGACTCTGTCTATCCACGTTTGCATTTTCCTCCACTCCCATCCTGCGTGCCTCCCCACCCCCTTTTCCCATCTGCAGGCTCCCTATTCTTATCAAAAGCTGCTCCTCTTCTCCAGATCATGTAATGCCGAATGTAATGCCCGTTACCATAGCACCCGGGTACTTCACGTTATTAAGACAATCTCTTTATTAGTAAGGCGGCTCCTCCCAGGAAGCCAGGAGACTTGGAGCCCATTTGACAAGATGATGAACCTGTGTCTTGGAGGCTTAGAGATTTATCAGGGGGTCAGGACAGGCAGAATCAGAGAACTTGGACCTCATGCTGTACTCCTGGTCTGCACCTCACTGCTTAGAGAGGGACTGAGACTCTCACAGCCATATTTCATTCTGTCGCCTTTTTCCTTTTCATCATGCACTCACAATAATTATACATGTTATTACACTTCATGTTTTACAAAAGGCTTTCAGATACACCCCTTCTTTCAATCCTCACAATTTCCCTGTGAACTAAAAATTTTATGCTCATTTTAGGCTGAACAAACTGCAAACTGATGTTTAGAAGGCCCTAACTACTCAAGATCATATAGACTCTCAAGGGTAAAACTGGGCCTCAAGACCAGACCCTGTACTGTCTCTACAACCACTTCTCTAATCCTAGACAAGCAGACAGATTGAAAGATAGATAGGCAGACGGAGAGACAGATAACCCTATACTTTTTGCAGAAGGAGTACTCAGTAATTATCTGTTGATTTGTTGGACTAAATGTGTCTTCTTTTGAATCAAATGTGTTTCTACTGACTCCCCATCACAGGCCTTAGATTACTCGCCCATTAGAGGAATAGGCTTAACAACTATTTTTTTGAGCACCTACTATGGACAAGGCACTGTTGAAAGTGTTGGGGGCATACAAAGGCTGTCCTGTATCACATATATTCTTAAAGACAGTGAAGAGTGGATGAGACATACACTGCACACACAGCTATAATCAAATGCAGAGTGTGATAAATGCCATTCATTTATTCACCAAATATTTATTGCCCATCAACTATTAATACGTTCCAGGCACTGGGAATTCAATGATGAATAAAAGAGGTGTGGTCTTGTCCTCACGGAGCTTCCTATTGTGGAGGAAGGCAGATGTTAAACCTGGTTAGACAGTTATTTAAGTATAATTGTGATATGCACTGGAGAGGAAGATTGCATGTACAGTAAGAAACCTATGTGGAAACACAGGTGCCAACTTTGGCCAGGATGGGAGGATGTGGGGCACAGCTGGGAAAGGTTCCCACAGAGGAGACTTTGATCCAGAGAGGTGGGAAGACATGCCTGGCCCCAAGAAGGAAACTGGGCTCCCTGTCTCATTACAATGAGGCCAAACCCTTGGTGTGGAAGCTGAACATCAGCTAAAATGCAAAAGCAAAAGACATGAGTAATGAGTTTATAGTAGCAGAAGGCTAAGTGATACCAGTCTGTGAGTATGCTTCACAATGAGAAAACTCAGAGGTTACACAGCTTAGTAGCTAGTTGTAGATCAGAAATAGAGGTACATGATGCTGCGGACTTGTGGGTGGGGATGAGAGCTCAAGAGCAAGGAGAGGCAGAGAAACAGAGAAAGAGATGCACGGGACAGAGGAGAGAGAGAGGGAGAACAAGATAGAAAGAGACAGTGACTACCTAGTTAGGAAGGATTAGGGAGAGGAACATTCAGGATGCCCAGAGAAGGATGGGATGGGATTCATCTGAAATGGTGGGTAGTGGGGAAGATGGTGTCCCAGGATGGGAAAGCAGTTTGAGCAAAACCCGGGAACAAGGAATATGCAAAATGTGTATGGGAAAGAGTACTTGTGTACTTTTCTAGACACTGAAGTGTGCTCATTCAAGTGAGGGCTAGAGGGCATGGAGAAATGAGATGAAACCCAGTGTAGATATCTCTGTAGACAAAGGAGAAGCCATTAAAAGTCTTTGGTTCAAGAGCCCAGTGTAGTGGCGTCCGCCTGTACCCAGAGGCTGAGGTGGAGTGGTTGGGCTACAGGTACATGCCACTGTATGTAGATTGCAAGAGCCCAGGAGTGCAAGGCTGTGGTGAGCTATGATCACACCACTGCACTTCAGCTTGGGCGACAGAACAAGACCCTATTTCTAAAAAGGGGAAAAAAAGGTCTTTGGTCCTAGGAGTCTCATAAGAGCTGTGTGTTAGGAGGATTAATCTGTCAGAAGTGCACAGGATGGGATGGGTGGGAAAGGTAGGGAGGAAGGGTGGCAGCCCATCCACCTCCCTCACAGTGTCTTCCCGGTCTACCACTGACAAAACAGTCAATAAATGGAAGTTTAAAAATAGTCCTCTGCCCACTCTCTCACAGAAAAAGGGTGATTCATTTTTCGTACTGATCATTATTGTTTTTCTTAATTACCAGGCAGGACTGATCCCTCACTGAAGTGTGGAGAGGGCATATCCCTGTCCCTCAAACAGTCAGGAAGCAATGGCTGTTCGAGAGCTGCTTATTGAATTTCCTCCCTTTTTGCTTTTGCTTTCGGTGGCCTGTGGTCCTTGGAAGCTCTCTTCATCTGCCAGGCTGTCAAGAAATCTCCTCTGTCGCCATTGCCATCTCTATCTCTGCTTTCATACCCTTTCAGTCTTGGCTGGCTGAGGCCTGCCAAGGATCTGGACCACAGGTGTCTGTGCAGGACAAAGTGGCCTCCTGTGGAAGGGAGTGGGGGTTCAACATCAGCCTCACACATAGGCTTTGATTTGGCGTCAGAAAGGCTCTGACCCCTAAATCTCTGTGTCCCAGCCTGCTGATGTGTCTGAAATTCCACCATAAGAGTCGCTGATGTTTGGGCCATTTCAGAAATAGCGTAGCATCCTTAACAGCTGCTTGTGGGTGAGGTCACAGGCAGCCAGAAAAGCCTTCCTCTCTGCCAAAGAATTGGTTTCTAATCTTGACTCCACTACTAACTGTGACTTTGGAAATTGGACTAAAATGGCATTAATATCAACTCCTCAGAGTAACCAGAAGGCATCAACAAATAACCTCTGATGCTGTCATGTGGCATACTAAGTTCAGATTTGGCTTTCTGCAGATACAATTCTCTAAGGCTGTGATTCTCACATCATGCTCATGAGAATCCCCCATGGAGCTTGTTAAATGGACGTATGTCCAGGCACACTGAAGCCCCAGATTCTGATTCAGAGGGTGGGACACGTCCCAGAAGTCTGTGTGTTTAGCCACCTTCCAGATGAGTCTGATGTAGATGGTGCCTGGAGGCTTGGAGCCACCCTGTTGCAGGTGGAATGTCTCAGACCCCATCTTTCTCTGACTCTCATGATGCTACTCTATGGTTGATACCAGCCAAACTGGGTCTAGTCCCTCTTCAAAGGCTAATATAATACACTGAATACAGAGCTTTCTCAAACTCTGATATTGCTAAACATTCTGATTTTGTCCTTCTCTACCTGCACCCCCTGCCCAATCTTTTCCTCAATCAACTATTTCTCTACCTACAGCTATGTCTATTCATTTTCACTACTGGACAGAGTTATCCAAATCCTGGTGGTTAGCATGGCTCTCTCTCAATTCCTTCCAAAACTACATGCCTTCTGGCCTTTTGATATTAGCTGCCTGGAAATAGGGGTGGTTACAGAAGGGATTATGTAGTGTTTGGCTTTCAGCAGTAAGAAAACTATGTCTCTATTGAACATCTACTCAAAAGGCCTTCCCTGCTACAGAGGAAATCATTCTGGCAGCATAAATTCTCGTGTCCTAAAATCCAATATCCTTTCTGAGTGTAGCCTTCTTGAATTTTGCTGTAACAATATCTTATACACATTTATGAATGAGGTACAAAAGCATATTGTAAATTATCAGGTGTTATCCATGTAGACAATTTCATTATTTAGTTTATATAATTGCAGGACCTTCCTATGATGTAAATGCCTCAGAACAGAACAAGGTTGGTTTTGTCTAAGGCCTACCTTGTGATATCAACATGCTTTGCTCAGTGGATCTTTGGAGGAAATCACATAGTGGCTTTTCCTGCCATATAAAACCTATTCCCAAGAGCTCTTAAATGAAAACCAAGTCAAATAATAGACATTTGCCCTTATGTAAATATAGTTCGACAAGTGGTGGGGGCCTTTGAGTTGTGCCGAGGTTGATGGTGAGGCTCCTGACGTCCCTGTCTGCCCCACCCTGCTCAGCTGCCAGCAATGATAATCTGCCTCCTGCAGTCACTGGATGGTATATTTAGAGCCTCTCCCCAAGAGTAAGTGGGATCTGAAAATAGACTGCTTTGCCTGAGTGTGATTGGGTTGCAGCCTCCAAATCTACACCTGAATACATGAATACATGTAGCCAGTAGCCAGTACACAGTGGTTCTTAATATATGTCTGTTCAACAAAATCTAAGTGTCAGTGACTTAGTCTCAGAAGCTGGGCTGTATTTTTACATTTCCTCCTCTCTCAGGCACTTGAACAGACTTTCCTGAGCTCTCATGCTGACATCTATTTTTTTGGCTGGGAATCCTTGGATCTGGACCCAGTCTAGATTAGAGTGTCTCACATTTGCACTGCTGTCCCCTCTTTAGAGGGGACCAGATGTTTTCCCCTGGTCTCTGCCCTATTCTTCTCTCAGTGTGGTCACAGTTGTTTTGTATTCTGAGAGCTCCCATGTGCAATGCAGCTGTGGTTGAGTTGTGTATGACAGGGAAGGTTTTGTGATCATCATTTGGCTGGGAACCAAGAGATGGAGGCATCTATGCAATGGTTCCTTCTACCTTGGAAATTTTGTAATAGTGTTACCTAGTTTGGAGTTAAGGGTAATTATGCTACTCATAACTCATAGCTTACACCTCTGTAAGAGCAGGGATAGAGTCTGCCCAGGGATAGAGTTCATTGTTGTAATCTCAGCATTCATTCAATAAGCATTCATTAGGCACTTACTGTGTACAAAGCAAAATGCTACATTCTTTGAAAATATAAAGATGAATAAAACATTGTCCCTGAACTCAAAAGAAGATTCCAGTTTAACAATTGGTTTTGATAGTAAAGGAAATTAAATTAGTGCTGTAATAAAGATGTAAGCATTTTTGGAGAGAGCAGTGGAAGTATTAACCGTAAGGGAAGACTTGATAGAGAGACTGGCCTTTAATGAGTAAGATTTTGATGGCAGAGGCAGAGTGGTGGGAGCATGCCATGCTGAGGACACAGTGCCAGGAAACCTCAAGTCAGTATATGCTATGTCTACACAGCAGATGGCCATAGCCACCACATCTCCCACTAAGCAAGAGCTTCTTGGGTTCATAAGCCCCAGTTGTGTGTACTAGCAGATGGGCAAAGTGGATCTTATTTGTTCCTTGGAATTATCCGGGAAACAGTTTCTCATTTTGTGCTGATGGGTTTTTCTTAGCTTGTTATGAGAATGTTGTCATTGTAAGTCAATGGTTCACAAACTCATCTGCACATTAGAATCACTGGGGTTCTTTTGATAGTTCCAAAACCCAGACCACAATCCCACATTAATTGAATAATCTCTGGAGGTGAACATGGGTATGAGTAATTTTTTAAGCTTCCTGGATGATTCCAACTTGCAGGCAAATTTGGGAATCATTTTCTTAAGGCAAACTCAGTCAATTGGTTTCACCAGTGTCTTGAGCAATTAGCTATGATCCAAACTTAGAGTTGGTTCCTAAGCTGTGGATGATATATTTTAGATATAATTTGTGCCTTTGGACAGGCCTTTTGGAAATGGCCCTGTTTTGAATGATAGATGAAACCGTTCTAATTTAAAGCTAATCATCAATTTTTCTGATTTAGGTGCCCATTTCCATCATCAGAGGGTCTTAGTCATCAAGACTGGTGTATTTCACTAGTGCTAGCATTGAGCCTGTCCACATAGGAGTCTGTTTCCAGGAAAAGGAGTTCATGAAAATGAAAATCAGGCTGTTAAAAATTGTTGGAACCTAGGAATGGGAATACTCACTTCCTCATGCCCAGTGCCCTGGAGTTGACATCAGGACATCTCAGCATAATCAGGAAAGTTTTATTCATTCATGCATCATGTATTTACTGGGTTTCTGCTATGAGTTAGGTTCTGGTATTAAAGGCTTTAGGAGCTACAAAAATGACTCAAACTCAGTTACTAGTCATCTAGTAATAGGGTTTTTCAGGTGCAGTCATGATAATCATACAAGAGGGAAAATATTGAGAGACACAAGAGTGGTGAGTTATGGGGGGGGTGTCATAGAAAAATGGTGAGTCATCTGTCTGACCAGCAAGTGAAGGTGAGGCAAAGCCAGGAGTTGATTGACATGGACATGTCAAGCAAAGAATCATGGGTGAGACATTGAAACAATGGAATTCACTGCAGGGTAGGAATGTTCAGAGCTCCCATGTTATGACCAGAACATAGTCAGACCTCCCATGTTAGGTGGTTCAGATCTCCCATGTTAGATGGCCCGACCATGTTAGATGGCTCATGTTAGATGGCCAGACCATCTAACCTGGGAGATCTGAGCACTGTTACCCCCCAGCTTCTCGGATGCACTGACTTCATTCTCTCCTCAGGGCTGTTAGACCTATTGTTCTCTCTTTGTGATCTACCCTCTCCCCATCCTCCTGCTTTCTTCCCCAGATTGGATCCTACTCATCCTTTAGATCTGAATGTAACTGTCATTTTCTCAAAGAAGTCTGCTCTGACCTTCCAATTTATGTGAGATGCCCCTCCTGCAGTCTTTCGTCTCATCCAATTATTATCCTTCTTAGCTCTTATCATGGTTTATGCTGGTATATATGTTTCTACGACTGTTTAATATCCGTCTCCTCTATCAGGCTGCATGAGCTCCATGAGGTCAGGGACTATACCTATCTTTTCTCTTATTACATCCCCACTGGTTGTTAGGCAGTAAGCTCTCAGTAATTATTGGCTGAATGATAAGTGAATACGTGATTAACAGCAAAGAAAAAAAAAACAACTATGTATAGGAGGAAGCCCATCCCCATTAACACAAACATAGATAGGAAGCATATCATTAATGAGAGAAGGACTGTGATCTTGAGAAAGACACATGACTAGATGTCGGAGTTGGGACCTGGCTTTTATGCTCATTTCTTTCACTACCTAGTTGTGAGATCAGATCCAAAATCCAATTTGTCCAAGCAACTGTCTTTCCTTCTCTGGTTTCATAGTCTTAGTCTCAAATTGCCCATTTATAAAACTGGAGTAACAAAGCCTATTTAAGTCTAATATTGGGGATAACACATTGAAACTTAATGTACTATTATGTAGGTATTACAAAAATATAAAAATATTAATACATAATATTAGTATAGAGATATTTGCATCTAAATTCTATATTTAATGTTTGTTGGCCATTGTCAAATGAATGAGTTTGGGTTTACATTTGTATTTGCTGAAAAATACTATTTTATATCACCATGGGTCTAAAGAAAAAAAAGAAGAGCAGATGTAAAGCTATATCCTTTGATTACCAGGGTGATATAAAATATTACGGGCTGAATTTGGGTCAAACAGTCAAACATACTAGTCAAGATGAATGCTCTTTTCATTTACTCAAAGGCACTAATGGCTTTGGTAAAAGCAGAACATATTATTTAAGAGGACTAGATAATTAGCCTTGACAAGAAGTAGGCCAAGAATTCCTGTGAATGAATTAGCTAATTCCTTCTATAGACATTGAGCATTTGGTCTTTCACTTGACATCCTAATGAGAGTTCAGTAACAGCTGGAGACACTATAGTAACTGAAGTCAGTGGAGTTGTTTGGGAAGGGCCTAGATTAG
This sequence comes from Cebus imitator, assembly GCF_001604975.1. Lineage (NCBI taxonomy): Eukaryota > Metazoa > Chordata > Mammalia > Primates > Cebidae > Cebus > Cebus imitator. The sequence continues at coordinate 2,274,084 of NW_016107399.1, read as the reverse complement.
AAATACCAGCAACTTAGGATAACATTGTCATATCAATAATGGTCTTAGGGAAGACACAATGATGCCAAGCCAAAAAAAAAAAAACAAAAAAACAAAAAAGTGGGTTAAAAAGAAAAACCACATTCATATTTCTTGAACTTTAGGCAAACTGTATGGTTTGTTATGGGGTATTAAGCCATATGGAAGATATCATAAGAAAAGCATACTGGGGTACTGTTTGGTATATTGTTTTTGACATATTTAATTATGTCAAGCATTTTTGATACAAAAATATTTGTTGAGCACCTACTGTGTGTTTTAGCACTTAGGTGAGAAAACAAAAACACATAATACATTATCACTATATTAGAAGAGTTAACAATCATGAAGATAAGACACATTCAGAGGAAAGATAATGATTCCTTTCCATTGCACTGGGGGTGCCATAAGGCCATACATGCTAAGTGTCACTTGAACACATTGGACAATAAGTTTTGTCAGACCTAGGCTAGGGAGACATCTTTGTGGATAAGTGTGGTCATAGTGGGAACTAAGATGGAATTTGAGAATTTTAGAGATGAGAAAAGGTAAATAAATGGGCATGAACAATGAACTATGTGTTAGTCCTTTTTATGTTGCTGTAACGAAATACCTGAGGCTGGGTAATTTATAGAGAAAAAAGGTTTAATTGGCTCACAGTTCTGGAGGCTGTTCAAAAAGCATGGTGTCAGTCTCTGTTCAGCTCCTGGTGAGGCCCAGGAGGCTTTCAATCATGGCAGAAGGCAAAGGAAGAGCCTGGGTGTCACATGGTGAGAGAGGGATTAAAAGAGTGGAGGGGGAGGTCCCAAACTCTTAAACAACCAGATCTCCTGTGAGGTAACTGAGCAAGAACTCACTCATCACCAAAAGGACAGCATTAAGACATCTGTGAGGGATCCACCCCCATGATCCAATACCTCCCACTAGGTCCCACCTCCAACATTAGGGATCACATTTCAACATGAGAGCTGGAGAGGAAAAACATCCAAATTATATCAAACTGGAAGCTGGAAGTGCCACTCCCTTTCTCTGACAGTTTCTTCTGACCTGGCTGTAGGGACATGAACATACCATGCCCCTACAGCCAGATCAGAAGCAACTGTCAGAGAAAGGGAGGAAAGAAAATCAGGAAAATATTAATTCTTCACATTTGTTTTACAACGCAATTGTATAGAACTTTGCAATGTAAAAATGAGCTCCTGCCCAACTCTTATCACATATGAGCCACAAAACCAAAACTAAATCCAGAAACCTCAGTGAGGCAGGCAGCATGGATGTTTTTCCCAGAGAGTGTGTATCCTGGGCCTTGTGATTACTGCCCCAAAGCACTTTGCTCTCCATAGAGCTCACCTGATGGGGTAAGACATCTCTCAAACGGTGAGGCTTTTCCATGCCAGGTTAGGATTTGGTTTTTCTTCTGTGAGGAAAAGAAATTGACAATGTACTGAACTTAAAAAAAGGTAAAGAAAGAGTCTGCCGTAAGCCACCAACAGATCATCTTGACAATGACCTTGGACAAGTCTGTAGACTATGCTTTTTAAAGAATGGTTGTGAGTACTTGAGTACTTGGAAAAACCCTTGCAAACACGGGTTCACCAAAAAGCCAGTTTAAGTAACTCATTTCCTTCTCTAACATGCATACAATAGAAAACTGTAGCTTGTAAGACACTTGCTTCAGATACCACTATGGAGAAAATAGACAATTATGAAATGAGTGATGGATTAGTTTGCATTCAGTTTTAAAGTTGAAGGCAATACTGGAACTCAAGTAGCTCTGCTCCATCATTTTACAAATGAGAAAAGGGAGAGGAGCCATGAAGTGATTTGCTTAGTTACATCCTCTTCCTCTTCGACCTCCTCCTCCTCCCCATCATCAGCATCCAATTAGATTACATGTATTGAGCATTTAGTATTTAACTGGTATATTTCAAGTGCTTAACATGTATTGACTCATTTGATCCTCACAGTAACCCTATAAGGTAACTGAGGCTCAGGGAGATTTAGTCATTTGCCAGTATCATGAGGCTGTAAGCAATGGAATGGGGATTTGTACCCAGAAAGGTTGGTTTGTAAGTTGGTGCTTTTACTATACATATAGCCTTTCAAGGCCATATAACTAGTAAGTAGCAGAGTAAGCTGTCTAAGGTACTAATGAATCGACTTTCTGGTGATATAAGATGTTGTCTTTGCTGTGTCCATGTCAACATTTTTATCAGTGAATTGAATAAGATATAAAAAAGCAGTTCATCAGATTTTCAGAAGTCATGCAATAGGGATCTGAATAAGAAATACTTTGGAGAACAGAAGCAGGATCCCAAAAGATTTGGGATGAAGAATGAAGCCAAAAAGTTTTAACTTCAGAGGAATATAGTAAGCATTTCGTACAGGTCCCCAAACCGATTGCCCGAGGATGGCATGAAGAATGTGCATGAGAGAACACAACATGGGGGAGGTAGGAGTGGGGAGATTTTTATCAAGTTAGTTCTACATGAATTAACACGCAGAGTTGCCCAGCTAACGGCCAGTGAGCAAATGATTCTCCTGTACCCGACATTACTTACATCCACTGGATCTTCATCCCAGCATCAGTCAAGGCAGCTCTGGACTCTCCAAAGCTCTTTACAGGAATGGCCGAGATCTTTCTTCCTCCTTTCTAACATGTTTTTGCTTTGATTCCTCATTTTGGCCTCCTCTTCTGTCATCGTGACTTTGTTCCTGCCTCTGGCCTTTTATTCTACATTTTTGTTTTGGCTTCTCCTCGCACTTGAATGCTGATTTTTTTCTATGGGGCCCTGATTTGACTTACCTCTCTGGCTCTCTGTGTCTTGTGCTGCATCAGGAGAAAATCTCTTTTTTTTTTTTCCAGCCTGTCAGAGCTCAGCCCAGGAAATGGACCTTCAATGGGTATGTTGACAGCACACCATCACCCTGCCGAGGCATATACCATGAGGAAAAGGTTTGGACCATATCCAGAGTACTGCATCCAAGTCTGGCCAACCCTCTTCCTCACTGTGAGGGTATCTATGTAAATTGAAGTACATTATTAGAAAAAGGACAGGTTGTGAATAGACATGAACACTTGGTGATACACAAAATTACTGAAAGAGTCAGAAATGCCTAAAGAAAGGGAGATTATGGGTGTAGCAGATCAATCTTGGAATTTGCAGAGGATCCCACTGTGAAAGACTTTTTGTCTTTCAGGCTTCTCTTGTGGTGTGGCTCCTGGAAGCCGCCTAGCACCTGTGGCCAGAAACTGTAGGGAAAAGGAGTAGATTTCATCTCTGTAAGAAACTTCCTTGTGGTGAAAACTGCCTAGAGATGGAATGAGAAAATGGTGAGCTCCCCATTATTGGAGGTGTTCAAGTATAGGCTGAGCGGTGACAATTACGAAAGCTGTATGACAGTCCCAAACATCAGCGGGTGCCTAGATTCTTTCATTTCGGGTCAGTTCCACACAAGACAGGCTCCGTGTCAGTGAGGACCCAGTGGTGTTTTTGAACAGGTGGCAGAAAAACAGTGGTATATAAAATAAATGCAGAGAGAGATCTCCACATCAAGCCAACCCCTCCTCCTTACCTGTAAGTTCTCCATGTGAGTGAGCTCTGGGCTCCCAACTGCACTTGTCAAACTCCCATTGTTAGAGCACAGATAAATGCTTCTGGTCACCCAAGCAGGAGGGGCCCACCTCAACTTGAGGGCTGCTCTATTTTAGTTTTCCGTAGCTGGAGATTGAGTATCACGCTTTTCTAATCTTGTGCTTCTGAAAGGGCCCTGTTTTCTCTTGAACCCTACCCACTCCTTTCACAGATCAAATACCAACTACATCAGACAGATAGAAGCTCGAATGAGAAAATGCATTTTAATAAAACCCCATTGATTTTTGTGGATGCAAGTCAAGGAACGGGCACCTAAAGAGTCTTCCATCCCCTGCCACCTCCCCCCTCTCTCCTGGCCTACACCGGGCGGTCACACATCGATTGGCTTCCTAGATAATAGATCGTGCCACCCGGTAGGGACCTCTGGGGACGCGCCGGGAGCTGGAAGAGTCGCACGCAGCAGCCCAGCCCTGAGTTAATCAAACTAGCAACAGGATCTCAAGCAGCAGCAGCAGCAGCAGCGACCGCGGTGGCAAGAGTAGCGGCGGCGGCGGCGGCGGCGGCGGCAGCGTTATGCGTGATTACTGACAGGCACCAGCTGCTGCCGCCACAGCCGTCTCAAACGCACTATGTGGACTCTCCGATCTAGAGGCAGATTCCTGACTAATCCCAGAGGGCTGGCCCAGCCTGTGCTCCCCGGGCTGCTAGGAAGCGATGACCACTCTTGTTAGTCCAAGTTGAAGAAAGCCGGGCTGTGCCTGGGCGCCGGGAGAGGCTGTAATATTTAGAAGCCGCACAGGAGAGGAACATGAACTGAAGAGTAAACATGTATGGAAATTATTCTCACTTCATGAAGTTTCCCGCAGGCTATGGAGGTAAGTATCTCCCTTGGGCTTCACTGCCTGGACCTGTATGAGGGACTGAGAAGAAATTGGGAAATAGGAATGACTGAATTAGTACTGAATTAAAAGGAGAACATGTATGTTTCTATGTGTATATAGTGTATATAACGTTTCTGTGTGTGTGTGTGTGCACACGTGCATGAGAGAGAGGAGAGGAAGGGAGAATGGTCCGTAGGTGAGGATACGTTTGCATATCAGTTTGAGGATATGGGGATATTCTAAGGAGAGTGTAAACCAGCATGCTTGAGAATGTGTCTGAGACAAAGATAAAATAAGAGCATTGTTATAAGCCAGTGTGTTTGTGTGGGTGTGAAAAGTGGAAGAGTTAAGGGGGAATTACTATGATGTTCCTATTAGCCAACTTGTAATGAGAAAAAAATGTGATTAAAAAGGTTCTGCCCCTCTTGAGGGTTCCTGGGATACTTTGTAACAAGGGGATGATTGTTTTACTGGAAAGCAGATTTCCCTTTAATTGGATTTTTAAAAACAAAACATAGTGCTTTAATTTGCTACTGTGTTTTCCTTTCCCTGTTTTCTTTCCTTTTGATTTGCTAATAGCCTCTTCCCTCCTCCCCTGCTGCTGCCCCCAATTCTATTGCAAGGGTTGAGGCAATCACTTCCACTCTGAGGGTAGAGATCTGTTGGTAGGGGGTTGGGGCTCTTAAATAATTGGCAAACTGAAGATTCCAGTCACTGTGCCAGGCAGGGCAGCCCAGTCACACTTCACAGAAGCTTCCGGAGACTAGGTCCTCAGGCTGCCTTAACGCCCAAGCACATCCGTCCCAAGGATCCCTTGATTCAGTGACAGAAACAGTACAGCCACCCAGCTCTGAGTAAATGGAACCAACAGCTGACCCACTGGCCTCTCGCCTGTCAGTTGGAAGCATGTAGCTTATGTTGTTGGGAGCCAAAGGAGGATTCTGGCAAAGAAGACAAAGCAGAAATTCTTACAAGGTCTTGAGAACTGAAAAGTCCCTGCTCTCCAGACTTCCTCCATGGACCAATTCATCTGAAGGCTTGGGAGTAAAGCTTGCCTACCTTGGCTGGGCAGGACCCTCTGGAAGGCATGGTGAAACACTGCAAGGTAGAATTGATCTCTGACACCAGGAGGTGTTAGACCAGGGAGTTTGCACATTCATTCAGGGTAATTTTAATGAGGCAGGCATGGTGTTGGGCACTGGGAATACAAATATGAAAGAGACACAGTCTCTGCCCTTTGGGACTCAGGAAGGCTTGTTAAACAGACACATTATAATACTGCATGGTGTGTGTAATAGCAAACACATGAGGAGGTTGCACTTGGACTCGGGGTGAGGGCCATGGAAATGTTCCGGAGGTAATGTTCAAGTTCTTTAGGCCAGTCTGATGACAGAGTGAGAGTGGTGGCCAATGCTGTGACCTGGGCATTTAATCTCTAGTCTATAGCTGGGCTCCAGTTGTGAAAAGCCTCAACTCCCATCTCAGTCCCATTCACAGCTGAGAATGGCTTTTTCCTTTACATTTCAGTTCATTTGTGAGAGATGCATGCTCATTCTCCACCAGATTTGTGGGCCAAAGTCTGTGAGGCTATGACTTCATTAATACCAAAGAGACCCTCAGAGACAGTTGGGGTGAATAAAAGTGTTGAAGATAGAAAGATTTAGGGAGAGAAGTAAAGTAAGAGCCAGAGAAAGAAGGTCTAGTGAAAATTCTATGGAGGCTGGAATCTTGGAATGTTAGCATCCTAAGGACCTGAAACAGCATCTTAGACTCTCATTTTATAGATGTGTAAACTGCCGCTCAAAGGAAGGCAGGGACTAGTCCAAGTTTATTTGGGGCTGAGTTTCAGAACACTTCCGGAAAAGCCCCTTACTCAAATTTATAATATTATTGCTTTCATATAGTGAAAAGAACATGAGGAGGAGGGGGCAGAGAGAGACAGTGTACTGAGTTTGGTTCCCAGTTTTTCACTTACTAGCTGTGTGATCTGAGGCAAGCTAGTATACCTCTCTGAGCCTTAGCATCTTTCTATCTAAAATGGGATTTATAATCTCATCCATAGAATATTGTGAAAATTAAATGAGCTAGCATGTGAAAAGCAGCTGCTATAGTGTTGTCCACAGATTTGCTACCTAATACAATATTTTCTTCCCCTCTATTTTGCTCAGGGACTAACATGCAAAATAATTAAAAATCAGACGTTATTGTAAAATAATAAATAAGGAATCTGGGAAAATAAAATTAAATCCACAAAGACCCTCATATGTTGCTGGCTTAGCTTTTCATAATTGTGGGAGCTCTGGTGCTTAGTGTAATTAGATTTCAGATAGAGGACAACACAATGGTTCAGCTATGGAAGGAAATAGTTCAGTACAGCACAGGGAACTTGAGGGGAAAGGGCCATGTAGGTTGTCTACATGTCTCCTCTAATGCTACTTTTCTTGTCATTCCTGAGGGAGGAGAACAATTATTTTGTTTAGTTCTGTTGATGGTTTCCATTTTGTTTGCATGTGCCAGTTAAGGGGAGGCCTGAATGCTGAGCCAAAGGACTCCTGCCCCATCTACAGGGAGGTCTGCCTCAGAACTTTCTGTGATTAGGGAGAGGGATGGCGGAGGACTCACCAGCAGTCATGGGGAAACTGCAGGATCAGAGTGGACCTCACCTTCAGCCTCTAACCTCCCTTGCCTCAATGCAGCAAGTTGCACTGCTCCTATTAAAATATTTGGTGTCTAACCCCCTGCCCTTTTACATATTAGCATATGAAATTATAGAGGGCCCCCATGATTTGCGTAAGAATCTCCAGGGAAGCAAAGGCACCTTTGGAAACTAACGCCTGAGATTTGTGTCTGGGACTGTGCTTACCAGATGTCAGAGCATCATCTGATCAGTGAAAGAGAGACTGCTCAAATTGGCCAAAGTGTCATGGCTACCTGGGTGACAGTGGCTCTACAAAGGTGCCCAATGCCCCAGCTTTGGATCCTACCATGTGATGATGAGAGAACCCTTCTCTTCTCCTTCTCTGCCAAGTCCAGGGTTTGCCAGCTGCTCAGTAATAGGTTTGTTTTTCTGGGATGAGACAGTTGCTGCCTCTTACAAGATGGCAAAACAAAGCCTGTAATCCCCCCATCCAATTGTGCAGTAATCCTCAGGGTGAGAAGGAGATCAGGGAGAGAGAGGACTTCTCTCATTTCATTTAACAAACACACGGTAACACTAATACTAGCTACCATTGTAAGCACTTTACCAGCCCCAACTCGTAATCCTCATAACAACCTTAAGAGTGGGTACTCCTTTTAAAGATGAAGAAACAGAGGCATCGAGAGGTGAAATAACTTGCTTAAGGTCTCATAGCTAGAAAATGGCACAGCCAGGGCTTTGAACCCAGGCAGACTGGCTCCCAGAGTTTGCACTCCGCTAAGCCGCCTCTCACAGCTTCTGTGGGTAACACATTTGCTCTGCAAAGCCAGGGGCAGCAGCATACCCCCGGGGAGCTCCTGGTGCCCCAATCCAACCTCAGAAATGTAGCCTCAGCACTGACTGGTTGTTGCAGACTCGATGGGCTGGCTATTGAGGAATAAGCCACAGGATAGTTTAAGAGATACTGAGAAGCAACAGTGATCTCTGCAGAATTAATTGGTGGCTTCTCTTGGGAACATACTGATTTGCAAGAGTCCTGTCCAATTGACCCTGACCATTCATGCAGAATATTTGCTTTTTCACCTGAAAATAGCCACAGAGAAGGGGTTGAGTTGGAAGTGCTTGTATGTGTGTGTACATGCTAGAACATATTTTTCCCCTCCACAGATATGTGGGTGGCTAATTGGAACCTACCATGAGCATAAGTGGTTACGGTTTATGTGGGAAGGAGTAACTGTTTATGAGATTTAGGAAGGAACATATTTAGTATAAACTATTTTCTAAAACATTTACAATCTCACCAACAGATAGAGAGCTGAATAGCAACTGGGGGAAGAAATTGTGCAAAGAGTAATCTAAATGCCCCACCTCTTCCTTCCCCTCATTATGAAGCTACTAGATCTGCAGAGAACTTAGCCACCGGCATTGGGTGGCGAGCGTCCCAGAGGAAGCTGGTGTTTTCTCCTCTTTTTTAAAGTAGAAGAAACAGAGGCCCAGGGAATGGAAGTATATTTTCTAGAATGTGTGGACTTTGGTGGCTCTCATGAGATTGACTCAGCCCTAGCTCAGTGATAAGAAAAAAGTGAAAATACAGGTTGAGTATCCCTAATCCAAGCATCTGTAATCTGAAATGCTCCAAAATCCAGAACTTTTTGAGTGCCAAGATGATGCTCAAAGGAAATGCTCATCGGAGCATTTTGGATTTCAGATTTCTGGATTATAGAGGCTCAATTGCTAAGTATAATGCAAATATTTCAAAATAAAAAAAAATCCAAAATCCAAAACACTTCTGGTGTTTGTTAAGCATTTTGAATAAGGAATACTTAACCTATATCAACTCATTTCATAACTACAACACCACTTAAACGTTGGTAGTTTTCTTATCCTCAATACACAGATGCGAAAACTGGGGGACAGAGAAATTAATAACTTGCCAAAGGGAACTTGGCTAATAAATGATACAAGTGGTATTCAAACATGAGGGAAAGCAGCAGGTCCGGATGTTAATCCCAGCCCTACCATGTCCTATACTGTACGACTCTGTAAATTCTTACAGCAGTTACCCAGCACAGTCCTTCCTGCCCCTTCCCAATTCAATAGTTGGCCTCTCCCAGGATTTTGACCCTGGCCCTTTCTCACTAGAACACTCCACATCCTGACTCCTGCTCTTCGCAATTCAATCCCCAGTTTTGGTTCCCTTCCTCAGGGCTCCCAGCCCAGCCCAATCTTCTCCCTACTCTTTCCACAAAAGAGCTACTCAGACACCAGGGATGAGCTCATATGCATTTCTTACATTTGAATTATTATCAGCATTTTCAAAGGGACCTTCACATAAACATTTAGGCTGCACAATCAGCCTGAGATGAATGAGAAAATATTTGATACCTGTTTTACTGGTGCAAAGCTCTACATTTTAACAGATGGAGGAAACAAGATGTTAGACATTAAATTTCCAGGGAATAGGGAGCAGAGAGAAACTTTCTTCTGATGAGAAGGAAGCCTTCTCTGCTACCAAAGCCCTTTCTGGCTTCCTCAGTGGGGAAAATCAAGGAACATGTGGCAGAGTGGAGAGCATGTAGAAGAGGCCCTCCTTCTGCCCCCGGAGGCTCAGCCCTCTCAGCCTCTCAGTGGGAATGTGAGAATGAAAAGATGCATTAGCTGATGGGTTGATGCTGCTGTATGCTTCATGCAACCCCAGTTCGGACAAGCTGGCTAGCCTTTCCGAGCCTCACAGGGCAGTTCCACCTGGATTCATGCAGCCCCCAGAGAAGGGCTGATGAGCTGCTCGGGGTGGGAGCTGGGGTTGGTTCTAGTGCCTGAAGGAAGGGGGAGGTAGAGAGTGGCATCCCTGCCTCTCTCCCTCTCCTCCACCCCCCTCCTCCCCTTGCTCCCACTCCTCCCATTTCCCTCCACCCCCGCCCCCTCCCCTAAAATCTGTAATGATGGAGGTAGTGAAAAGCTGGAAAAGATTGATAATCAGCCTCATTATCACCAGCATTATATATAATTATAGCAAAACCTCACTCATTTGGATCAATTGAGAGAAAAATCAGTCTAAATTTGTGACAAGTTGGCAGATTACTTTTAAATTACAATTTTATTACTTCTAAGTAACACGTGTGAATAGTTTGTGTTTCAAGTACCAAAAGCTAATGGTTACTAAGTGGGGATTTTAGAAAACCTGCTTTAAAAGATTCTTTTGTAATTAACACCCCGTTAACATGCTAATGTGCTCCTACTCTGCTTTTTAAATTGCTTGAAAACATATGTATTTTAAATAGGCTCAACACTTCTACCATCTTATTTGCTTAACCTTTTTAATTATTATTCTGTGAATGAACAAATACAAACTAGTTTATACCATGACCAATTTAGTCACCACTCTGAATTAATTATGTTGTAAATTAATAAGACCATGTTGGTTATTTTTGTTCAGGAACCAGAATTTTAGAACTTGAAGAACCACCTCATTTTATAGAAGAGAAAATAATTCCAGAGAGGTTGAGAGACTTGCCCAAGACTACATAGGCAAAAACAGCACTTCTTCTGGCTCCTGGGTCCAAGCTTATTCCATTCGCTACATAATGCCTTATACTCCTAAAACTCTTTATAAACATGTGCTATTTATTTTCATACCAATCATTGGTTGTATCAGTCAAAAGATATTTGTTGAGTGCCTATTCTATGCCAAGCCCTGTGCTAGGCACTACAGATAGAGGGGCCCCTCCTGGAGGCCACTGTCTATATCACTCAAGCTTCAAACCGACTCAGTGTAGTCTGCATGGCAGAAATTATTCCCATTAGACAGATTAGGAAACTGAGGTTCAGAATGATAAAGCGGCCCTTTTGAGGGCTTGCTGCAAATTATTATAGACCTAGAATTTGAGTCTAGTCTAGCAGAATTTCTGTGAACATTTCTGCATATAATTAATGACATTTTGCTTGCACGCCACCTTTCCCAGCCAGCACCAAATTATAGACCTTGCTGGTGCAGATGGATATTATGCCATCACTAACAAATGAGAGGCTCCAGGGGATCCTGCTAACGAGGACCGGCTGGCTGTCCCTTTAAGCCAATTCCTTATACTGGTACATCATGTACTGGTTAGTCCATGAAGGCAGATGTCAATGAGTGTTTGAAGCAGATGCCAATAAGGGTGCTCCCAGTTCTCCTCTTGTTCCTAAAGTTCTTGAACATCAATTATGTGCACACCCAGCCCTTGAATCCATGACCTCTGTTTCTTTCTCTGGGTTTCTTGTTCAGATAGGTTTTCTCTATCTGAACAAGACAATCTCTATAGATTGTCTTCTAAAGACAGTAGTCATCTTAAAATGCAGGAACTATATTCCTAGTCCAATGTTACCATTGGGTAATATTCAGAGCATATCTGTTCTCAAGCTCTACATCCCCGAATTCTTTGGATCCATTCACTTAAACTCAGCCTTAGGAAAAATTTGTAGAAATAATTAACCTCCAAATGTTTGGAAGGCTTCAGAGCTTATAACTAGTTTATACAGTCTGCCTGGGCGGGGGTTGGGCTTCAAGCTCTTGGTGTCTTGCACAGCCCATGTACAAGCAGACGCTTAGCCAGGTGTGCTGGCTGGCTAACTGGCATTCTCCATCAGCCTAGGATGTTCTTCCCTTGCTCTCTCACTTCTGCTCTACACATCGCTGGGGTGGTGAAAACACAGACATGGTGAGCCCTGAACTCTCCAGGAGGCTGCTTCCCCATGACACTAGTGACCAGTAAAATGAAAAGGTGGAACAAAGATGTTGAGTCACAGAAATGAAACCCAGGCAACCAGCCTAGAAGAAACACTCCAAAATATTCATTAAGCACTTTGTTTTCCATTCATCTGACATCTTGTAAATGCTTTTTGAATTAAAGATGATAACAGGCCTTTCCATTTTTCAAGTTTGGATGTTAATTCTGAAATCCCACCAGGAGTTTGGGATTGATTTTTAACCTTGAAACTCTTGCTGTCCCCAACTTGTGTCCCCATCTGGCTACAGTAGCTGATAAAAGGGCAAGGAACTCCAGGTTGTTCAATTTGTATTTGAGGAAATGGAGGGGTTCAGGACTTATCAGGGTCACCGCCTGGGGAGAGGGTCCCCTGAAGATGATAGGGGTTGGAAGTCTCAGGTTATGGCTCCCTTTCTGTCTGACCTCATGAGCACCTGCCATAGGATGATTGGTTAAAACATAATTTTCTGAAAACAGTGCTCTCTCTGGGGCAGAATCCATGTCTTATTTACTTTGTCAGCACCTCATAGTGTGCAGTCTGACACTTTAAGAACAGGTGGATTTCCTCTAAGAAAAAGGCACATACGAAATTCTAGCTAAATTTAGTGCCATAGTCTCCAGATTTTCTATAGAAAAAGGGAATTAACTTGTATTATGTGTTTACAATTTTCCAGGCTTGATTTTATTTAGCCCTCACACTGTGGAAAGTTAACCCTTACCCCATATGGTTGGTAGCATTGAGTTATTTTACCAAAGTGGGGAGAAGGACTCTCTGTGGCTCAGCCCCCTCTACTTCTCTTCCTGCTACCCCAGGTGGCTCCAAGGGGACTCATGGGAACTCAGTTTGAAGACCACAAACAGCCACAGGTCCCGGGCAAGCCATCTCTGGTTTCCCCAGTGTCCTTGCTTGTAACGGAGGGGTTGAACTCACTGATCTGCAGGCCCCTCTGTGTAGCTTTGATAGTCAATCCGGTTCTGTGACAGGGAAGGTGGAGGAAGAACAGTGTGGAGCTAAGGTGTTGGGAATCACTACTAATGGAAGAGCAATCAGAAATGGTAATGGTAACAAAACTTCTCCAGAATGATCCTCTAGGGGTCTGCAAGCTTATTGGAACGCAGCCACATCTGTATGCATTAGCTTACACATTGACTGTGGCTTCTTTCACACTGCAAAGGATATTGTGAGTAGTTGTCACAGAGACGGCACAGCCAGCAAAGACTGAAATACTTACTGTCTGACCCTTGAAAGAAAAAGTTTGCCAACCTCTACTCCAGAATGCAAAATCGGGTTTCACATATTAAAATAAATGGAGGTCCACCCGGAAAAATATTTGAATCCTCATTTTATTAGCACCTTTGGGGATCCAGTCTCCTGCCCCCCCCCACTCCTAGTCATTTTGTTTGTTTGCTGCAATTATGTATGTTCAAGGAAAAGAATGCATTATGATCCATAAGTAAGTTGTGAAGAGCATAGGGCAAGAATTGAATATCTTAGTTGTCCTTACACATACTCCACCCATTTGGGGCTTATCTGGGTTACCTTCTGCTATCTCCCCTCCACCCTGGCAAGTGGCAAGCACAGTGCAGGAGTTCAGCACAGCAGGCCTGGCACAAGACTGCCTGGACTTGGATCCCAGCCCTGCTCCTTACCAGCTAAGGGATCTTAGGCAGTTTGCTCAACCTCCCTGTGGCTCCACTTCCCTGTCAGTAAAATGGGGATGAGGTATTAATAGTATCTTATTTTCAAGGGCCCTTGAGAATATTAAACAAGATGCTGCATGTCATGCCCTTGGAAAGGTGCTTGGCACATAGTAGGTGCCTAATAAATGTTAGCTACTCCAGATTGAGTATCCCTTATTGGAAATGCTTGGGAATCAAGATATTTCAGATTTTTTTTCTTTTGATTTTGGGATATTTACATTATATACTTACTGGTTATGCATTCCTAATCCAAAAAATCCCAAATACTCCAATGAACATTTCTTTTGGGAGTCATGTCAGTGCTCAAAAAGCTTTGGATTTTGGAGCATTTTGGATTTGGGATTTTTGGAGTAGAGATGCTCAACATGTATATGTAAAGCGTTTAGAACCATGTCTGGCTTGTGGCGACTGCTCCGTAAATATTAGTTATTGTTATTGTTACACAGCAGAGGAGGTGGCAGGCAGTTGTTGGTTGAAGTGCCTGTGCCTGGCAGTCTCCTGCCGACTTTACTCAGCAGCATGTCTGTGTTAAGAGCCAAGCAGGGAAAGAATATGTGAGTAAATTTGCTGCAGACAAAGAACAAGCCAGGTGTCTGAGAATCCTATGATTGTTGGGCTTTCACACCATATCCCTCCACTGGAGGAATGGAGTCAGGCTTTGGTGTGTGACAGCTCCACCGTGGGAGAGATCAGAGAGGGATAGGGCCCCATGGTGCTCCCGTGACTTAATATGGAGACTCCTGACTCTAAGAAATGCCAAGTCTTTAGCTGTGTCCCTTTCCCCATGGGTGGGCGTTAGCCATTATCAATGATTCATTACAAGTTTCCATTCCAACCTGAAGAGGGTTGCTAGTGGGAGAGCAAACTCTCTACCCTTCCTGGCACAGCAGCAAAGCGGGGGAAACACCAAGCCATTTGCTCTCTCGTCTGGCCAGTCAGAAAAACTGCATGCTTGACATTTTGCTTTTATTGGCTGAGGATGAGGTTGCTAAGCAACTTCCTTACCTTGGTAAGAATTCTGTAGTTCTAAGTACCCGGGCTTTTGTGTCCCCTTTCTTGGTAAGTCTCTCTCTCTCTCTCTCTCTCTCCCTCTCTCTCCCTCTCTCTCTCTCTCTCTCTCTCTCTATCACACACACACACACACACACACACACACACACACACACAGACACACACATGCACGCATGCAATTCATTGTTTAGGGATTGTGGTTCTGGTCAACATCAGGGACATTGATTTCTTATGCAAATAATTTCTGTTGATAAACTCTATACCTAGTTATATACATTAACAAAAACTTAATGGACCTCATGGTCTCAGGAGCGTTCAGCAGTCCTCTGAGATGGGCCTATTTGTCTCAATTTATGACTGAGGAAACTGCAATTTACAGAGGTCATGTACCTTGCTCAAATTTACATAGCTGGAAAGCAGCAGAGCCTCAAGTTCCACCTAGAACTCTTGGACTTTGGAGCTCTTGTCTCCTCAGTCCTGCAGCCCTGAAGCCCAGTGCCATCAGTGCACACAGACACTTTTGGAGTCATCGTAGAGTCATGCACTGTATGGATTCCCGTCGCAGTTTGGCTCCTGGTGATGCTCTCAGCACCTTTAATTGAAATGCCGAATGGTTTGAAGGCCTAACATGGTCCAGTTGATGATGACAGGTGCCCTTCAGCACCGGGTCCAGACGCAAGCCATTCCAGACCACCAAGACCTGCACTTCTTTCTTTTCAATGCCAATAAGCCATGTCCTACCTAATGCTCATGAAACATTAGTGCTGGAAGGGATCTTACAGGTCACTGAGTGCCCTCCTTACTGGGGGAAATGAGGCCCAGGAGTATGCAATGCTATGCTTGGGTATGTTGCCAGGAGAGAAGAAAACCTTTTGAGGAACTCTGCTAGCACTTTCTCCTCAGTTAAGGTATTTTGTAATAAAGTCATTGCCTGAGCAAAGAGAATGAACTCTGCAAAATATAGACTTGTGCATTTTCCAGGCATTTGGGCAGTGGGCCTGGCATAGGAGGCTGGAAGATCAAGAGGGCATAGGGGAAGGCGGGGAGCAAGCTTCATGGGATGCTGGAGCCAGGGGTCATGCCACAGTATGAGTTGGGCTGAGAGACTGGATCAGGCCATTTCTCCTGCTGGTATCTTGTGCTATAAGATACCTCAAACTAGGTAATTTATAAATAATAGATATTTATTGCTCACAGTTCTGGAGACTTGAAAATTCAGGATCAAGGCACGAGGGGTTCAGTGTCTGGTGAGGGCTATTCTCTGCTTCCAAGATGGTGCCTCACGGGATGGAAGGGACAGAAAAATGGACAAATCGTGCATCCTCTCAAGCGGAAGAGATGAAAGGGCCAGGCAGTTCTCTGAAGTCCTCTTTTATAAGGACATTAATCCCATTTATGAGGGTGGAGCCCTCATGGCCTGCTCACCTCCAAAAGGCCCCACCTCTTACTGCTCTCTTATAGTTTAAATTCCTACACAAATGTTGGAGGGACACATGCATCCAAATCATTGTAAGGACCAAAAGGAAAAATTAGAGAAAACCTTGACTTCAGATTTGGACTAGACTTGCCCTAGGTTGAGGGATAGACAGAGCCTACCCTGGATCAATTTGCAATAAACATCATTCATCCTTCAAACAGGAGCCTGCCTACTTTCAGCTGGTGCTGAAGGGAAACCTTCAGTTTTCTATCTAGTTCAGAGCTTAACCAGAAGGCTAGGTGAGGAAGGAAAAGAAATAAGATATAATCAGGTTTATGGAAAACTGTGGTGCCTTTTGGTACTTGCTGTAGTTTCCATGGGGCTGTGGAAAAAAAAAAAAAAAAGAAGTGAGAAAGGCTGACAAAAACATCACGGACAGGTATGCATTAGTGTCTATTTGGGAGAATAGATTAATTTTCCATTGAGAAACACTTTTGTCTAAAAGTTAGTATTTTTCAACTTGTCTTTTAGACAAGCAAAGCTATTTATTTCTAAGAACTACTGGGCCTTTGTAAAAGGCAAAGAACTAAAATGTATTTGTCTAAGATGTATTTGTCTTTTTAAATTCTATTTTATTTTTTAAAAAGTAGTTATAAAATAGCCCACCTTTTCTGGGTCATTGACTCAACCACGTTTTAAAGAAATAAACCACGTTTTAAAGGCAGTTAAGAACCCAACTTTAACTCATTATTTCATTATATCTCAACAATGTACCATTCTCACCACTGCGCTAAGTAGTCAAATTGCTTCATGTTTTATTAATGATAACAACAACAAAAATGTGCTTTAAATTTCAAATCACTTTCATATCATTATCACATTTTATTTTTGAAACAACTCATGAGTTCTTCAAAGTCCATATTTGTATATTTTTGTGCAGGTTGATGTTTTTTAAACATCATTTCTTTGCATACTATTTTCATGATATTTTATATATCCTCTGTACTTAGACTTTTTCTTAGATCAATTTACTCTTTTTAGGAAAGCTTAAATAGCTATCTTTAGAAAGATAATTTTATAACAAAAAAGGAGAGCTCAGTCACTCCCTATAAGCAAAAGGAAACAGAAAACATAAATATAAAATAATTTTTTAAAGTTTGTCAACATATCACTTAAAATGCCCGTTGTCACTGGTGGCAGAGGGTCCGCACCCTGGAACTGTTGGGTTGATGAATGTGTAAAGCAAACTCTTGCTCTTGTCTGTCCCCTTGGCCTAGGCCTGGTGTCAGGCTTTGGTTCTTGACCCTGGGGGTAAAGAAATAGAAGGCGCGATCTTTCTATCTGTTTAAAGCAGAATAAGAAGGAAAGTTGCAGGGTCATCTGGTCTGTTTTGGGCAAGCCTAAGGAAAAAGGGAAAGTCAGTTTCCTTCAGATAGCTTGGTCGTGGGGAAGGACAGCTGCCTTCCCAGTGGAGTTTATGGCTTCTAGTCCATTGAGTCAGGGCTGGCTCCTAACTCACCTGTCACACTTTATCTTAGTAACAGACTCAAGGTATACATTAGCCTCGTTAAATGTCAGAGCCCCCAGGGCCTTGGAAGAGTCTAAAACTGCTCTTTCCATTTAGTGGCCATCTGAAAAGAGTCTTGGATTTTTTGGCTTTAGTTCTTGAGTGCTGCCCTCTTTTCTCTCCTTCAGATGAACTTTCAGCTTGAGATCACTTAGAATTGAGTCATCTTGTACTCTTGGTGCAGATGGCTCTCCAATCATCTCTGCTGTCCTTGACAGCAAACGCAGAGGAAAGTGGGGGTTTCAGATTGACAATTCGAATTGAGACTTTGCCAGTTACTACCTGGGCAGTGCCAGATACTCAGAGTTGGAGAAACAAAACTGGACCTGGTTTTTTTCCTTTTTGTTTAGAGGAAAGACAGGGGGATAAACAAATACGGCGATACAGCGTAACAAATGCAAGATATAAGTAAGTACAGACAGTTTTAGAAAACCAAAAAAGGGTAGCAAACCAGACCAGGAACACCAGGAAAAGCTTCCTGGAGGAGGTGGTACATGAGTTAGACCTTGAAGGATGAATAAGAGCATCTAGACAATGGAGGCAGAGGTAAATCATCTTGAAACTGAGAATGGTTTGCAGTTAGATGGAGCCTTAAGTTTCTCATCTGCAAAAGGCTGAAATGACTTCATAGGCTTATGGTCAAGATAAAGAGTTATGGAAATTGCCTGATGCTATTGAGGACACATAATAAATGTTTGAGTTATTCATTTTAACCCCTTTGCCACTCCCCTGTGGGCCCACAGCCTGTTTCCTCCCTGGTTGTAGTACTTAAGACATGGGGTATTGGGACCTATCCGTTTATGAGGCAATTGTCCCTGACAGGCCGAAGCTCCATAGGTAAAATGATAAGAGGGTCACAGCTTCCTTGGAGTGACTTCTTTCCACAAGTAGCCCTTAACTAAGCTAGCAAAAGCTCCAAGAGAAACTGCAGGTTGACATCTTTTTCCAGTGGGATATTTATGTTTAGGAGTAGTTTCACAGTTATATTTCTTTTTTTTTTTTGAA
>NW_016107399.1:2240805-2253535 GCF_001604975.1 Cebus imitator | reverse complement strand
ATCTGAGCAACCCTCTGCTCCAGCCAAAACAGCGGCTTTAAGATTGATGGTGCTTTTCTGACTCTGCACCAAGAACCGCCACACCAAGGCAGCGGCAAAACCGCCTCACCGGCCTCAAGAGTCACGCTGGCGACACGTGGGGCTCCTCCGCTGGGAATCTCCTGATGTGTGAGCAACAAAAATTGATCTGAAAGTGTGGCGTCCTCTCGTTCTCTGCTCTTTCAGTGGGAGCTGCAATCCCCAGCTGCTAGTGATCAGCCATCTTGGATCACAGTTATATTTCTGACGCTTCCCGCTCTCCTCCAGAACTTGAAGGAAGCAAGTTCCTCCCAGCATCCTGCTCCTAACACTACACTTAGCACTCACTGATGTTGCCCAAAGGCTTAGGACAGTGCCTTGCATGTAGCAGGCCCTCAAAAAGTACTTGTTGGATGAATAGTGAGTCACATAACATCAGGCATATGACTTCCTCCACTCCATATCACATCTGTTTGGCAAGGTATCTGACCCACAGTAGGCATCCAAGAATGGGGTAGCTTCTCCAGCAGATTATGTTTACTGAGCACTTAATCCTCTCGCTTTCTATCCATGGCATGGGTGCCATGGATGTGTTGCATGCAGCTGCTGTGCACAGGGCTACTTCGCATCTGTTCTTGCATGCTGCCTGCACAGGGATCTAGTGATGTGATCCACGGTGGGCTGCCCTGTGGTGATTTCTAGTCTCTGCTTTGCTGCCACACCTCCTAAAGCAAGCTCCTCTCTTATGGAGAGAATGTTCCATGTGGGGCTCTCAAGATGACAGGAGGCCCCTCTTCTGTTTCATCTCGAGTTTGCTTTTGACTGTAGGGGGATATGGGCTCAATTTATTGGAAGAAAGTGGTACTGATGACCTCCTCGCCCAGACCCTGTTCCACAGATATTTGTGGGTGCAGCATTCTCTTCTCAGAGGCAGAAATGGCCTCAGCAGGCCTGTCTGCACTTGCCTTCCTGTGCTTCCTGGCCCTCTGTGGCCATAAAGCCATGCCTAGTCCATTCCAAGTCTTCTCCCCTGAGTGCTAATTAACCCTGTGCTATGGAGATGGACAGGACAAGAACATCATGTACATAAACCTTAAAAAGATATAGGAAACCAGGGGTATGACACAGCCTCTACCTTCCCCTGATGTCAGTGACTGTGTGCTCTTCAGCTCTGAATCCCCAGCACCTGGCACCCTAATAAATGTTTGTTAGGTTTAAATGAATGAATGAATCTCAGCCTTGCCCCAATTCTCAGAGCAATATGAGTTCTAGGCAGGGAATTCTGGGAACCTACTCACTCACTGCACTTGAGGTTTGGTATAGACTCACCTTCCCTGGCTGGCTGGCCCAGGCCATAGTCACTCAGGCCAGGGCTTCTGGGCTGTACCCCTTGTTCCATTGGCTGTAGATCTGGCATAGTCCAGAGTGGATTCAGGCTGGGCCCCAGAGAACTAAAACATCCATGCTTATTTCTGTCCTAGGGCGGGCCCTCTCCCCTCTGTCTCCTTCGATTCTCTTTATATCATCAGGATAGTGTAAGTGAGAGCAGCTAGGGCTCACAGGCATGTAGGCTAAAAGGAAGGGCAGGATACAGGAAAGAAAGGTGGGGCTGGGCCTCTGTCTCCACGGGGCCCCTTTCCATGCCTCCCAGCCTCCGACCACCTATATTCTTTTTCTCCTTACAGGCTCCCCTGGCCACACTGGCTCTACATCCATGAGCCCGTCGGCAGCCTTGTCCACGGGGAAACCAATGGACAGCCACCCCAGCTACACGGACACCCCAGTGAGTGCCCCACGGACTCTGAGTGCAGTGGGGACCCCCCTTAATGCCCTGGGCTCTCCATATCGAGTCATCACCTCTGCCATGGGCCCACCCACAGGAGCACTGGCAGCCCCTCCAGGAATCAACCTGGTTGCCCCACCCAGCTCTCAGGTAGGTGTTCTTCCTCTCCAAGGCCTTTCCAGCTGTCTTATGTGGTTTCACCCAGGCTGCCCCTGGAGCAGAACCAGCACTTAGCATGTGTGTAACGCGTGCTTGCTGAAGGGGTTGGATGGTGTCTGCAGATGTCCCTCAGGCAGGGTCTTCATTGTGTGTGTCCTCAGGCTGAGTAGTCCTGAAGACCTGATGACTCCTCATGGTCCAGGAGACTGACCAAAAGGGACCCTCCCTTGTGGTTTTAGTAGTTCAACACTGGCTGTGATTTCAACATCTCTAGGGTTGTTTATGGACAACTCGCATCAGCAGAGTGGACCCCTTTTATTCCTCTCAATTCAATCATGAGCATTTATTGAGTCACTGAAGTGCCATGTGCTCTTGTTAAAGGTAATGCAGAAACGATCAGGGTATGGTCATTGCTCTCCAGAGCTTACAGCTGAGAGGAGAAATAGGCAGGTATGGCAGTGGACAAATTGACAGCAAGGCACACTGTGTTGCATGCTGTCTCTAAAACTATGGGAAGTGGAGAAGGAAATTTTACCTACGTTAATTTCGAGTGCCTTCTGTCATGAAGGAGGAGAAGAGGTATGTGTATGGTTCATGCTAGGTTATTACTCTGCAGAGCCTATAGGATGGCCAGATGTCTTTACTTCATTCTAGCAATGCCACACTAAGGTCATCACCTTTCCCCTCTTGTAGTGGTTGGCTCTTGCTGCACTAATGCCACATAACAAAAATCCTCAAACACTTATCTTCTCACTCATATGCCTACCTTAAGCTAGGATAGATGGCTCTGCTTCAGTTGGTGGGTGAATAGATTCAGCTTCAGGCTCATCATGTCCCATTGTAAAGGAGCAGTAGCTACCTATGGCATGCTTTTCTCATGGGGTATCATACAAGTACAAAAGTCCAAACCCAATCCAGAAAGCACAGTGAAGTCTCTGCTCAAATCATGCCCACTGATATTCCATCAGCTTAAGAAAACCGTATGACTGATTCCAACATTGATGGGGGAAGGAAGAAAGCTGTGTCTATACTAGCGGGAGGTACTACAGAGACACGATGCAAAGAATATGAAGGATTAGAAGGAGTGAAGTATTAGGAACAATAATCCCATCTGCCACACCTTCTTCTTTTCCTGTGTAATAGCAAGGATCTCTGCTGCCTCATCTACCAGCATACCTAGAGGCAGAACTGGCAGGTTCTTAGGATGGCAAAATTTATGTGTCAACTTGACTGGGCCATAGGATGCCCTCATATTTGGCTAAACATTGTTCTGGGTGTTTCTGTGAGGGTGTTTTTGGATTAGATGAACATTTAAATAAGGTAGACTGAGTAAAGGAGTTTGTCCTCCCTAATGTGAGTGGGCATCATCCAATTAGTTGAAGATCTGAATAGAACAAAAAAGCTCACCGTCCTCTGAGTAGCAGGAAACTTTCCTGCCTAATGACCTTTGAACTGTGACATTATTTTTTTCCTGTCTCTGAACTTGAACTGAAGCATTTGCTCTTCCTGGGTCTCAAGCCTGCTGGCCTTTGGACTATGCCATGAGCTTTTTTGGGTCTCCAGCTTGCTGACTCACCCTGTGGATCCTGGGACTTGTCAGCCTCCATAATCATGTGAGACAATTGCTTATAATAAAATTTTAAACACACACACACACAAACACACACACACACACACACACACACACTCCTCCTGTAGATTCTGTTTCTCTGGAGATTACTAACACAGTCCCAAAGTGTCCTTTGAATGTAGTTTTGTAGTTTTTAAGAAGAGGCAGGGCTCCTTTTATGTTGGCATTTTCTGCTACTCCAGAGAGAGAACGTCAGTGACCATACCTGGAGTCTCCTCTGAGACAACTCATATTCTAGGGGTCTGAAAGCAAATTCATATGGAGTTATAGCATAGAGACAGTAAGGACTTCAAAAATGTGTTGCTCCATAGAATAGATAATTTGGAGACGGCCTGAGAGATCAGCTAGTGTAGGAATTACAGGAGCTGGGGCCAGTCGGGTAACACAGGTGAGTGAACAAGGAGTGTGTAAGTGAATGAGGGCAGGTGTGGACTGTGGAGAGCTGCCCTGCTCCCTCAAAGCTGTTCAAAGTCAAAGACTTTTAAAGCATTCCTCAGGCCAAATAAACTACTTTATTGGGTCTAATTTGGCCAGTTATCTTCACCCCAGTTTCTAATCTTATGGTTCTCACCTGCAGGACCTTTTTCAGAGTACACATTTCTCCCTCATCCCATATTTTGGCCCTTGTGAAGGAAGCAAAAGCCCCACAGGGGATCCTCACGGCCCTACTCCTGCTCAAATGAGGATTGCTCATTCTATCCAAATCCTTTCTTCCACAAATGAAGTAGCAAGACTTGGGGAGCCCAAGTGACTTGTCCAGCCTCACACAGCCACAAAAACAGAGCCACAATGAGGACCTGTCCCCTGGCCTGCAGCCCTGTGTTCACAGCTCTGATATATGCTGACTTGCACAGTGACCCCAAGATCTTCCTACTGGTTGCCAAGGATTAAAAGATGGATAATCAGTGCTCCCAAGGAATCTTATGGGAGAGGTGGCCACATGATGCAGATACACCGAACTTGGGTGCTGCATGTATGCTGTCAGGGGGAGACCTGAAGGGAGCAAAGAGAAGGACCTATAAATTGCTCGGTATATATTCCTTGACCCCAGTGAGAGGGTAAAAGTGCGCAGAGGAGTGGGGATGGGGAAGCAGAAGGGGTGTACATGCATTTATGCCACTCCTACGTACCGTAATCATCAGGGCCGTTGATACCCTATGCTTCATAATGTGTGAAGTTGGTTTATTACCTTTCTTTCCTGTGAACAGAGTTCAGGAAGGCCAGTAAAATCTGGTAGTTAGAGACAGAAAATACATTGAAGTTTTGGGATGAAAGTACAGTTTTGCAAAAGGCATTGGCATTCATCCCAGTAACTATTTATGTGGACCTACTATGCATCAGGTTCTAAATTTTAGTGTCCTAAGTTTTAGGGATAAGCACGGAATAAGGTGGGCAAAGTTTGTACTGTCATGGCACTTACACAATAGCAGACAGGAAAGACAAAAGCCTAAGGAATAAACAAGATAGTTTCAAATAAAAGTCACAGAATCTAAAAAGAAATAAAATAGGGGGAGGTGGTAGACAGATCCTGTGGGTAGGAATTGGGCAAGGCACCATCCCTCTAAGGCTGCTTTTAGCAACCACACTCAAGTCTGATTGAGCCAAGCCTGGCTAGTCAATTCATCCTCAGAGCTGTGTGAGTAGCAGGGCCACTATTCCTGGACCGTATGTCTGTACAGAGGGATTGGGGTTGAAAGGTCAGATGGAAGCTTTGGTCCTGGCCAACTGGGCTGTGTGCAGAGGCCAAGGCCAAGTTTGGCTTTGGGGAGCTATATTAAGCTTGCCAAGTGCTGGAGAAGCTCAACAGCCTGAGACCCTGAGCAGTGTTCTGGGCTTGGGCTCCTTGAACCACACAGCAGCAAAGCTTTGCCCAGTTAAGACGACACCAGACCAAGGCCTTGGTATTAGCCACAGTGAGCTGGACCCTGTGGATCATCTGGGCAGATTATTAATATGCACCCTGCCTTCCTTGCCCAGGACTGGGCTGAGAGGGATTCATGATGGAGGGATGTTCATTCTGTGACCTGGGTCTTGGGTAAGTACGATTTGGGGGTGTGGGGAGGAGGAAGTGTCTAGGGGTGGGGGCAGCAGGCAGGGCCAGTTTCCTACTCTGTGCTCTGTCATTTCGTTGTTTGAGCTTCTCTTTTTGCAGCTGTTGGATTTTTTTATCTTGAGGAGTAAAGAGATCAGAACTGGTACGATGAAGGCAGGAATTGTGCAATCTTTTGCAAACCACTGTAACTTGTTTCTGTTTCAGTTTCCTTTTCTTTATTGTGAGGTTAGAAATATTTGCCCTGATTACCCTACAGGGATTTTTTTTAAAGCATGTCAAAGGAGATGTGGATTTAAAAATCACTTCTCAAGGTGTGCATTGCTCTATAGCAGTAACTTGGTATTGTGATTATTCCCAGGTGATAGTATTATACACTTAGGTAATTCAGGTGTACTGTGTTTCTGAAAGGTTCTAGAGAAATTCATTTCAACAAACATTTATTGAACCAGGCCCAGAACTGGGCATGGAAGATACCAAAATTGTGTATGAGATTCCATCCCTGGTCTGGGGAGCATCTAAGTGGAGTGATGCAATTTCTAAGTACATCAGTATATAATTGGGAAGATATTTATGTACTTTTTAGATAATGTGATCTAGGAAACATCTCTCTCTCTCTCTCTCTCTCTGTCTCTCTCTCTGTGTGTGTGTGTGTGTGTGTGTGTGTACTGCATATTTGTCAGCATGATGTCTGCTCACTGGACTCTGAAATGGGCCTTACAGATCTTTGAGATACTGCTGTCTTTTTCTCCCCTCCTGAACTCTGCAGCCTGACCTGGGTTCTATCACTGCTAATTTCTGCTTAGGTATTTATTGATAACTGAATTACTATCCTCTTAAATCTGTCTGCATTTTTATAGAAAATAAGTAAAAATTGCAAATGTTAGAATTGGTATAGACTTTAAAGTTCGTCTAGTCTGATGATTTTAAAAAATAAAGTCATAAAGTCTTTTCTTCAGATGAAAGCATATTTGGAAACCTAATATATACATAAGATAAAAGCAGATCTGGTTGAGCCAGGGACAAAAGGCTTGAAGCTTCAACCTCTCTGCCCGCCAACAATACACACACTCACCTAGAAATGAGGAAATAGAGTCTTTGCCAAGTGAAGTGACCTGATTAAGACGGCGTGGCTAGGAAATGGCAGGTTTAGACCAAACCCAGGTCGGAGGTCCAGGCTTATTACCCCTTATGACAAAGGCCCTAACTAGATTAAGGCTGTGCCAGTGGAAGGATTCTGCGCCCTGGAACAGGAGGGCCTGCCTGCAGCCTAACCTTTGGCGGAAGGATTTGGGCTGAACACAGCTCAGAAATGCAGGACTCAGTGTTCAAGGATGGCTCCAGAAGCATCTAGAATGAGTTTGGTCCCTGGCTGAGTCTGCAAAAGGGAAGACAATCCAGCAGACAAGTAAGTTTCTTTTCTGTTCTCAGGGAGCAGTCGGCTTGCGTGCAGGAGCAGATAGGAGTTGCCTGGTGAATCCTGGCTCTAAAGTGCTTATTTCAGTAGACTGTTTCTAATGGAACAAGACAGCAGGGAATGGGGGACTTGGGGACCAGGCAGCTAATGGGTTTATGCTCTGATGGCTGCCTTTGATCTCATCTGCCATTGCTCTGAGCCCAAAACAAACCCCAAGCTAGCCAGAGAGATGGGGAGAGAAAACATCAACCCACCTGTCCCAGCTGCCCCTCCCGCCACCATCCACTCATGAAGAGGAGGAGTGTTGGAGAGGGGCTGCTAGCTACGACTGGGGAGAAAGTGCCTTAAAGCAAGTATGTTCCTCTAGGGGCTCCTGGCCAAGGAGGTGGGGATGGAAGCTGCTAGGGCAGGTGAGGATTGAGGACCGCCTGTCACCCAAGGCAGACAAGGAGGTAAAGGAGGAATGATGGTTTAGGATCCAGGATCCTGGTGTTCTAGCTCCAAGCAGTCAGGCCTGGCAAGGTACCTAACCTGGTGTCCCAGCAGGTGCAATAGCCTTACATGTTTCCTTCAATCTTTCCTGAAGCTCTGCCTCATTTACTTCACTGAGGTAGTTTCAGGTCATTATTTCTCTGCTCCAAACCTCTAGTAGCTGCTTATTGCTTCCCAAACTAAATCCATTCTCCTATCCAGGCAATTCAGCTTCTAGGCTCTGTCATAGCACACTTCTCAGCTTTATATCCCATCCATCCTCCAGACATCTTCGCTCCACAAACACTTGGGCTTCCCTCTAGGCCTCTGCTCTCAAAGTTTTCTGCCCATAAGTAGCCCATCCAAAATCCTACCCATTTTTGAAGGCTGTTGAGTCCCAGCTTCCTTCATGAAGTCTTCCCTGATCTCAATAGCATGTGATCTTTCCTTCCTAAATAATCCAAACTGACTTTTAATCTCATTAATGGCCAGTTGCTTCAGGCAGTGCCTGCATCTCCCTCCTTCGTGGATCTCCATATTATTTCTGAATAAACAAAGGAATAAACTCACTTTAAGTCTCAATGTCCTTATCTGTAAATAGGAAGACCTCTAAGGGTTGTTGTGAGGATTAACATAATTAATTAGCAATGAGCAAGCTTTCCGAGGACGGTAGCAATGGCAATCATTACTCTCTGTGGTTGCTGCAGGTTGGTGGCAGTGGAGCTGATCCTGCTGGAGATAGGGATAGGAGGAGAAGGAAGGGTGAGATCCTCTTGAGCCGCAGGTGATGGTGGTTTCTTCCTTTTTCCCATGACTTTTCTTGTCCATCTGAGGACTTGGGGATGGAACCATGGTCAGTTAGAGGGCTATCTCTGTGGGGGGCATCTGACCTAAAATTCTTCCATTTCATCAGTTGGACCTAGGTGCTCATCTGTTTCTTTGAGGCCCTTGAGGAAAGTTATTGCCTAGTAGTTACACTACGCCAGTGGTTCTTGACCCTGGCTGCACATGAACGTTATCTGGTGAAATTAAAGAAATGCCAAAGCTGGCTGAGTGCAGTGGCTCATGCCTGTAATCCCAGCACTTTGGGAGGCCGGGGTGGGCAGATTGCCTGAAGTCAGGAGTTCAAGACCAGTCTGGCCAACATGGTGAAATCCCGTCTCTACTAAAAATACAAAAAAAAAAAAATAGCCGGCATGGTGGCATGTGCCTGTCATTCCAGCTGCTCAGGAGGCTGAGGCAGGGGAAAGGTTGCTTGAGCCAGGGAGATGGAGGTTGCAGTGAGCTGGAGATCACGCCACTGTACTCTAGCCTGGATGACAGAGGGAGACTCCATCTCAGGGGGAAAAAAAAAAAAAAAAAAAAAGAAAGAAATGCTATAGCTGAGATCCTACCTGAGACTCATGGAATCAGAATCTCAAGACATGGGGGCCATGTTTTTCTTCAAAGCTCCCAGGGTTAAGAACCTATGAAAACAAAATGTTTTCCTGTGAAAACAAAATGCTGGTTACAAGTTCCAGATGTCTTATAGCCTTCTGTAAAAAAAGGGGGCGGTGCAGGATGAAAGAGAGAATTCTTTGATCACATATGTTGTCATTTGTTATGCAAATTAATTTTTAAAAATTAATAGTGATGTTGATTTCCAAACAAAGCACCAAAGGCTGTGTCTTTTCTTCTTTGTATCCCTCACAACGTTTAACTGATAGCCTCTGTTTGCCTTCTGCGCTCCATAAATATTTGCTTAGTGAATTGAAAAAGCTAGTGAATTTAGAAGGAACTTAGTTTAGGCTCTGTGTAGTTTTTGCTTTATTGAACTTTTCTTCTGTCCCAAAGGCCTTGAATAGAGAGGAAAATCCTACCTTTGATTCAGTTTGAGAATTATTGTCACTTTGGTTAGGCAATATGATTTAAAATTCAGACAGACCATGGGAAGTCGGTGGTTCCTAACCCCTAAACGTTTACCTCTACTGGTAGTACAAACCCTGCACTACCTTCATGTGAGCTTGCTTGTAAATGTTCTTATTTTCTTGTGCATGTTCTAACTCCTTGATGACATTGTACATTTTTGAGGAATGTGAGATATACTTTCTAGGTTTCTATTGCTGATTGGATCACTGGCTCAAATTTATTCAACTTACTTTCTTTGGTGAATACAAGACACTTAGCAGCAGTTCCTTAGGAATCTTCCCAAGAGCACTGGGAGACACAGAGGTGGTGGTGGGGAGCTGATGTTAACTTACAATAAGGGATGAGGAAGGGATAGTACAAGATACATTTATACAGCCATTCAAATCTACTGACTCTCTACTACATGCTGGGCTCTATGAGGAAGGTGCTGAAAACACAAGGCAGGCACAGCCTCTGGCTCTACAGATTTTACAGTTTCACAGGAAGATAATCTATTACAAACAAGTTTAAAACATAGATCTCAGGCTTTCTACCCAATTTTTGGTGCTACTGCAATGATTTGGGTATTCGAGTCTGCATTTTCAATGTGCTTGCAGAGATGACCATTACACATGTCCTTTTCCATTTCACTGTGTTTTCCTTCTGGGTGTGTACTTTTCCTTGCCTTTGTACCCCAGAGCTTGGCACAGTGTCTGGCTTGCTGAGTGCCCAGGGAATGCCTGTTGATTGACTAATGAATGGATTTGCATTTTTTGCTTGGCTCTGTTAGAGTGTAAGTCTTTAGCCTGAGAGCCATAGCTCCTCTTGCAGCATGGCTGAATAGGCAGTCAATAGTTGATAAAAATTTAAAAATACACAACTGACATTGTCCTAGGTGTGTAATTTGGTATGGATTTCTAGCTCAAATAAAACACATGAGTAAAATGAATAAAAGCAGAGAGACTCTAATGGAGTTGTGTTGTTATGATTTTTGGTTTAGGTTTTAGCTTCCGGAAATAATTTTGTTCCTCCTATGACATTTTTTTCCCTCCCTTAAGTTCATCTCACAGATAGGCAGTTTCAAATACTCTGCACTTGGAAACTGTTTCTTGATATAGAACTTGTTTTTTCTTGAGTATGCCCTCGTTGCCTTAGGCCTTTGGGATTGAGTTTACTCTGGCTCTGTGCTTTACAGTATTTTTTTTCTCTTGCAGCTAAATGTGGTCAACAGTGTCAGCAGTTCAGAGGACATCAAGCCCTTAGCAGGGCTTCCCGGGATTGGAAATATGAACTACCCGTCCACCAGCCCTGGATCGCTGGTTAAACACATCTGTGCCATCTGTGGAGACAGATCCTCAGGTACATGCAGAAGCAGACAGCCTGCTAACCTGCCCCAGAGAAGGGGTTGCTCACTGTCCACCTGAATACTTTGTACCCAATGAAAGGAAAGTGTCCCTTTAGGTTGGGCTAGATGGGAACCCACCTGTACATTTCTGTCACTGCATTCACAAGCTACCGTCTGGATGAATTTAAAGTATGGCTTTATTTTTTGAGGATGAGATTTACAGGAAACATTGCAGAAACCCCTCTCTGGAGTCACATTATTATACATGTATCTGAGAGAGAGAAGCTGTTGTGATTATCAAGTATTTTTGCTGGGTGTGGCGGCTCACACCTATAATCCCAGCACATTGGGAAGCTGAGGTGGGAGGATTGCTTCAGCCTGGGAAGTCAAGGCTGCAGTGAGCCGTGATCATGCTACTGTATTCCAGCTTGGGTCACAGAGTGAGACCCCATCTCAAAAAAAAAAAATAATAATAAAGCAGTATTAAAAAAAAAAACCTCCCAAATAAGCAATTGTAAAAAATAATGTCCTAATGTACAGGATTTGAAAGAACTAGAAAACTGCAAAGAAAAAGTTAAAAAATTACCCATGAGGTCCCCAAGAAAGATAAACCCTTTGATATTTTAGCATATCTCCTGCTATAACATTCTAGGTTTTCAAGATGTTTTTATAGGCAGGAACAAATGTGTTTTCACCATTTACCTTTGATTCTCTTCTCCCTTTCTCAGTTATTTCTTTCCTTGCTTCTTTCCTCTCCATTCTTTCTGTCCCATATTTTCCTCCCCACCAATTTTGAACACATCTGAATCTCTGATTTGACTATTTGAAGAACAATAAGAGGGGCAGGTTATTTTCTTTTCTATAGTTGTCCATGATGGCTAACTGAGTATTTCCTTATCTTCTTACTGTCACCAAAGCCACTACAGAATGTCACTCCATTGAAAGTTCTAGGCACCTAGAACTTACCTAGCTGAATGGCTGATGTTTGCTTGCTCTCAAAAAACACTTCCCAAATCATGCAAACTTGGTCATTGCCATAATAGCACATCACCCATAGCCCAACTGAGTGTTTTCTCTGCTATGCTTATTCTAGTTGAAAGTCTGTGAGGTTCATTTAAATATTGAAAAGCCATGGGAATGACTGTGCCAAACAGTTGAAAAATTGGTCCCATATATCTCTAAGACAAATATTTCAGATCTGAGAGCACTAGGTTTTCTGGGCCCAAGATAAAATCCTGTATTTATCATTGCCATGAGTTCAGCAACGTGAGAAGCCAGCCTCTAGTATGGTCAACTAATGAGTCACAGGCTGGCCTTTCCTCAGGCAGCCTATCTCTAACCATCATTTCATCTGAGAATGGCTTCCTCTGAACTGTGAGCTCCTGAGATGCTGGAAACCTAAGTGAAACAGAAAGTCATGTCACTTCTGTAGCTCAATGACATCACATATTACATTCAAGAATTAGACATAAATATGTTTTGAATGATTTGTTTCCTTATATTTTTGAAGTTCTACAATTTCAATCAATCAAGCATAGTGCCTGGCATTGAAAAGACTTCTACCTAGAAAAAGTATTGTGATTGATTCATGATGCCTGTGTGAGGCTGGGCTTGGTGGCTCTCCTGACACAAATTAGCCACCCCGGCCTAGGGTAATTAAAAACTGCTTGTGTGGAGCAGGTAATAAGGGCAATGAAATATGCAACAAATTAGTCTGGATAAAGCAAAATCATCTTCTTTTTATTTTTGTTTTCCAAGACAGGGTCTCACTCTATCACCCAGGCTGGAGTACAGGGGCTCAATCTTGTCTCACTACAACCTCTGCCTCATGGTTCAAGTGATTCTCATACCTCAGCCTCTGAAGTAGCTGGGACCACAGGCACGCACCACCATGCCTGGCTAATTTTTTCCTTCCTTCCTTCCTTCCTTCCTTCCTTCCTTCCTTCCTTCCTTCCTTCCTTCCTTCCTTC
>NW_016107399.1:2238249-2240682 GCF_001604975.1 Cebus imitator | reverse complement strand
CCTTCCTTCCTTCCTTCCTTCCTTCCTTCCTTCCTTCCTTCCTCTTTCCTTCCTTCCTTCCTTCCTTCTTTCTTTCTTTCCTTTCTTTCCTTCTCTCTTTCTCTTTCTTTCTTTCGACTGGGTTTTACCATGTCAGCCAGGCAGGTCTCTAACTCCTGACCTCAAGTGATCTGCTCTCCTCGGCCTCCCAAAGTGCTGGGATTACAGGTGTGAGCCACCATGCCCGGCTGAAAAATCACCTTCTATCAGATCTTTATGTCATAGCTTGATTGTCAAATGATATAAAGATAAACCACAAATTAATTTCCTCAACAGGCAATAGCACTTAAAAATTCATAACTCAGAATTCTGTTCATAGTTTATGGTAAAGGACAATACATTTAAATGGCTTTCCTAAGAACTTGGGTTTCAATGATAGGAAATATCAGTTAAGTTGGGGTTCTTTTCCCGCTAGGTAATATGTGACAAGCATATATGTTTTTATTTATTATTTACACTAACGTTTTGAATGAAGGCAGAGCATTTGCTTAACTAAACCCAAGAGTTGCCTTCATAAAATAAATGTAAAGAAAGTCTTAGCCTTAGGAATTTTCTAATAATGCTATCTGGAATTAGTAATACAGAAGAAACACACAAGGAAAGGTGTATTTGCTCTGTCTTAGTTTGGTTCCTGTGATCAAGCCTGCATTCTCTGCTAGTTGTTATTTGCTTTCTGTCCCAATGCCCAAGTGATGTGCCTGTTTCTCTGGGGAAGAGCCAAGAGGTTCTTTTGAATGAAAGATCCAAATAAACACAAGAACAATCTATGGAATGTTCTTTTCTCGTAACCAGGAAAGCACTACGGGGTGTACAGTTGTGAAGGCTGCAAAGGGTTCTTCAAAAGGACGATAAGGAAGGACCTCATCTACACATGTCGGGATAATAAAGATTGCCTGATTGACAAGCGTCAGCGCAACCGCTGCCAGTACTGTCGCTATCAGAAGTGCCTTGTCATGGGCATGAAGAGGGAAGGTGAGACACATTCAATTCCAATACATGTGTCTGGACAGAGGCATTACCTAGGGCAAGGGGACATGCAGCTGCAAAACACGAGAAGTCATGGTGCCCAAAGTCATCCTAATCTCCATCCACTTCAAATTTCTTCCCCACAGGGCTCTAAAGAGAAGTCTGAATTGGAGGTTAGGATGACTTTGGGAACCATGACTTCTCGTGTATTTCAATGTACCCTTGTCCTAGGAAATGTGTCTCTCCAGAGCAAAGAGGGCAAGAGGCATCTTTCTCCTCCACATTTACCCATCCTCTCCTGGAGCCCAGATGGTGATCCCCAAACTGGACCTTCTCCCTTTTTCTTCCAGTAGCCAGGCAGCAAGTCTTAGAGCCAAGGTTTCAGGGTCTTTATGCTCTGCTTTACCAATGGATTGTCAGACTGACCTTCAGGGTGGAGGTGACTTTTCTCCTCTAATCCTAGGTCTCTCTCTGGGGAAAACTGCAGGCTTGATTTCACTCACTGAGCTTTTATACCTTAGTCTGCTTTAAATTCTTTGGCGTTGTTATATTCCATCATCTTTTGCATTGCTGGCATTACACAGGTCTGACATACCTAGCCTTCCCATTCAGAGAGACTACTGCTGTGTGTTGAAACTGTTACATCTTTTAATTTATACTGTGGTTTAGCTGGGTATTCTAGTATCAGAGAAAAAAACCTCTGAAGGTGCTTTCTGTTCCTTTAGAAGATGGAAAAGTCTTTCCATTAAGTAACACAAATGAATTGAAGTGGGCAGTTAATTAACTAGCCAGCTCAAGCAGGGACATGGGGCTAGTGGTGAATCTTAATAGATTTTAGAGTAAGAAGGCCCTGCCTTTCTTTAGGAAATATGAACAAGGAGTTCAGTGAGACCCAGCAGGCTCCTCATTGTTGAGGAACTTCTTTTCTGTGAGAAGATGACATCTGACTGACAGGGTCAATGAAGAGGGGCTCTTTGTGTCCCTGCTAACA
Source organism: Cebus imitator (assembly GCF_001604975.1). Lineage (NCBI taxonomy): Eukaryota > Metazoa > Chordata > Mammalia > Primates > Cebidae > Cebus > Cebus imitator. The sequence continues at coordinate 2,238,686 of NW_016107399.1, read as the reverse complement.
GGGAATGTCACTCATGAGAAAACAAAATCTTGGAATCTTAACATGTCGAGATGCTAGAGGTGGCCTTACAGAGTCACCTAATCAACTGTAACCATCCTCCACATGAGGAAACAGGCTCAGAGAGGTGAAGGGAGTTTTCTGAGGTGCCAAAGGCGGGCAACGAATTGACCCCAGGTCTCTGACTCCCAGATTGGCGCTGATCTGTGTCTCCTTCCTGCCAGGCTGTGAAGGAACTGAGGACAGCCCTCACTGTGACATTGAAGAGCAACCTCAAAAGCAAGAGACCCAAACCTTAGCTCCTGATAATCTGCCCCACACCCCAGCCTGTTCCTCACGCAGTCTTCCCCTTTCAGGAAATGACCACTTATTTTCCAGTTGCTCAGAACAAAAACCATTGACTCCCCTCTTTTTTCTTTTCTTTTTTTTTTTTTTTTTTT
>NW_016107399.1:2221770-2238129 GCF_001604975.1 Cebus imitator | reverse complement strand
CTCCTGGGTTCAAGCGATTCTCCTGCCTCAGCCTCCAAGTATCTGGGATTACAGGCATGTGCCACCACTCCTAGCTATTTTTTATAATTTTAGTAGAGATGAGGTTTCACCATGTTGGCCAGGATGGTCTCGATCTCCTGACCTCGTGATCCACCCGCCTTGGCCTCGTGATCCACCAGCACTCCCAAAGTGCTGGAATTGTAGGCGTGAGCCACCGTACCTGGCCGACTCCCCTCCTTCTTCACACATCACATGCAGTGGGTGAGGACACTTTGTCTCTTCCTCAAAATATGCCCAGAATCTTTCCATGTTTCACTATTTTTACCACGACCCCCCAATCCAAGCCACTGTCTTCTGTAGTGATCTACATAGCATCCTAAGACATCTCCCTGCTTTTATCTTTGTCCTTCTACAGTCTCTTCTTAGCACAGTAGACAAAAGGAGGTTTTGAACAAGTAGACTGGGTCAAGGTACTCCTTTGCCAAAATGCTCCAGTGTCTTTCCTTATCACCCAGAAAAAAAGGCAAAAATCTTTGTTATGACTTAAGGTTGTACATGGTCTGGATGCCCTGTTATCTCTCAGCCTTAACCTTCCTGGCCTCTTTGCTGGTCCTCAACTATACCAGGGATGTGCCCACCTCAGGGCCTTTGCACTTGCTGTCTGTCTAGAATGGCTTCTTTTCAGGTGTCTGCGTGGTTCACTTCTCATCCTTTGGATCTTGACTCAATTCTCACTTTCTTGGTAAAGGTTTGCCTGGCTATACTGTCTAAAATTGTGCCAGGTGCCTGCAACCCTTCCTTGTCTCTTTTGCACAGCACTTATCACTATCTAACGCTTGTATTTATCTTGTTTACTCTCCGTATCCCTGAAATCAGGGGCTTTGCCTGCTTTTCCTCCCACTGCTTTATCGCCAGTGACTAATACATTGTAGCCATTTAATAAATTGTTGAATGAATAGTTTAAACTGAATGCTAAAATTGGAAGTTTTAGAAATGTAGGAGCTCCTAAAAATGACTCATTCATTTATTCACTGAGTATTAGCTGAGTGCCTACTCTGTGCTTATGTCATACCTGCTGTGGCAGTGGGATCGATGATGTTACAGATTGGAACATATGATATAAAATACCTGCTGAAAAAGACCATCTTTTTTTCACTAGGATGGAATTGATACTCCCTGGAGCTTCCCTCACCGTGATTATCAGGACGAAACTAATAACTACAAGGGTTTCTCCCATTAACAAGAGTCCAGTGGCTGCAGGGTCATTCTTTTCCTCCTAAAACACTTGAGATAAGTTTCCAGTTGACTTGGAAAAATAACAGTTTTCATTAAGCTCATGATATTGAATTAAAAGAAAGTGAATGGTCTCAGCCAGAGAAACCATCATTCTATTTCTCTAGAGTTAGTCTTATCCATCTCTCAAAACTCAGGCTGAATATCCCCAGCTCAGTTAGGAACAGAGTGGTTGATAGGCCAAATGTTGGGAAGTGTGATTTTTTATTTATTTATTTATTTTATAAAAAGGAAGGAAAAGAGGGACATGTGAACTGTAAGAAACTAGACAGTTCTTGTAAATCTAGCATGGTTTGTGTACTTTAATAGAAAATTGGACCCAGTTTTTGCTCCTGCATTTTTTTAAAAAAGAATGTGGAGAAACAGAAAGAATTAATGAAAAGCAGAGTAGTAAAAATTAGGAGGGGGGAAGGAGCTCTTAGGGAACTTTCTAAAGAGATCAGTACCATTTACCCTGACAAAGAGAAGGTAAAGAAGTGAATCAATTCCTCCTCTCGCTATATAAGAGGCCACATTCAAAAGGCTACTGGATAGCCTGTCCTTCACCACCATCATTTCTGGTATTGATTTATAGAATTTGGGGCTCAGTTTGCACTCTTTCTTGAGGACAATAATAATAACATCCTGCAACAGATAACAGAAAGATAATGGAAATCACACAGATAAAGAGATGGAACTGGGGTAGGCACAGAATTTACCTGCCTGGGGACCAGGGGCCAGGACCTGTTACCCTTTTAGGATACATAATGTTAAAGTTAGAGCGGACATTTTCTATTCTCAAAGGTAACACATCCATTTCCTGAAAGAAGAATCAGAGGTTCGGAGAGCCTAGGGACGTGCACCAGCTTACACAGCAAGCAAATGGCAGACCTGGTATAGGACTGGGACCCTCTGATTCTTGGGCCACCTTGGGAATTCTGGAATGTCTATTTCCATAATTTCTGGTCATATGCATGTAGTTTCAAGACTAGAGAATGGATTACTTTAAGGCTGTTCCTGGGCAGCATTGGTATCCTTGTGAGCCCTGTGTGGTCTTTATCAATAGAACTAGTCCAGTACCTTGGAGCAGCACTGGGAGGTTACAGATGGGCCCAGGAGGAGCCATTGTAGGTGCTTGTGCTGGCTCCACCGTGGCCTACCATATGCCCTCAGATATGTCACTAGTTTCTCTACGGCTCATAGTATGTCAGAGGGTTATCGTGAGGATTAAATAAAATATAATCTGTCTAAAATGTTGGGCATAATTCCTGACATAGAGAAAGAGCTTCTTAAATGTTGGCTATTGTAGTAAGTACAGAATAATCACATGTTGGATGAATGGTTAAAATCCTTTCCTAAGGCAGGAGTTTGGGACTATTTTTGATCATCCAGGGTTCCCTGGATGCACCCTGTTGTGTGTTGTAACAGTAGCTTAGAATGTCAGACACGTAGAAGCTACCCACCAGTAACAATATAGGACTCCTCGTTTACGACAGGAAGATTTAAGCACAAAGAGTAAAAGTGAACAGCAAAGGGTTTGCTCAATTAATGGCAAAACTGGAATTAGAATCTAATTCCATGACACCAAGGTTATTTTCTTTGAAGCTTGAAGGTTATTTTCCTTGAGTGTTACAAGTCTGTAGAAGAAATTGATTGAGGACTACGAATGAAACTTAACTTAGTTTGCTTTCCCTCATCTTTTAAAGTCAAGACAAATAGAAGCTCATAACCTACCTTTAAAAAATTAATATAAGAAGCATTCACGTTTCCCAGTAAATCCAACTATAATAAAAAATACATATTATGACAATCTACATGTTATCAGTGAATGAAGGCTGACAGAGTGAGCAGAAAGTAAGGATGAGACAGAAAGAGGAACCACAGGAGAGAGGAAGAGGCCAAAGAGGGAGATGGAGAGATGAGGCAAGGGGCTAAAAAGACATAAAGGGAAAAAGAAAATAATTGTTTATATTGAGTTTTTTGTAATTGCTTCATTCACCCCTACAATATTATCTCAGGTATTGAAGAGTACCAACCTTAGTACCAGCCTTAACTATCTCAGTTAATCCCTGGTTCACAGATAAGGGAACTAGGGCTTACTCGGCTCAGTCATACGTCCAGTGTCATTTAGCAGGGAAGGGGTAGAGTTATTCAGGTATTGATCGACTTACCACCTATGCAACTTACGACCATTCAACTTTATGACCACAATCGCTAGCCATGACTGCTGCGCGTCTGGCAGCGCAAATGCTGCCCAGCTGGGCGTAAGACAGCGCGGACCAGCTTCCGGCAGCACTACCATCTCCGCATGCACCATTTCAACTGTACATATAGCCTACTCAACTTACGACCAAATCGTGTTATGACCGGTCTGTGGTCCCGACCGTGGACATAAGTCGAGCACTAGCTGTATGTGAAAAAGCTTTCTTTGACTCCAACATACATGTTTTTTGCTCCTATTTTCCCTTTCTTCTCCTTGCTGTTCTCTCTCCTTTCTGTTTCCACTTCCCCTTGTTCCTTTTCTCCTTTCTACCCTCCCGGCCTCTCTCTCAGTCACACAGTACCGTTTGCGTCTTGAAGCTTTTTGGCGTGTCTCCACTAAGCTTTGGAGTCTAAGTTGTGTTTTTGCAGTCATACCCTTTTCTGACCTACCTCGAAAGACAGATACGGCTCGAAAGACAGATACGGCTCGCATGACAAACTAGATGTTTGGCATTGTGGTTCCAGTCCATTCTGCAGCCTCTGTGGCTCGTTATCTCCTGAGAGAGTAGGAGGCACTCTTGCAAGTGGACTACGGGGAGGAAGGGAGAGAGATCAGAAATTGGAGCTGCTAGTGGAGTAGCTGTCGCTGAGTTTCAGGCTAGTCACCTGCTTAAAGGATAATTTTCTTGACTCTTGGGATGTAAAAAATGTGTTCTAATGTTGAATTCTGTTTATTGCTGTTGTGACTAAGATGGAAACTATAGCCTTCTAGATGATGGAAACTAACTTAACAGAGACTTTTCTCCTGATGAAGGGCGTAGAATTGGAGGGGGGCAGGGGTCTGTTTTCAACCTAATGCATAGACATGGAGGCTTCTGAGAGTTGGGCTGAACCTTGATGAAAACCCTGAGCTTTGGAGAGGCTGAGATAATTCCAACCTACACCTTTGCCTATGTACCCTCCCCCACCTCCAAAATCAGCCACAGATTCTGAAATGTCATCTAGGTGACATCCCTCCACCCCTTCACTTACTAAATACCCACAGCTGGCTCCCTGAAGATCTTCCCTGACAAGTCAGATCAGGTGATGTTGTGATCAAGCTGGTGCACTAGGGGCAGACCTAATGGGACGTGAATGCCAAGGATGATGCATAGGATCTGACAGAGGGAGTTTTTAAAGTAATGTGCTTGTTACTTAACTCTTTCATGCTCACGGTTTTTTAGAGGCAGCAGGTAGAGGAAGAATGTGGGGATCTGCAGGGATAGCAAGGAGAGGGTGGCCTATTAGAAGATAAAGAGTTTATTAAAGCTTAAGATGCACACTTCTTAGTGTGGTCACCATAATGCATTGGAAAGAATATGCACTAAAGTACCCCTCCTTCTACATAGGCATAAGCAAACAGCTTTGCTTTCATTGTTTCATCTGTCAACATTACAACATTCCCAATTCAGGATCATGATGATTCCCCTTTCACAGATGAGTAAGTTGAGGCTTAGGTGGGTAATACATTTTCCCATCGTTGTTGTGGGTATTATGATAACCTCTGCATGTCCTGCTGCGTGTCAGCTGTGCAAGAAGAAAGACAGAGGAGCCGGGAGCGAGCTGAGAGTGAGGCAGAATGTGCCAGTAGTGGTCATGAAGACATGCCCGTGGAGAGAATTCTAGAAGCTGAACTTGCTGTTGAACCAAAGACAGAATCCTATGGTGACATGAACATGGAGAACTCGGTATGTGCTCTTAGATACACATGTGTGTTCCATTTCTTGGATAGGGCTGGAAATGGGAGAAAGGGGTGTATTCGAGTCCTGGGACCTGTCCTCTCAGTACTTTCTTCCTTTTTCAGACAAATGACCCTGTTACCAACATATGTCATGCGGCTGACAAGCAGCTTTTCACCCTCGTTGAATGGGCCAAGCGTATTCCCCACTTCTCTGACCTCACCTTGGAGGACCAGGTCATTCTGCTTCGGGCAGGTAAAGTATATTGGCTGCCTTTCTCTCTGGGACAATTTTGAAATTGCTCTTGGGATCCTAAAAAAGGTGGCCTGACGAAGCTGCAACACATCCAAGCTATGTACCATGTTGATGATGAAATAACCCCATGCAGAGTTGTTTATTCCCAATTGAAACATTGTTAAGGAAGGAGTGGGACTCTTTTCCCATGCAAATTTTACCATGGCTTTATAATTTGCATATGTTTTTCAAAGACTGTTCAATCATTTTTATTGAGGATAATTTGAAGCAGCACCTCATTATTGTAATGCAATTGGCAAATATCTCACCCATTTCATGGGTGAGATAAAGAAGCCAAAGATGTTTGCTTAAGTGTGTACTAGATGAGTTCCATGATCTTCCTATTTTAAGACTCTGTGTGCTGTATTTTCTCTTGCCTCCTATTTCTGGGACACTTGCAGACCGTTGACAAACTCCATATCTCCTCTTTGTCACTGAGCCAGTAGGGAAATATTATGAAGATTGGCTGAGCATTGGGAACCAGTCCATTCATTCATCCCTGTTAGATAATGAGCACTCATTGATTGTCAGCTGGAAGCTACGTACTGTGTTGGGAGCTACTAGACAATGACAAAGAAACAAAACTAGGTTGTCAGATCCTGGGGGCAGAGACTGCAAGGTATATTAGCTTTGTCCACCCTGGCAGCTAACATAGTGACTACTATCTGCTAAATGTTCAATCCACATTGTTGACTGATTAAAAAAAAAAGAAAGAATCCTTGTCCTCAAGCTGTCATTCTGGGTTGCATCTGAGAGAGAGTAGGGGATGTGCAGAGCCGTAAGTCAGCAGACTCCAGTCTTATCCTTTGTTTCTTGCCTAATTAGCTGTGTCCTCTTGAACTAATTCTTAACCTCCCTAGATTTTCAATTCTGCTTGTGTTATGTGGGATAATAGTACATGCCTTGGGTGATTATAAAGAAAGAAAGAATGTGGTCTGTTTTCCCTCAAGACCTCCTCCTTATCCTTGCAGGGTGGAATGAATTGCTGATTGCCTCTTTCTCCCACCGCTCAGTTTCCGTGCAGGATGGCATCCTTCTGGCCACGGGTTTACATGTCCACCGGAGCAGTGCCCATAGTGCTGGGGTCGGCTCCATCTTTGACAGGTGTCTCTCTTCTGCTTTCAGTATTTGTGTGTATTATGTATGTGTATGTATACACATGTGTATATACATGAATTCTCATGTGGGCATGAACCTCTGGGTAGTGCTGGGATGGAGGATGGGCAGCTCAGCTGCATGTGACTATGCAGAGACCACTTGGCACATGAAACTATAAACCTGGGGAATGAGGGAGAGATTAAAATAAATGTTGAGATCACAATAAGATGGAGCCAGTCAGAGGCCAGCACAGTTGCCAGGCAGATGGAAGAACCTGTTATCCCAATGGGTTTTCCAAGAAGAGATTAGATCTTGACACCAGCTAGTGAGTTGTGCGTGGAGAGGGTGAACTGCTTATCCTAGGGGCCAGGGATGGGAAAGGGATCAGGATCTGTCCGCAAGAGGACAGGCCAAATGGGCTGTTCATGCCGGGCTCTGGGTGATCTCAGAAGGAGGCTTGCAGCAGGAGCGAACCCATCTTGGTCAGGCAGGGACACCCTGGCAGACATTCTGGGCCTTAAATGATACTAAAGGAAAATTAAACCATCTGCCAAGGAATCAAATAAAATGAGTAGTTAATGACTTGAGCGTGGGAGGATGGAGAACTGGTAAAGAGGAGAATTCAGTTGAAATTAATCTCTCTGTCCAGTGCCAGGGCCCTGTGGCCCCTTTCCACCTCCATGGTAAATGGTCTTTTTTTTTTTTTTTTTTTTTTTTTTTAATCATGTGCACATCCACTGAACTGTCTCTACTATTTTCCTGCCCTTTCCCACATGTTCCATGTAGAGTCCAAAATGGCATTTGGAATGACCCATCACCCTTCACGGTGCCTGGACATTTGTACCAGTTCACTGACTCTGCCCTCTGCTGTGCTTTTCTAGATATGCAATGCCCTTGGCTTGCTTTGCGTGTTGCATTTCTAATTTCCAAGACTTCCATGATGCCTTTCCGGTTCCCTGCTCGGAGTTAATTGCTGCCTCTTTGGAGCCCACTTGGACTTTGCTCATGGCTGTTATATTCCCGGGCTTTGTGTTGCTGCTTGTTTTTATGTCTGTTTCTTTAGTTAAGCGGTAATCTTGCAATGAGGGGTTGCATCTTTTTCATTTCTGTGTCCCTAGTACCTGGTACATCGTCTGGGAACAGAGTGGGTGTATGAAAATTTTGGCTGAATTCATTGTATTGACTCTTGGCCTGGTGCTCTTGGTTTTCTCATTACCTGCTTCTTTCCTCTTAACAGAGTTCTAACTGAGCTGGTTTCCAAAATGAAAGACATGCAGATGGACAAGTCAGAGCTGGGGTGCCTGCGAGCCATTGTGCTCTTTAACCCAGGTAACCGCCCTTGGACCCCAGAGGCTGTGTGTGCTCAGCCCTTCCATGGCCAGCCTCCATTGCTCCCATGTTGTTGGTCCTCCAGCTCAGCTGAGACAGAGATGGCAGAGCCGGGAATCCAGGAGAACTCACAGTGTCAGCTACAGCCATCTTAAAAAAATGTTTTGAATGGGCATGGCAGGCACATGTCTGGGGCAAGTGGGGAAGATGAAAAATGAGAGTGGCCCAGGGTGGCAGTGAAGGGGGTGGTAAAAAGCAGTCAGATTCTGGATAGATTTCTAGGTAAAGCCACTGTGATTTGTTGATGGATTGAATATAGGATGTGAAAGAAAGAAAGGAGTTAAATATGACTCCCTGGTTTTTTTTTTTTAATTTTGTTTTCCTGAACAATGGGGAAAATGAAGTTCTTATTCACTGAGGTGGGGAAAACTCCATGAGGAGCAGGTTTTGAGAGTAGGTGGGTAGGAATCAGGATCTTGTCTTTGGACATTAAAATAGGAGATGGGTAAGTAGATACCCAACAGTGGCTGCCCAGAAAGCTCATATGAGTCTGGACCTCATGGGAGAAGCCAGGACCAGAGACGTACATCTGAGAGCTGGCAGCCTCTGCCTGTGTAAGGCCATGACACTGGGGTGAGATCATCTGGGGAGACAGAGCAGAGAAGAGGGCTGGGGACTGAGCCCTGGGGCATGCCAACATTTAGAGGTCAGGGAGAAAAGGAAGAGCCAGCAAAGGAACCTGAGAAGGGGCAGGCAGTGAGATAGGGAGAGAATCAGAAGGGTGGTGTCCTGGAGGCTCAGGGAAAATAGTCTTTTATGAAGGAGTTGATCAGCTCCAGCAAACGCAGCTGTGGTCAAGAAAGATGAACCTTCAGAATGAGGAGTCACTAGTGCAGGGGCTTTACCTCCAGAATTAGGCAGTTAGTTCACTGATGCAGGACATGTGCCAGTTCAGCTTTTGTGCCTCATCTTATCATTCAGTTCATGCTTAGCACATAGATACTCAGTAAATGTGTACAGGTAGTATTTTGAGAATGGCCTGGATAAAGTAAAGCTCTCCTCTTTAGAGTCAGTGGTGGGTACATTTGCCTATTAATGGAATTTAAAATCTTTGCCCCAAGAGTTTGTTGGGTAAGTTGGGCACAGAAAGAAGAGCAAGGGGGCACGAATGACCAGCTTTGTTTATTTCACACTTGTTTTCATCCAGGGTGTCTCTAGTAACTCTAGGGAGGGTGGCCAGAGGGAACGGGGACAGCTTCTGCTGGAAGGTGTGTAACCAAAGGCTAAATCACTCATCTCTTTTAGATGCCAAGGGCCTCTCCAACCCCTCTGAGGTGGAGACTCTGCGAGAGAAGGTTTATGCCACCCTCGAGGCCTACACCAAGCAGAAGTATCCGGAACAGCCAGGCAGGTGAGAGAGTGCCGGCAGGATAGTCACGGCAGCAAGGACTCCACTCTTCATCCCCTGAGCTCCTAATGTGCAGCAGGCACTGTTTAGGCGTTTTCACATGTTATTTAATCTTCATAACAAGCTGAAAGTGACAAAAATGTTAACTCCACAGGGCTATTGGCCTTGTCTGTCTTGCTCACCATTCACTCCTCTAGCCTCAACACATAAAGCAGTGCCCGACACATGGTACACATCTTTAAATGGAGGATAAATAGCAAACAAATAATGTGGGAATTATTATCTCCAATTTCTGTCAATAAACAGAACCTCAGAAAAGTTAAGTGACTTGCCGAAGACCATAATGCCAGCACGCAGTGGAGGTGAGATGGGAACCCACTGGGTGTGATTTCACAGAGCCTGTGTTCACGGTGTGACTGCATTGCTTTCTGTCTGCCCCCGTAGAAACTCCCACGCAGTACAAAGTACAGGCTTTGGTAGCTGGAAGACGTGGCTGCTGGTCCCCAGGTGCCATGTGTGTGGTATCTGGCAAGGTGCTGGGTTTGAGTCTAGGCTTCTCATTTGGAAAGAAGGATATTGGTCTAGCAGATCTCTGAGGCCATCTAGCAATATAGGTATTTCTGAGTTATTAAAAAATATTCTCAAAAGTTTCTTCCAAAGTACAGTTAAGCAAAAGAGTTTTCCCTCTCTGCTAATGCCAGCTAAAATGAGGAAATATGATCCTCAAATCTCATAGAAAACTGGAAATGAAACTGAAAAGACTGTCTTAAAGACATTAATTTTGTTTGGGCGATTAATTTTACATGCTCCCAGCGCTGACTAATGATTTATATTCCTCTGTGAAGTCTAATATCTACTTAGATGTTTATCCTGAATCATAAGCCAACATCTAGCAATTGTCAAGAAGCGGTTGAGCTGTGTTTTTTGTTGGAGGCTGTGGATGAATTCGAGTAGGTGGGTTTTGGCCCATTTGGTGCAATGAATAGGCAGGGCCTAGTATATTAGTGAGATTAAGCTGTAATAATAGACCCACCAAATGCCAGCAGTTTAACACAAACGTCTATTCCTTGCTCAGAAATCTGGGTGGGCAGTCAGTTCAGAGAGGTGGCTGTCTTGCATGCTGTCACTCAGGGATCAAAGCTCCTTTTTCTTGTGTCTTCACCATGACCCAGAGCCATACTGTGTTTTGCATCCAGATGAAGGAAGGGGGAAGAGGTAGAGGAGTGGGGAGCCCAGGCCATACGCGTCAGACCTGGGACTTAGAGGGCCCTCATCTTTTCACTCACTTTCTTTGGCTGACACCAAGTCATGTGGCTCAGCTGGCCACAAAGGAGGCTGGAGAATGTGTCCTGCTGTATGCCAAGGAAGAGAAGAAAAGGCTGGTATTTAGTGAACCTGGCACTTCACTATAGATGAGATTGAGAGAGCTCTGGCCAAGGGGTCAGGACCTGGCTGCCAGCATTAGCTTGGCCTCTGTTAGGTGTGAGCCCTAGGCAAGTCATAGTAACTGAAGCCCTGAGTTGGATACTTTCTATCAAATCTTTCATTTTTGAACACGTATTTGTATGCAGGGCATTAGAAATAATGAGTGTCGTATATATCATTTTCCTGAAACTGGCTCTATGTCTTGCCGTTTCTCTTAAAAAACAAACAAAAACTCCAACTCGCTTTTTTCCTAATTATAAAAGCAATGCATACTTTGGCTAAAAAAAAAATAGAAAAATATTTTGAAAAAACACGTGGTGGCTCATACCTGTAATCCCAGCACTTTGGGAGGCTGAGGTGGGCGGATCACCTGAGGTCAAGAGTTCGAGACCAGCCTGACCAACATGGAGAAACAGTGTCTCTACTAATAATACAAAACTTACCGGGGCTTGGTGGTGCATGCCTGTAATCCTAGCTATTCAGGAGGCTGAGGCACGAGAATTGCTTGAACCTGAGAGGCGGAGGTTGTGGTGACCTGAGATCGCACCATTGCACTCCAGCCTGGGCAGCAAGAGTGAAACTCTGTCAAAAAAAAAAAAAAAAAAGTAGGTAATAAAAACTTACTGGAAATATTTTGGTATATTTCTTTCCAGTATCCTCGTGTGTCTATTATGTATTATGTGTATCGTGTATGCATTTCTAGATATGAAATTATACAGTTTGGTGTATTATTTTCTTCCCTTAGCCATTCTAGGAATTTTATTCAGTTATTGACAACTACAAATTATCATTTCCAATGGCTTTGTAATATTTTGCAATGTGAACATATCCTAATGTATTTAGTCATTGCCCTGTGATGGACATTGGGTTGTTTCCAATGCATATCACTGTGAAAACTTTGGAACTTGACTCTTCTGCTGGACGAGGGCTGGCAGGAGCCTAGGCTGCCTCCACACACTGACGAGAGAGGCCAACACTTGTTGCCAGGACTAGGGAGAGCCTGGAACAGCAGAGAGGTGGCAGAGGATGGGTACCCTACATGTCTCCTGGGTTCGTCCAGCACAGCTTGGACTGAGGGTGACTGCCCTGATTAAGTGTTCGTAGTTGGCTCAGCAGGTAAAACAGGGGTGTCACTGGCCAGGTAGGTGAGTGTGTTGAGGGCTGGTCACCTCAGTTCTGCAGAATGTGGTTGAAGGGGATCCTGGCACAGCCAGGTGGAGGTGGATTTCTCAGTGGTAGAGTGCTGCCACTCTGTGGAGATGTCTCAGAAGTGCATGTCACGGGCTGCGTTCTGCTTTCTCTGGTCAGAAAGCAGAGATCAAAAGTCAGGTCACAGAGCTCTTGCACACACAGCAGGCGCCTCCAAAGGCATAAATCCCCCTTGTTGCTCAGGGGTGAGGAATGCGTTGGCAGTTCCATGGCTGTGACATTCATGGGTGTGTTTATTTCTATTGGCTTTGAACTCAGTTCCTAAATCCAGGTCACAAACAGAGAGCAGCAGTATGATGGCATACTTAGCATTTTGCATTTTGTAAAATCTTGGCCTTTTTAGAGTAAAAAAAAAACACTTTTAGGGTTAATCTTGGTGTAACTTTGCACTTATAGAGAAGCCGTTTCCTTCGCCTACTTCCATAAAGCTTACCGGCAGAGGTATGGCTGGGAGTCCAGCCTCCTTATTCTCTAACGACCTCTTTCCTGAACGGTGATGCCACTCAAATGCTTTCTGGGGCTTTACCGCTGGAGGCTTTTGCAGTATTGTGTGGCATTGGCATAGACCTTTAATTTTTCCACGTAGAGAAGCAATTTCTACTTTTTTAAAGATGGTGCCACTTTATTTTTCTTGTATTGATACATTTCTTTAAAATGTCATATGGCATGAGTATAGAAATATACACATTTTCAATTGAACTTCCAGTTTGTAACTTTTTCATGAAATATCATTGTGACACTCAGTTGAGATTCAACTGGAACCAGAAATCTCTGATTTAGGGCTACAGTGGCTAATGCAATTTTGGTCCTTGAACTTTTTATTGTAAGTTGTGAGTAGAGTGACTTCATATCTAGTAGCATTAATAACGTTAAAAGTGAGCTGGCATTGCACTGTGCGCAGAGGGCCACATAGGCAGAGTGAAAAATGTCACAGAGAGAGGTGCCCAAAAGGACATGAGATGGGAGATGAATTCCTTCACACACTGGTCTTTCTCCCTGTTGTGACTCTCACAACAAGTGTCCTCACTTATAGAAAAATGTATGTGAGGGTGTGTATGAGTGAGCATGTGAGCGTGTGTGTGGGCATGTCTTAGGACGTGTTAGAGTATGAGTGTTGAGTGTGTGTCTGCATGTTTGAGTGGTTACATGCACATGTGTGTGTGAGCATGAGTGTGCATGTATGGGTGTGAGACCACATGCATGAGATATGTGAGAATGCGTGTGCACACACGTGTATGTGTATTGTGTAATGTGCATGACTATAGTGTGAGAGCATGTGTGAATGTGTGTGCAAATGTGATGTATGTGTGAAGGTGTGTGCATGCACATGTGAGGTCATGTGAAAGTGCATATGAGTGGGCATGTGTGTATGTGTGAGGCTGTGTGTGCAAGTGCATGTGTGTGAGGGAATGTGAGAGCATCAGAGTGTGAGTGTGCATGTGTGAGTGGTGAAGATGTGTGTGAGGGCACATGGGTGTGAAGCATGTGCGAGTGTGTATGAGAATGTGTGGGTCAGTGTGTATGCATGTGTGCATGTATGTATCCTCTGCCCAAACAGATCATAGGCTTCTCAGAGGCAGAGACCATTATTTTCTATCTCCTGTTTTCCTAATTTAAGGGTAAGCACAGACTAAGAAGTTGACCATAAAAATTCGTAACAATTGGCTGGGTGCAGTGGCTCATGCCTGTAATCCTAGCATTTTGGGAGGCCGAGGCAGGTGGATCACCTGAGGTCAGGTGTTCAAGACCAGCCTGGCCAACATGGTGAAACCTCATCTCTACTAAAAATACAAAAATTTAGCTGGGCATGGTCGTGGGCACCCATAATCCCAGCTACTTAGGACGCTGAGTCAGGAGAATCTCTTGAACCCGGGAGGTGGAGGTTGCAGTAAATCAATATTGCGCCATTGCACTCCAGCCTGGGCAACAAGAGCGAAACTCCATCTCAAAAAAAAAGGTAACAATTGGTTACAAATTGGCAACAAAAATTTGGTGACTGTGAGCTGGCATTGCACTGTGCATATGCCTGTAGTCCCACCTACTTGAGAGGCAGAGGTAAGAAGATTGCTTGAGCCTAGCTACTCAGGTCCAGCCTGAGCAATATGGCGAGACCCCATTCTTAAAAAAAATTTTTGTGGGTGTGGGTAACTAAAGCAAATTGAAAGCATGGTGGCTAAAGTGGCGTTCTCAAACACGTTCATCTAATGGTGACAGCTGCCACGGATTCAGCACATTCGGTGCCTCATGCTTTGCTCTAAGTTCTTCAGCAGGTCTGTGCAGATACCCGAGGGACACAGAATGTGACGAGACAGTAAGGCTGGCAACGTGAGTGGACACAGTCATCCAGTTCTTCCTCTTCCCTACTGTGAATGAGGGGAGCTGAGGGCAATCCTGGGACGTGGCTACAGAATGCAAGATTCTTGAAGGGTCATGTGCTCCAGCTTCTGCCTTTAAGGCTGACGAGCCCTCTAGCCTGTTTCTGAAGCTCTCTAGGCTTAGAGATCCTGTGACTCCCTTGTCTCCCCTTCCAGCTCTTCTATCATAGATTGGGCAAGAAGACCAAATGGACGGTCTCCCACCAGCAGGTGCAGGTGTGCGGTGCATGCCAGTCCCTGTTCCTGATGCCTCTTGGCTTCCCTGCAGGTTTGCCAAGCTGCTGCTGCGCCTCCCAGCTCTGCGCTCCATTGGCTTGAAATGCCTGGAGCACCTCTTCTTCTTCAAGCTCATTGGGGACACCCCCATTGACACCTTCCTGATGGAGATGTTGGAGACCCCGCTGCAGATCACCTGAGCCCCACCAGCCACAGCCTTCCCACCCAGGATGACCCCTGGGCAGGTGTGTGTGGACCCCCACCCCGCACTTTCCTCCACCTCCCACCCTGACCCCTTTTCTGTCCCCAAAATGTGATGCTTATAATAAAGAAAACCTTTCTACACATGAGACTTTTATAGGTGGACTTTTGTATAGATGTTAAAGGTAATACTCGTTGCTGTCTACAGGGCTGGGGGACTTTCTGGAAGTTCTTGGGAAAACTAACCAAGCCTCTGTACATATAATTGGTTTAAATTATTTTTTCACTTGCCCTGGAAAGCAAACAAATGAGTAATAAAATAATATATATGAAATTGGCACTGCTGGAGCATGGGGTGTGTTATTGTGCTACAGGGAAGTTGTCTCAGACATGGAGAAGGGGTATCAGAGGCTGGGGGTCGGGGCTGGGGCTGGGGCCCTGAGACTAAATCCCAGAGCACAATGCCCATGTCTCAGCTGGGATTCGCTGCACAGCCAGCTTCGCCCCAGGGAAGATTCTGGGGAGACTGGGAAGAGACACTCTCTTTAAAAAAATCAACTTTTGTTTTGTTTTGTTTTTTTGTTTTCCTCCTAAGAATAATGAGCAGAAAGAGACTTATTTTGATTGGAGGCAATTCAGTATAAGGCCAAAGGAGAGATGTTCTCTGTCCTGGAAGCTGGTGGAAGATCTCAGGTTCTGGGAGTTGGTAACAAAGGAATAGAGTTTTCTATTATATCATGAGCCAGCAACAACACTGAAAAGACTAGAGTACACCTAGCTTATTTTCCAATCTTATCTAACCCTACGCAGCCTGTTCTTAAAAGGGAAAGAGAGAAAACCTCTCCCATCTTCCAGCCTGGGATCTCCAGATTTACCTGGTTCTTGAAACTCAACTGCTTGCTGGACAACGAGCTCTTGGAAGGTATGGACCATGACAACACGGACAGCCCATGTAGCTCACTGTTTTCAACTCACATTCCTGCCACCTGCAGGACTAAGGCTTAACAGACACACACGTTCATGTATGCTGTGAATTACACGGTACCTCCTAGGGTTGTAAATGTGCAGGGTGAACAACTGCACTTACCTTTTCCATACCACAAGCACCTGACTCAGGGCCTGGTAAAGCACACAGTGATCTGTGTTGTTGAGTTGGGTTCCACACAGCTAGAAAGAATTCCCTAAACGACAATGTGGATGACATTTGTCTCATTCCCCATTAATAACTTGTCCCCTCAAAATCTCCAGGTTAACGCTCCAGTCAAAATACAATTGTGTGATCAGCGATTGCTTTACTAAAATTGCTTTACTCCTAAGAAAAATTTAGGGATCTCTTAGCCTTGGACATTAAACAATGGAAGGAAAATCTGAATTCTGCTGTTTTTTTCCTTTACTTATGTATCTGCATTTACCGTGAACTATGATGAAAATGATTGGAGAGGGGTGTTAAAATTTAATTGTATCCTCCGTGATCTCTTCCTTCTGCCAGCATAATTCACTGGACACATTCAACTGCTTTACAGGTAACCAAAAACCTTCCAGGAAAATTCACTGCTCCCCACCACTGGTGGTCACCTGAGTCTCATTCCAATTTTTTTTTTTTTTTTTTTTT
>NW_016107399.1:2219210-2221725 GCF_001604975.1 Cebus imitator | reverse complement strand
GAGTTTTGCTGTGTTGCCCAGGCTGGAGTACAGGGATGATTCTGGCTCACAGCAACCTCTGCCTCCCAGGTCTGAGCAATTCTCCTGCCTCAGCCTCCTGAGTAGCTGGGACTGCAGGTGTGTACCACTGTGCCCAGCTAACTGTTTTGTTTTTAGTAGAGAGAGGTTTTCACCATGTTGGCCAGGCTGGTCTCAACCTTCTGACCTCAAGTCATCTACCCACCTCGGCCTCCCAAAGTGTTGAGATTACAACCACGAGCTACTGCGCCTGGCCCGCATTCCAATCTTTGATCCCTTTTCCAGCAAACCTTAGCTATTGCCCGCAGCCAAACACAGACTCATCAGGGCCCAGCAGGGTGCTGCACATCTATCAAGTGCAGTGTCTCCTGAACTGCTGCTGGAGAACCTCACTGAGCCTGAACAGAAGCTTGGCGGGAGCCTGGCTGTCTTTGTTGCATGGGGGCGTCCCATGAGACTCAGGGCCCCAAAGGCCAGCTCCTTCCTGAACCGGTCCTCCTTATACGGTAGCAAGAGCAACTGAGTGGGTGCTCAGCTCCACCTAGACTGAGGCTCACCTTCCCGAAGGCCTGGCTCCACAGAAGCCATGACAAACTTCTAGGGCCCACATCTCTGAAGAGTGAGACCTTTCCTCATTCCACATGCCTCACCTACAAGCGGAATCAGCTGTGTGAGGGGATAGCGTGGTCAAGACTGACTAATGTTTTTGGAGTCCCATACGCTATACTACGTAGCCTGACTTAAAACAGAGGAATGTAGCCTTGCTTTCCACAAGTTCTCACAGAGCCTGAGCTCATGGCTCTGGGGTGAAAAGCTTGTCACTCTGGACTTAGGCAGCCAGAGCTTGGCTCCTGGCTCTGCCAGCTGTAGTCTTGGGTTTAGGGAAAGTTACTTACCCTCCCTGCCTCTCATTTCCTTACCTTATTTGTAAAGGTCAGATTATAATACCCATCTTTTAAGGATGAAAATATGAAAGATGCATAAAGCCTAGTGTGAGAGCATGTACATAAGACATACTTGGGTTTTGAGTCCTGACTTTGTCATTCCTGATGGACTTAAACCTCATTGAGCCTCAGTTGCCAAATCCGTGAAATGGGATTCTTGTGAGGATTACATAAGCTAATGCTCTTAGTCCTGTGACTGGCATGGAAGATGGGCAAAAATATTAATTTATTTTCTGTTGAAGAGTGAGATTGCAATTAAAACTTAATCTTGGAGTTTTGAGGAGACTGCTGGAACATTCTATTCCACAGCCAGCTTGGATCATCCAACATAGCGTAAAAGGGATCAACAATTTCTAGTTTTGAGTTTTGGTTCAACACTTTTATTCTAGGTCACATCTTCATTATCAGGAAAATGGGAATGAACCACCCCATTTTCCTAACAAACAGTGCTGCTAACAGGAAGGCCTGTGTGAGCCTCAGGGGCCACGTGAGTGCAGGGCGCTAGTGACTGTGGAGCCTGCCTGTGAGTCAGACGGGAGGAAATGCAGGCAGGGAGGTGCTGTGGTTATGAACACGGGCTCAGAGTCAGCCCAGCCGGCCTCAATTAAAATCCCATCTGACCACTGAGTAACCCTGGGGAAGTGATTTAACCTGTTAGACCTTCGTTTTCTACATTGCAAACTGTGAAAAATATAGTACCTGTCTACAGGAGCCTGTTGAGAGAAGCAGATGAGGTGAGCTATGAACTGGACAAAGGGCTACGTCTGGCACGTGGTGAGCTCTCAATTAATTTTAGTACACCATTATTACGAGTATTATTACTCATCTGAGTACCTTCTACGGGATTCCTGCTCTGGAAAGAGGTCCAGACTCCATGGAAAAGCCCTGCCCTACACCTAATCCTCTCCACACCCTATCTAACCTGAGAGCAATGCGCACCTTAGCCCCCATCCACCACACCGACACCTCACCCCTGCAGTGTGGGCCTGCCCTTCCCCACAGGCTTGGTGTGAAAGTTAAGTGAGGTAATTTAAAGACGGCACTTTGCACACTATTAAAGACTGTGAAAAAGATGTCATCTGCACAGTAAGTATTTCTCGGCCTTGGCCGTTTCTTTTCATATCCTTCAGTGACATCCACCAAATATTTGTTTATAATTTTATATTGCTTTCTTGCTCAAAAACTTTCTGTGAAATCAACCAAATATGTTTATAATTGTATACTGCTTTTTTGCTCAAAAACTTTAAATGACTTGCTTTAGTCTTTATTAAGCAGTCTCAGGCTGGGCACGATGGCTCGTGCCTGTAATCCCAGCACTTTGGGAGGCTGAGGCAGGTGGATCATGAGGTCAGGAGTTCGAGACCAACCTGGCCAACATGGTGAAACCCTGTCTCTACTAAAATATAAAAATTAGCTGGGCATGGTGGCAGGCACCTGTAATCCTAGCTACTCGAGAGGCTGAGGCAGGAGAATCACTTGAACCCGGGAGGCAGAGGTTGCAGTGAGCCGAGATCACATCATTGCACTCCAGCCTGGGTTACAAAAGCAAAACT
>NW_016107399.1:2208872-2219152 GCF_001604975.1 Cebus imitator | reverse complement strand
AAAAAAAAAAAAAAAAAAAAAAGGGCAGTCTTACCAGGGTGCAAGTGTGTCCCTCCCCACCCCCAGGGACATTTAGCAATATCTGAAGACATTTGTCATGACTAGGGGAGTTCTGATGGGTGAAGGCTGGGGATGCTATTAAACATCTATAACGCACAGGACGGCCCACAGCAAAGAATTATCTGCCCCCAAATCAAAAGTGCTTAGATTGCAAAACTGCTACAAAGCATCACTAATGAAATAAAATACCAAATAGTATTTTCCATTGTTTTTTAACTTTGGCTAAAGCCCCAAGGTGAGGCCACGAGGTCCCCTCATGTTCTAAAGACTTATGAAGGTAGATGAGCTGCTTCTGTGACTTATTCCTCTTCTGGAGCCTATGTTCGTAGAAGATTGGAATTTAAGGAGAGAAGTCCTCAGAATAAGGAGTACTTGGGGAGCTGAGTTGTGGCTTTACTTACCCTATCCTGTCAGGGTATACCACGAGAGGGAGGGGTCCCCATCCCCGTGGCAAATGAAGGGAGCAGAAAAGAGCCACTCATTGAGTGGGTGTGGACACCTACATAATGGGGAGGCTCGTGCCTGGCATCCTGGCTCATGCTTGCCCAGCAGCAGAAACCCACTGCCCCACCTTGCCCCAGAGGGTGGGGAGGGAGTGCTGGGAAGGGCCTGGGCTACCGGTAGAGCAAGATGGATGTCTCTTCTTGACAGAGACCTCTGAAGACAGGGGCCCATTGTGAAGGTATAAGTGGGGAAGGAAAGGAAGAGAACTGCGTCCCACTGCCCTCCTCCGTGTACTTGGTTTGCCCAGGATGTGGCATTTTCTATGAGCCAAATGAATTCCCTGGAAAAAAAAAAACTGTTTTTAGAATATCCTGAAGGTACCAAGCCAAGAGAGTGGCCTCTCAAGGCAAGGGGACCCCCGCAGTAAGAGGCTGTGGATTGAACTGCTATGGGCAGGAACTAGGGGTCAAGCAGAACCTTCGCTGCCCATAGCTGTTACAGTGCAGGACAGAGTTCCCCATGGGCCCTCCTGAAGGCTCCCTGTAGGCACTGAGAAGAGCCACCTGTGGGTTCTTGCTACATGGAAGGCATCAACAGCACCACGGTCTTAAGAGCACTTCTCTCTCTTCTCATCCTTCTTCCAGGGCCCAGTTCCCTGGTAGAGAGAGAGAAGGAAGACCCCAAAAAGGAAGGAGGGGGAAGAAGGTAAAGGCAGAGAGAAAGAAGTGACCAGTAAGTTTGTGTTAGTTCAGACTTTGTGACTACTGAAGTGAGATATTCTGGGCTTTGCCTGAGTACTGCTGATAGGCAAGAATAGCACAGAGCTGGTTTGAAGTCTGGCTGGAAGAGAATAAAGCTTTTCTGTTTGTATTCATTGACTGTAGAGGCTTTGCAATACCAGCTGCACCAGTAAAAACCCAGGCCCCAGGCATACACCAGCTTGACTTTGCCTTCTTTGGTTGCCAGTCTCTCAGACTTAGCAACATCGTTTTCACTTCTGCCCCTGGAATAGCCTAGATGGCCTGGCCCAGCCCATCTGCCCGAAGTATCAGCTGTTTTGATTTAGTTCCGCCTCTGACATAAGCCCCAGCTTTTTGGCAGGGCAATCAAGGCTGTCCATGGCTAGGCCCCAGAGTAAAAGTTCCCAGCTCTCTCCTTGTGTACCATGCACATACCTTCAGCTGATTTAGCTATTTCTTAAATGACCTGCTGTCTATGTCTTTGCTCAGACATTCCTCTCTGCCTGGCATGACTCCTTCACCAGCTGTAGTTACTCAAGTGCTACTCATCCTTTTAGACCAGCTCAAGGGCCACATCTGTGTGAAGTTTTTCCTGATCTCTCCATCTATGGAACATTATCATTATCCTGTGTCTCCAATAGAAACTGTTCAGCACTGCGCATTGCATTATTGACTGATTGTATATACCATTGACTTGACTTGTAAACTCCGTAAGGGCAGATCATGTCTGATTCAACTGCATATTCACAGCGCCTCTGAACAGAGTGTCCAGCCCAAAGTTGGCATTCAATACATGTTAGTGCAATTGGCACCTCTGGTTTCATTCCCAGTAGATGGCAGCCCATTGAAAATAGTCTGTCCCCACAGCAAGCCCCGGAGCCTACTGGAGCCCTGAGCCTGAAAACCAGTCCTGCGTAGGATGTTAAGAGGAGGTATGAGGTCTCCAATGCCTGCCAAGTTACTTTTCATGGGCACAGCAGGCAGTGGCCCAAGAACTTGAGGCATATTCTTTGCCTTCAGGGAACTTACAATGGAGAAAAGCAGAAAGCACAAGGACCACTGTATCCTAAGAAACAATGTATCTACAGCACTTTGAAGTTCACAAAACTCACATGATGGTCTGTGGTGGTAATCTGTCCTTGGAGAAGTAGGTAGAGAAGCTGCTGAGGTCACCATGTTAAAGATGAGAAACTGAGACTCTAGAGATTCAACGACTTGTCTTGGGACACACATGGTGGTCAGCATTCAGCTACTGTCACGGCAGGTGCAGAACCAGTGCCACTCAACTCCAAGACCGTAAGACCTATATCCTCAGTGAACTTTTTTTTTTTTTTTTTTTTTAAGATGGAGTCTCACTCTGTAGCCCAGGCTGGAGTGCAGTGGCATGATCTTGGCTCACCGCAACCTCCACCTCCTGGGTTCGAGCAATTCTCCTGCCTCAGCTTCCTGAGTAGCTGGGATTACAGGTGGACACCACCACTCACGCCCAGTATTTTCAGTAAAGGCAAGGTTTCAGCATGTTGGGCAGGCTGGTCTTAAACTCTCATCTCGGTCTCCCAAAGTGCTAGGATCATAGGCGTGAGCCACCACACCCTGCCCTCAGGGAACTTTTTATATTCTGTGCCCATGAAATATTTGTAGGTTGAGAGATTGTTATATATGAAGAACAAATATAAAATAATAAGGGATGATGTTTTTTACTAAATGTGGAACTTGGATAAACAAACCAACATTAAGCTAACAGCTCCTTCAGGAGTTTTACTTCAAGGATACTTTCCTTGGATAGTTCCCTTTTACATTTGTCTTTAGAGCTGGTTTAAAGCCACCTAAGATACATGATCTCATGAGTCTACACTAAGGACTTATAACGACTTCAACCACTCTCACCGTCCAGGTTCACGTACCATGCCCATCAATCTGGAACCCAGCATACACCAGGCCCCAGGCTGGCACGTTGGTATTTCCATCTTTATTTCCTGCATTGTTCAAGGGATTTGGAGCCGAATGGCATTTGAGTATTTCTAAAAACTAAATCTACTCTCTCTGTATGACAATTTGCCACCACTTCTGTAATTCAAAGAATCTGACTCAGGCTCTGGAAGAGCTGGGTCTTGGAGCCAAATGATCTCCAGGCTTCAGGCAATAAATCAACAATGCCTTTCCACTAGGAGAAGGCTTGGGGCTGCAGTTACAAGATTAATTAAGGCGTGACTGGGAGGGGCTAAGTGAGTAGTGAAATGGAAAGCACAAACCCCTTTTTTCCGAAGGCAGGCAGGGAAGACAGATCTGAATAAGAGGTGTTCGTTTGTGAAGAGAACTGGAAACCCAAACTCTTTCCCAGCTGGGGAAGAGCAGAAAACTCCATGGAAATGTCTCCCGCGACAGTGGCGGCGCACACAACCATCTCTGACCACAGACCACAGAGGAACTGGCCCGGCCCAGCCTCCCCAGGCATCTCGGATTGTGCAGCTGCGAGGGATACTTGCAACCCGCCCTTCCCGGGCTGCACACTTTGTGCAGAAAGATTGTTAGGCCTGGGTGCCCTCTGCTGCCCGCTCAGGGCATCACAATTCCGAGAAAGCAGCTTCCCGGAGGCCTGAGAGGGAAGGGATTTTAAAAATTGAAAACAAAATTAATAGTTTGGTAAATGAACCTCAAATAGACTCAGAGGAAAGGGTACCCTTAGCCAGATGCTCACACACTCAGTGGAGTGTTTTTGCATCAGACTCTGGGGAAATGGGCTCAGAGGGGAATCTCAAGGGGGAATGGTTGGAGCATCCCTTAGAGAATGCCCAGAAAGGGTTCATGTTCAAGCTGGGAAGGAACAACCTCCTACTCACCTGTCAGCCACTCCACTGGCTAATGGGGACATACAAAGCCGAAGGCTAATGCCATATCAGGACTGGTTCCTCAAAGGGGGTTACCGCTCCATTCAACAATCGTGCTCCCACAGCAACATGACAGACCTCTTTCCCAGAGGTAGAATTTCGGACATTTGAGACTGGCTGAGTGTGAGTTTTTAATGGGATGGTGTTTTAGGGAAATTTTCTGTTGTTCTTTTCCTGGTTGTCGTTCAGAGTACAAAAGTGCCAGATCAGCCCTTCCCAAATTTGCAGAGCCAGATGTGGGCATTCACAGAAAGCTGACCTTGCTCCCCTTAGGAGGAGCAATGCTGATGGCAGATGGCCTGGTGGAAGGAGCAGGGGACAAGGAGTTAGAGGGCCTGTGGTCCTCTTCTGATTATGCAGCAGGTGACTTGTCTGACCTGGGCAGGTCCCCGAGCCTCTCAGGCCTTCAGCTTTCTCTTCAGTAAAATCAAAGATTCTAACCAGATAGTCTCTCCTCTTTGAATCAGTGGTGTCTTTTAGAGATGGATTGACATTCTGCTCCACGACCTTACATGAAAGCAGGGATCACCCTGAGCTCTGGGCACTGGTTTCAGAGAGAATCTATTCCTTAGAAAGCCCAGAATCTGAAGGATAATATGCACAGATTAAAAAATTATCAAATTATGAATTGAGCACCTGCTATGGCTTTATTGCTCTGTTAAAGGATAGATTTATAAGCCTGGGAGAGACAGCAAAATCCCTCTTTCTACAAAAAATACAAAAATATTAGCCAGGTGTGGTGGTGTGCACCTGTATTCCCAGCTACTCAGGAGGTTGAGGTAGGAGAATCTCTTGAGCCTGGGAGGTCAAGGCTGCAGTGCACAGTGATTGCTCTACTTCACTCCAGTCTGGGTGACAGAGTGGGACCCTGTCTCAAAAGACATATATATAGACTTATAAAGATGGTTTCTAATCCCGGGTGAGCAGAATTGAGTTTATCTGTCTGAGTTTATGGTAAAACAGACCATTTAAGGTACTTCTTTTGTTTATTTTTCTCCTGTCATCTACTATCTCAGATCCAAATCTTCTCCAAAGATTCTAAGTTCTTATTTTTTTTCTAGTAGATCCTTGAAAATCCACCTTCCACAGGCTTATTTCTACACTTAACATCCACAGAAATTATATGGCATTATTTTGTATGTTTTAAAATTGTATATGAATGATTTTTTGGTATAAATTTCATTTTGATCCATTCTTCGTTTTGCTCAGTATGGCACTTTGCCATCCATCAGCGATGCTCTGTGTAACTCTGGCCAGTTCCTTTTAATTGCTGCACAGTGTTTCAGTAAACACGTAGATGGCCGTCGGCTCTTCACCGTGACAGGCATTCTTGCACGAGTCTCCTTGCTTACCTGTAGGCAAGTCCTACTCCTGGGTACATGCCCCAGAGAGTACAGTATTCGCATTTGCAGTTTCACTATACTTTCCTACTTTTTCCAAACGTTTGTACCAATGTATATACATTATATACTCCCACCAGTGACAAGGGTCTCATTTCCACACATCCTTCTTAGCATTTGGTATAGTTCAGATTTCTAATTTTGTCAGGGTGCTTCATACAAAGCCTTCCTCTGATTTGTCTTTCTCTTATTACTAGAAAGGTCTAGCTCCTGTTTCCTTATTCAGCATTCAGATTTCTTATGGGTATTCTGTTGCTTATCTTAAAGGAATTACAATTTAGTCCTGGCTCAGAAGGGGTAAGTGCTTACTATATATCTCAATGGACTGAATGTTTATGTCCCTCTCCCCTCAATTCAAATGTTGAAATCTTAACCCCCGAGGTAATGGGGGAGGTGGGGCTTTTGGTAAGTGATCATGAGGGCAGAGAATGCGATTAGTGCCCTTATAAAAGAGACTCGAGAGAGATATGTTGGTCCTTTCACCACGTGAGGACACAGTCAGAAGTTGGCCATCTATGAGCTGGGAAGTGAGTCCTTATCAGAAACCAGACTAGTTCACTTGATCTTGGACTTCCCAGTCTCCAGAACTATGAGAAATTCCTGCCGTTTTATAACAGAATGTTACATTGGGAGTAGTTTCTCCCAATCTAATACCATCTGTTCACTTGAGCAGAATCTTTAATTTTGATGTGGTCAAATCCACCCTCTTCTCACCTTATGGTTTGCAATTCTAGAGTCTTGTTGGAGGGACCTCCTTCACCGAAGGTTCCAGAATCATTTTCTCATTAACCTAACAAAAGACTCAAGGAGCCATGTGGGGATCACAGTAACTGCCTTTCAAGAGACAGATCCGGAATGGAGAACATGACAGGCCTTTCTACCCTCTTCCCTTCCTGAACTACAGATGTCCAAGTCCACAGAGCAGGGCTGACCTGATTTAGCCACGCTTTCCATGGTGGAGAAGCTGAAGAATGGGGACCTCTTGCGGTGAGAGTGCCTCTGTTAAGGGGTTCATCCCATGGGTCCTGGAAGCACATGGCTCACTGAACTTCAACATACACAGCAGGTCAGGCTTTTACCCCTCCACCTTGTCCCATCCACCTTGTCCAGGGCAGAAACGTATCTGAACAAATGGAGGGGCACATGACATTCTCTCTATGGCCATCTACGTGTTTACTGAAACACTGTGCGGCAATTGAAGGGAACTGACCAGAGTTACACAGAGCATCGCTGATGGAGGGCAAAGTGCAGTACTGAGCAAAACAAAGAATGGATCAAAATGAAACTGATATAAAAAAACATCCATGTCCAGTTTTACAGCTCTCCTTCATCTAGCCAATCAGACTAGTCACCTCTCTCCTATGAAGACGAGCAAGTGACAGGTTGGACAGGGAAGCCAAAGGATTTCTTCAAGGACTTTTATGTCCAGTAGAAAAGCAGGAACCCTTCATCTTTGGGCTAAAATGAGCATGTGAGATTAGGAAGAGTAGAAAGTTCCTTTCTCTAGCTAATCTTAATATCTTTATATTACAATTGAAGAGGAGTCTCAGAGAGCCTGAGTCACTTGTCCATGGCCATACAGGAAGTAGGAGAGCTGAAAGTCAAAACCAGTCTCTAAAGTGAGACAGACTCTAACCCTTAACCACAAACGCATAATTTCTCCTCTGTCACCAAAAACCTACGTCTAGGCTGTGATTCTCCAGTACTCTATTTCCTCCAAATCATAGATGCTCAGGAGGTTGCAACTTCAGCAGCCACTGCTTCCTTCTGCCTGATCTATCTATGGAGGTCCTAGAGACCCAGAGGGCAAAGGGACTTGTCCAAAGCTGCCAGCAAAGTAGAGGCAGAAAAATTACGTGTTTTATAAACACATCATGAAGAGTTCAGCCTCACTGCTGGATGCTTGCAGCCTTGAGCTTCTGTTCTGAAGGGGACTAACAGAAATAATACAGATTCAACTCCATCTGGTTTAGGTTAAAAAGTCTCACAAAACTGAAAGTCTTAAGACAGGACCAGCTCCAGGTATGGAGGGCCCAGGCCTTCGGTTGATACCTTCAGGACTCTTGCTATCCCTGGGGTCTGCGTTTCTCTGTTCGAGTCTTTCTTGGTAATCTTGACCAAAAATGACTTCCAGGAACTCTAAGTTGGCATCCTTGTGGGCCAGTGACCCCAGCCAAAGGAGGAGAGACCTTTTCCAGCAGAAATCTTGGAGCAGATATTCACAAGCTCTACTTGGTTGGAATTAGGTCCCAGATACACCCACGGGAATGGTGGGAGAGATAGCAAGGGATGAATCACATGGGCTGAACCTGGGAAGGAATGGTTTCCTAACATGAAAACTGATATGTGCTCACTGGAATTGGGAATGGATCCTGAAAGGCAAAAACCTAGATGTCAACACAAATGACAGATTCAACACGCAGCCACGTCTGTGTATTTCTCTATTATTACCATTGTTCTGCTACCAGGCAACCTGCATTGCACACACACGGTACTCCAGACACTGGGCCAGGCATTTCTTATGCAGTACCTTATTTTATCCTCAGTATACTTCTATGAAGTGGCTACTATCATGATCCCCATTTTAATGGAGAGTATATCAAAGCTAAGGGAGGTTTCATTACTAATTCAGTGTCGCACAGCTAGTCATGGGCAGAATCCAAAGTCGAACTCAGGAATGCCTTAACTTAAATCCCATACTTTTAACCACTGCACTGGTTTGCAAACAAAACAGTTAATCCCAGGAAAAGAGGACAGTCTTTATTCTGCAGATAATATAATGTAAATCTTCCTCCTCCTGCCCCACTCCCCCGTTGGCCATCAAATCATAGAGCAGAAAGCACAAATCCATATCATCATTGCTTCTGATTTCTTCTTTGAGATTCTGGATTTCCACTGCATTCACAGACACTTCCTTTCTTGGATAAAGCTAACCACCCACACAAGAGAACTGATGTTATAATGTGACAGCTGCTTTGGGGTTGTCCATAGCCAGAGATACACATTGTTTGTTTTTCAGTTGTAAAAGGATATTCTCCCCTAAGTTGCCTGAATCCAAACTGGCTAAACCACTTTTGTTCAAACTTTCCAAGCAATTTCATCCCTGGGGTGGAAACAGAGCATGAAATGATTTGGAGGAAGAGGACAATTTTTGGGTAATTATAAATGAGCGAAAACAGGAGGTTATAATGGAAGTTGTCTTTCAACTCTTAACTCCAGCATTTTGTAACCAAGAATTCTGTCTCTCAGATTTTGCTGGTGGAAATGTAATGCTGAGCAGTTGTCTGGAGCTGCTTCTAGATATTCAATAATTAGAAACAGCAACACTGACTCAGAAGCCTATCAGCTGGCTTGCAGAGTGCCACTTCACAAAAGAAAAAAGGAAAAAAAGTTGCAAACTTATAAAAGTAACAATTGAACACAAATCAATAATATGGCATATACATTTTAACAGTGACTTGTACTTCTTTAAAAATTACCTTGTCAAATGTCTAATATAAAAAAAGTCCTATATGAGGAATAAATTGGAAGAAAAGTTGAAAATTTTTCAGTGATGACGAGAAGGCAAAATCTCTTATTTGGGGCCGTGTGGTCAATGGAAGGAGACAGTGTGGTTTAGTAGTAATTCAGGTGACACAACTAGGAAGCTAACTTGTCTGCAAAAATGGCTTTTAGAATTTGGTCCAAGATGGGTTCAGTCATGTTCCAATTTCCTAGAAGAGATTTAAAAGCTGGAAAACACCCAGCTATTGTCCATGAGTTAGACACAGGCTTCCTGGAGACAGAGAAACACTTTTTGGAGTGTCCCTTTCTACTCAAATGATTTCTCAGGGCCTCCGTCTTTCCATCTTACAATGGGTGTGATAACACAGAACATATGGAGAGCACACGCACACACACACACACACACACAGACACACACACACACACACACAGAGAGAGAGAGAGAGAGAGAGAGGGAGAGAGAGAGAGAGGGAGAGAGAAACTGTAATCTTCCTAACACTGCTGTGGCATATGGTAGGAGAGAGAACAAAAAGCATAGGTGGAAACAGAAAATTTTCCTACAGCCTGGAACAGGGCTGGACTTAAGAGCAGAAAAGTTTCCCACTCACCTATGAGTGCATCCATCACAGCAGCTCAGACATCATAGCCACTGTTTTCTTTCCTGGGTGTGTTCAAGGCAGGTGAAGTCAGGAGGCCAGTGGGATGTGGACTCCTGTACCTGTATGTGCTGCTCCACTCCATTCCTGGGGTTATTTTGGGAGTGGTCATGGCCAGGTCCTGGCACCCTGTCTGATACTTGTCTATCTGAAAATGTCTGTTGAAGGAATGAAAGATATCTCTTAGACCAGGGTTAGGGATCTGGCCTGGGGCTGTCCCAAATCTTCAATACAGACTCTGAACGCAAAGAGGCCCTTCTCCACCTCCAAAAAGAACAAAATGGTGTAACACTGGGGCTAGAAACAGAAAGACCGTCTACAGATATACTGGATTCTGGTGCTCTGGGGAGGTGCCACCTCCACCTCCTCCACATGGCTGGCAAAGAGTGCTTTGTTCACACCTCTTCTCTGCACCCAAGGAGCTCACCTAGGCACATACCCATTAACAGAAGAAGCCGAGAACCAGCTGCTGACCTTGGACCTGGCCCTGATGCTCAGCATTAGGTGGGTAGGCCTTTTGAGAAGTTTAAGAAACTCAGTACTCATCAACCTATACAGAGTAAACCTTTACTCTACATGTAATTCTTT
>NW_016107399.1:2148228-2208762 GCF_001604975.1 Cebus imitator | reverse complement strand
CTCCTGGGTTCAAGCAATTCTCCTGCCTCAGCCTCCTGAGTAGCTGGGACTACAGGCACGCGCCACCATGCCCAGCTAATTTTTTGTAGTTTTAGTAGAGACGGGGTTTCACCATATTGACCAGGATGGTCTCAATCTCTTGACCTCGTGATCCACCTGCCTCGGCCTCCCAAAGTGCTGGGATTACAGGCGTGAGCCACTGCGCCCGGCCCCTCTACATGTAATTCTATGCTAAGATGCAGGGCGACACGTAAAGTATGGTCCTGTTTATTCAAAAAATACCCATAGAGGTGATTTGTAAGGTTGATATAACTGCACAGAAAGAAGATGGGAAGGATACACACTGCTAACAGTGGTTACTTCTGGAGGCGTGTGGGATTAGAGGCAGTGCTGAAGAGCACTTTCACTTTTTACCACATCTTTTCTATTTCTTTTTTATAATGAGCATGTATTTATATATTGCTTCTAAAATTCTTCATAGCAGCGATCATTCCTTGTCATGAAATACATATAAATGTATGTAGATGTGTTTATTTTTTGTCTCCTTCCTGAGGACAAGGACTATTTGAGGAGTGTCAAGGATGAGGGGATGTTTATTTTGTTGACCATTGTATTCCTGGAGCCCAAAACAGTGTCTGGCACAGAGTAACTGTTTAACAAATACTTGTTGATCAAATGAATTACGAAATTAAAAACTGAAAAAATGCATGTGTTTCACACTGAGGGCTTGGTCTCTGGAACACAGCCTGGCTCATGCTAAATACTTAACGTGAATTTAAATGAAATACTGTGGCACATAAGGCTTCATTCCTGCTTAAAGATTTCATAACCCAGGCATGTCCGGGGAGGATCTGTTCCGTGTCCCTTTCACCTTCTGGTGGCGGCCAGCAATCCTTGGTGTTTGTTAGCTTGGGGCCGCGTCATTCCAATCTCTCTCCGCCCTTACGATGCCTTCTCCTCTGTGCGTGTCTGCCTGTTCTCCCTTGTCCCCTCTTACAATGATACATGTGAAGGCACTCAGGACCCACTAGATAATCCAGGATAATTCCCTCTCAGGATGCTTGCCTCAACCACAACTTTCGTCATGTAAGGTAATATTCAAAGGTCCGGGCATTAGGAAATGAATGTATCTTTGGTGGGGAGCACTTTTTTTCTGCCTAGCACAGATGGAGGCAATTTGAGATGTGGAAGAGAAGAAAGGGGTTCCAGGTGGAAGGGTCAGAATATACCGGTCTCTGGAGGCAGAGAATCGTGAGTCATGGTCCAGGGCTGGTGAATGGTTTGCTCAACAGAAACCTAGGTGTTTGCAAGAGAGGAGGCAATAATTCAACTTCTTGGTGTATATCCTGAAGAACTGAAAGAAGAAACTCAGATATTTTGAATGTTAATGTTTATTGCACCCTTACTGACTACAATACAAAGGTGAAAACAGCCCACCTGTCCATTAACAAATAAATGGATAAAAAGAACAGGTTTTATCCGTACAATGGAATATTGTTCAGCTATAAAAAGGAATGAAGTTCTGATACATGCTACAACATGGGTGAACCTTGAAAATGTTATACTGAGTGAAAGAAGCCAGTCGCAAAGGGGCAAATGTTGTGTGATCCCACACATATGAAGTATCTAGACTAGAAAAATTCATAGAGACAGAAAGTACCTCAGAGGTAACCAGGGCCGGCAGAAGTGGGGAATGGGAGTTACTGCTTAGTGATTAAAGAGTTTCTCTTTGGGGCGATGAAAAGGTTTTGGAAATGGATGGTGATGACAGGTGCACAATACCATAAATTAATGCCATAGAACTATCCATGTAAAAATGGTTATGATGGCAAACTTATATATATTTGTCCTATCATAAAAAAGAAAGACGAAAGAGAAAAAAAGGGAGGGGTGGGTTTTATAGCAGAATGGGAGGTGGGCCTGAGTGCCAAGCTGAGGAAATAGAAGTGGATAATCGGGTCCCCTTCTTAGAGCCCT
Source organism: Cebus imitator (assembly GCF_001604975.1). Lineage (NCBI taxonomy): Eukaryota > Metazoa > Chordata > Mammalia > Primates > Cebidae > Cebus > Cebus imitator. The sequence goes on along the minus strand of NW_016107399.1, from coordinate 2,206,785 downwards.
GCTCAGGGTCCACAGAGTCATGCTCTGGATGCTGGTAGCATCACCTGCTGATGTCTCTGAGCTGTGTTCCTCACTGAGCATTGCCTTTGGCTGTAGGGAGCCGTCTTGCCTGAGAATATGCCCCTTTGTGGGGTGGGGTAGACTGTAACCAATGACTGGCTGATGTTGGAAACTTGCTTCAATTTGGGACTACTCTGCAGGGCCATCCCAGGTCCAGAACTCCCCATAGAACCAGCAGGGGCCTTGGGTACCACCACCTGTGGGCCAGCTTCTTCCTGGGGCCCATCTGTCTTCCTTACAGGTCTGTCTCCCAAGAGGATTCCTCAGGAAACTTTCTGCATGCGATTCTCCTGCTCAAACTCTATTTCCAGAAAACCTGACCTATGATGGGGACAACTGGGACATTTTTTTGTTTGTTTTTAATTTAGGAGTGGCAGAATGAGAGCTGTGACTTAGGGAGATCATCTTGGCAGAACTGCATATCCTAAGTTGGAGGATGACAGCACAGAGGTGGGAAGATTATTTGGGATGCCATCACATTAGAGCCAAGGAAGAGGAAGAAACGACCTGAAGCAGGATCATGGCAGGAAAATGAGGAGGAGGAGAATGGACAAAAAAATTAGAGCTAGAATTGGCAGAAGAGGGCAGCGAGCTGAATAGAGGCTGTGAGGTAGCTAATTTGCAGCACGATTCCATGAGATTCTGGAATTGGAATGTGCTTGCCAACCAAGGCAGCCACACAGCTTGCCCTATGCTGTGGGGCCTGGCACTAGGTCCAGGCAAGTACCCAGCAGCCTGGCTGCAGCACATCAGCTGAGAGGCCACCCTGAGTTCTGCCAAGAGGCTGTGGAGAAGTTAGAGGTCTTTCTGCTGATTCCCTGGCGTCGCTACAGTTTCTTCTTCAACCAAGCCCACAGCTAATGCTGCCAGTGTCAGGATGACAGCTCTAAAGGGCAGAGAAGACCTGGGGCAGGGGTCTATTGAGAGGAAAATCTGAAGAAGCTTTGCATTAGGCTGGCTAGTTCTGTGTAGGCCAGGAAAGCATTGCCTGGTGGGTGGGATTTGAGAGGGAGCATCGTTCAAGGACCTGCTTTGTGATGAAACTGCTCTGGTCTAGCAGGGCCGTCTTCCGTGAAAGTTTAGGTGCTGTCTCAGGGAAAGCTTTTGCTTATTAACCTTCCCAGCTCCTCGACTCTTCGTCTCACTTTCTTCACAATGGCATAGCTTGGGAAGTGGATTTGAAGCCTTGTGGAATCCCACGGTCCCTCTGGAGTCTCTGACTTTGAGTGGCTACTGGAGTTCTGGCACAGGCCTTAGATACATTTCCCCAGAGGTCTGGGGTGGACTCCAGGGACAGCTAAAACACCTTTGGCCAAAACAGATGCAGAGTGAGGGCGCATCCCAGGCACTGAACCAACAGAAAGGCGGCCCTAGAATGGTCTAGCGCAGTGATGCCCAAAGCTGCCTGTGCATCAGTGTCCTTTTAAAATTGTTTAGAACTAGAGGCCTGTGCACTGCCCCTATCCACTGAATTGGAATCTCTGAGGCTGGGTGGAGATTTGTCTTTTTAAAGCTCCCCAGGTGGTGCTAATGTGCAGGCAGGGTTGGAATCCAAAATGCTTATTCCACAGCTGGGAGGTGGGCCCAGAAAGGTGAGTCACCAAGGCAGGCCGAGCCAGGCCTGGAACCCAAGCCTTCCGGGACCCAGTCCAACCTGACATTCCCCCTGCTGACTGTCAGGCTTCCCTGGACACGGACTGTACTGCTCAGCCCCAGGCTCCCTCATGCCCTCCTGACCTCACATGGATGCGCATGCTCTGCTCCTCCACGTGTTCATGGTGTGCCTGCTCTCGAACACGCTTTGTAGGGCGAAATAAGTGTTTGCTTCTTTCTCCGATTCCCTTGTCGAATCATGAGGCCAGTGAAGCTGTAGGCCACAACAAATCAAACTCGAACAAGCCCTAGCTGCTGAACAAGGGCTGCAGGTCCCACCGGATCCAGAGAAACATGCAAGTTGAATCTTCTTCAGAGTAGAAGATAACATAGTATAGTGGGAAGAGAATCAATTTTGGAATCTGTTAAATCAGCTTTGGAATCAGTTTTTGAGTCTGAGCTTCAGTGCCCTCATCTGTACAATGAGACTCACAGAGTTGCAGTGGTCCTCATGTGCGTTAATGTATGGAAAACAACCTGATTTATTATAGGGATGCTACAGTCAGGATAGGCTGGGCTTCTGCTGTAACAAACAACCCAAATCCCAGTGCCTAAAACGAGGCCCACTTCAGGTTGAAGAGAGTTCGAAGGGAGGACTCTGTTGGCGGTAGACACTTTGAGTCCCAAACTGCAGAATTTCCACAGCCACCTCAATATCGGGCTTTGGGTTCACAGTGACAGGAAAAGAGAACATGGAGACTCATGCTGGCTCTAAATTATTCTCCCCCAGAATTGACAAACATCATTCCATTCACATTTCATCGGCCAAAGCAAGTCACAAGGATACATATAACTTTGAGGGATATGTGCTCAGAAGGAGAAGAGAATCAGAAATCTTGATGAGCACTCGCCATGCCCACATTGTGTCTGTCCTGGTGGCAGAAAAAGATATTACCACACCACTAGGTCGTCATCTTTCACAGCACATGGCTACGAACGGACAGTGAGCTGTTATGTGAACTCTTCTCCCTTCTGAGTCATTTGCCTTTCTTACAGTCAAATGCTGAAAAGAAACATTTTAGCATACATAAATGAGCAAAGAGAATGAAATTCCATGGTCAAGCCTTCCAGTTCCTTTCTTTCAGGGCTCGTAACTCCCGTCATATTTCTAAATGGCTTATGCTTGTCAGCAATAGTACTTCCTCTGTAAACAATGGAATTTGAGGTATGACTTATAAAAGATATATCACTCTTCTATACATGCTTTTGACTTGGGTAGGGGGTTGTAAGTGTACATCCTGGGTCCCTGAGCGGTCATTTGCAAAGAGCTCCTCTCTCAGATGACTTCCTCTGGAAACACCTCCATCATTCTTACTGGAGGAGCCCTGGCTTTTGGGGGTGTCCCAGCCCTGTAGAAACCACTCAGGCATCAAGTCCACTGAAACTCTGGCACATTAAAACAAAATCAAAGCAGTCAGTGGGAAGAGGGGAGACAGATCCAGCTATTAAACCTCTCCCAGTTTACATAAAATTCTTCCTTATGAGTCAAAAGCACACCTGGAAGTTCTTTTTGTGACTGATTATAAATGCATATTCTATTCAGTGCCTACTGTAAATCAGGTTTTGTTCTAGGCTTTGGGATTCGTCAACGAGTAAACTAATTTTCTGCTCTCATAGAGTTTAGAACCCGGAGAAAGAATAGAAAAGCAAACAAACCCATAAGTAAATAGTTCTACTTTAGGCAGAGTACATGATAAAGAAAATGATTCAAGGTAAGGAGAGAGAAGAGGCTGTAGGCAGGGGGAGGGAGAGTGCTATTTTAGACAGCAGCCAGGAAAGGCTTTTCTGAGGAGGAGTCAGCTAATCAGAGATGTGAATGAAGAGAAGAGGCTAGTAACGCTGAGATATAGCAGATCCACTCAGAGATGTGAGGGGTGTGTGTGTGTGTGTGTGTGTGTGTGTGTGTGTGTGTGTGTGTAGTAATGCCCACAGGCAGGACAGGTAATACCAGTAATAAGTCCATCATATGTTTTGCAGGTTGATTGGTACATACTTGTGGTGCTAAGTACAGCACGCCATATAGACAGGGGTAACAGCAAGTGTAAATGCCCTGTGGCAGAAAGCAGCTTGTAAAGCAGGAAGTGTCCGTGACCCCTGCCTGCTGCAAGAGGAAGAGAGGGAGGGGAGGAAGGGCCGCATTAAGACTGGCCTTCTTGGCCATGGTAAGGGTCAAATTCTGGTGCACCACCAAATAGCCCTCTCCAAAGCCCGCATTGATCTTCATCCCCCACAGCACCAGCCTGCTGTACAAAAGGGCCCAGTTGTGATAATCACTACAACTGGGGAGACGTTGGTCTTCATAGGCTCTGGGTGTCTGGGCAGGATAGAACTGAGCTCCCTGTGGCATTCACTAGCTCCCTAAGGCAATTTAGCATCACTCTGTGGCTGGCCTAGGAAGAAGGCAGATCCTCCTTTGTATTCTCCTCACTTCTCACTTGACTCCACTACCCATCCTTACAATTTTAAGTGTTTTTGAATCCACTTTACTTCTGGGAAACTTCAGGGGCTCTTATGGAGCCCTGCTAAGAGCCGGAGGGAACTGAGAGAAAGGAGGCTCTCCCTTTTAGGAATGGATTGTGGGTTGCTGAGGTTCGGTAAGTGGGGAGCTCTGGACGGCCTCCAGCAAAAGACCTGCTCGTCAACCCTGAGGTGGAACGAGTTCAGAAAACAAACCATTTTTACCCCATTCATTCATGTCCACCGGCCGCTCCCTGAGCTCCATTGCCCTGGTAATTGTTTTTCTTGGCATTCCAGGGTAGTAGGTCACGTTAGATTCTTTTCTTTCAAATATTCTCCTGACATCAAAGTGGAAGGGATGTAAGGTAAAAAGAAATAAATCTGGGAGGATTTCGCATGTTTCACAACTGCTTTCATGTTCAGGATGTGCAGGAATGCTGGGGTGGGCACAGATTCTGTTATCTCCCCCAGTTCAAGGAAGGGTGGTTGGTGGGAGTGTGACGTCCAAATGCAGAAATGATCTGGATGATAGTAGGGCAGTAGGCTGCATGAAAGCAAGAGTCAAGGGCAAGATTTTTCAAATTGAGATAGTGTACCGGATAACACACGGCTTAGATTGAGCAATAAAACATGAGAACTGCTGGGAGGCAGCTGGAGATGATAGCGAGAAGGTGGAGAGACAGGAATGAGGCGCCATTGCTTGATGTGTGCTCTTGGGAAGGGCATGTTCCCCTCCCAGAATCCACATTTTCTCACCTTTATAGTAGATTCTGTATATAGTAGATACTTTCCAGGTCTTAGATCTTCCTGAATACTTGGGATCTGGGGACACTCATTCTACCCAAGCAGCACTTGGTTAGTCAAAGAATCAAAAGCAATTTCATTTTTATAACGTAGCTTGGTCCTTGGACTTCAGGAGTTTGCAGTCTGATGGAGGAGTTGGCATGAACATGTTATAGAGACTGCAGAAGTTTCAACCAGTGCAAAGTGAAGACACACCTGAAGTCTTCAGTAGAGAAGGGTCTTAAAGAGGGCTGCCCTGGGGTAAGCTCTAGAGAATCTGGGAAGACTCAACTGACTAAGACTTTTAAAAGCAGGAGGCACTAATGCTGGTGGAGAGAAGGCTGGTGAACAGCCAGGTTCTAGCAATTGGAGATTAGAGACCGTATTGCTTCACATCTGTTTTACTGAATGACCCCATTATTGCACTGGGTACACAAGGCCCAAAACAAGTTTAATTTTTTAAAATACTGCTTCCTGACTCCTTCCTTTCAGTGAAATTTGTATACTCCTTTTTATTATAGTGCAGTATACCTCAGGAAATTTCAAAATGGTTAAACACTTCCACTCAAAAGTTCTACTTTTAGAATGCATTCTAAGAAAATAATCAGGGCTATCAATTGCTATTCATTGAGCTCTATGTCTGGGCATGACCAAAACAATTTATCAATATAATTTTGCTCTCACAATAACTCCATAAGGAAGATTTATTATCACTTTATCTATGTGGGAGAAAAATGAGATCTAGAAAAATTTAGCAAATGTGCTTCAAATTATATCCAGCAAGTGGTATAGACAGGATTTGAATCCAGGTCTGAATGAGTCAAAAGCCTATTTTCAGTCTCCAGAATTTTCTTTCACTTTAGGGAGAGGCACAATGATGTACGTACAAGAATTAATTAAACCAATTATAGTTCATTCATGTTGGATATTGTGAAGACATGAAAAATGATGCCGTAGAACACTTCATCGCCGTGGAAAATTATTTATCATGTGTTAAGTAGAAATGTTATGATGTATTGTGTATGGCAGGAGCCCAATTTTATAAAAAGGCATGCTAATGCTTAGGTACTAATCAAATAAAATGTTGATATTTTATGCACTATATTGAGATTGGGAAGGTTTTTATTTTCTTGTTAATGTATTTTGTAGTTTCAAAATTTTCTTTAAAAAAGACATTGCTTTTTTAATGAGAAAAAAATAAGAAAAGACACAAATAGTTTGCTTTTAATCATAAAAATTAATGCCTGGTCAAAATTTTAGAAACTACCTAATAGAAAAAGTAAGGAAGCAGGCCGGGCATGGTGGCTCATGCCTGTCATCCCAGCGCTTTGGGAGGCTGAGGCTGGCAGGTCACCTGAGGTCAGGAGTTCAAGACCAGCCTGGCCAACATAGTGAAATCCCGTCTCTACTAAAATACAAAAATACTAAAAATACAAAAATTAACTGGGCATAATGGTGCACTCCTGTGATACCAGCTCCTCGGGAGGCTGAGGCAGGAGAATCACTTGAACCTGGGAGGTGGAGGTTGCAGTGAGCCGAGATTGTGCCACTGCACTCCAGCCTGTGAGATGGAGCCAGACTCCGTCTCAAAAAAAAAAAAAAAAGTAAGGAAACAGTTATCCTAATTCCTCTATGCAGCTGCCCAGGGATAGCTGGATAGCTATGTTGGCATATTTCATTTCAGTCTTTCATCTGTGCACGATCTGTTTATTGGTTTATTTACATAGCTGTACTCAGATTGAGATGTGAACTATGTTGTTTTAGTGACAAACTGGAGCCAGGAAATTTCCTTGTTTCTGCTTTCCTTACTTGACAGTACAGTCTTTAAAGGCAGGATGATTTTTTTTTTTTTTTTTTTTTTTTTTTTTTTTNTTTTTTTGTTCGTTTTTATTTGCTGCCCATAGTTCAGTGCCTGGAACCTTGTAGATGCTCAATAAATACTTGTGGAATGACGGCATGGTGGGGTAGGGGAGGGAGAAGCTATAAAGTTCTGCATAATCTGACCAGAAGTTTTGCACCGGAAGATTTTGGAGAGCAGGCCGGTGAGACAGGGCAGGCAAGATGGGGGGGCCATCGGGGAGGACCGTAATGCTCATGGTTAGAAACTGAGAGCTGACATATGAGGCCGCTGGGACTCACTCTGGTCTTCCAAGCGGGGATGTTACATGATCAAAACCGTGGAACGGAAAGGCGATTCTGGCAGCTGTGCTGTGGATGGCTGGGTCAGGGGGGCCGCAGAGGGGACGGTGCTGAAGGCAGGGAGGTAGGGAGGCAGGGAGGTAGAGAGGCCGTCCTCGCTCCTTGCAGCCAACGGACGCTTGCACTAATCCCTGCCTGGAGAGGCTGGGCTTGGACCGGGGCTGCGAGCGCGCACACCGAGAGAAGGAAAACTCAGCTCTGCTTCCAGGGCCAGGCGGGGGCCAGGAGGGGTCAGAGTCAAAGACAATGGGGGGCGGGGCTGAGAGCTTCTGAGCCTGCGGGTGCCCGCAGCCGGGAGAACCCCCTCCCCACCCCCCCATCTCTTTTGGCTTTTCGGTTGCCTGGGTGTACAGAGGAACAAATTTGTGGTGTGGAAGGATTCCAGGCCAGTCATCTATCATGCACAGTGAATACTCGCTAGGCGCTCATCACACGCTCGGCGGCCTCACCCTCTCCGAGAGCGCTCTGGCGGCTGTCCAGGGGCTGCCCAAGGTGACTTGCCAGATTCTCCCTTGAACTTCGCTCTCTTCCTTGCTCTAGTCCTAGTTTTCTTCTAATTCAGAAAAAGCAACAACAAACCGTTCCCAGCCCCTCCCATCCCTGGCCGTCCCTCCCATCCCTGGCCGTCCCTCCCATCCCTGGCCGTCCCTCCCATCCCTGGCCGTCCCTCCCATCCCTGGCCGNCCCTCCCATCCCTGGCCGTCCCTCCCATCCCTGGCCGTCCCTCCCATCCCTGGCCGTCCCTCCCATCCCTGGCCGTCCCTCCCTGCGGTTTGGCGGAGAAAGCGCCTCCGCAGTCCCTGAGAAGATTAGCTAACGCCGAGTGCGCGGGGCGAGAGGGAGCCGGCGGGGCTGGGCGCGGGGCGCCCCCGAGAGCTCTGCCCGCTGCGCCCGCCCTCCACTGGGGGCCCCTCCGTGCGCCCCAGGCCCAAGCTGCCTGCGGTCCCGGGGGGAGCAGCGAGTTAGCCAGGCTCAGGGTCCTCGCCCGTCAAAGGTGAGCGACAGGCCACAACCCACTTATTGGTTTGTCGTCCAACTCTAACGCAGAAACACTCATTTATTCCGTAGTTGTATTTAGTATTATTAACCGTTAGTGTTAGTGTGTGCACAAGCACTACCTTTAAGCTAATAGAAGGAATCCAACTGGCGATTTTCCTCCTTGAAATGCTGCCTCACCCTGACAATGGTCTCATGTGCTCATGTTTTAAAATGTTTTATGATGGTGTTTTGTACCGATTATTTGTGCAGTATTATGAACCTACAGAAAGAAAACGTTTTAAGAAGCAATGACTGGCCGGGCGCGGTGGCTCACGCCTGTATTCCCAGCACTTTGGGAGGCTGAGGTGGGCGGATCACCTGAGGTCGGGAGTTCCAGACCAGCCTGACCAACATGGAGAAACCCTGTCTCTAATAAAAATACAAAAATTAGCCGGGCGTGGTGGCACGTGCCTGTAATCCCAGCTACTCGGGAGGCTGAGGCAGGAGAATCGCTTGAGCCGAGATCATGCCATTGTACTCCAGCCTGGGCAACAAGAGCAAAACTCGGAAAAAAAAAAGCAATGACATTCACAACACGATTTAAAAGAAAAGCCTCCAAAATGAGAAATCCTTGCCTAATATAGACTTATGAAATTTGGCTCATTAGAGACATACAGGACAGATGAATGGGGATATAATACCAAGTATATGTGAATAGAAGACAAGGGGCTGCAGGCACAGCCACGTTTCAAGAACACCACGACCACTCCTTCGATGCCGCTATGGAATGATTGGAAAGTAACCAGGTTAGGTCTTACTTAGAGGAATTGTCCTTTGCTCCCTCCACACCTGTGTCTATTTGGAAGCACCCATTGCACAGACCTGAAATTTCTGCTTTCCTTGGCCAAGTTTGCTGGCACTAAGCAGTCTTGTACCACTGGGACGACAGAAAGTACCAGAGACCGTGGGATTGCTAAATGGACTGGTGGGCGTGGCCAGCAATTACAGTGGGATGGGAAGAATTAAGTGTGGAAGTGGAAGTGGTTTTATTTATTTACTTATTTTTGTGTGAAAGCAAGTTTATTCCGAAAGTAAAGGAATAAAGAATGGCTACCCCATAGACAGAGCAGCGCAGAGTGGTTTATGTGGATGGGGCAACAGGGTCTTTTACCTCAATGGTTGGCTCCCTTGCTTCTTTCCCAGAAACACACAGGATGGCTGCAGAATCCCATTAATTTCGTTAAGCACTATAAAGGTGAGATTTTTGCTAGTGCAAAATTGACTCGAAAGGAAACAAGCTTTAATTGTTGTCAAGCTTATCTTGCAATCGATTTGGGTGACTTCATTTTGGAAGGTGATTCACTTGTGAGAATTTTTAAAATATGTTTTTAATTCCCCTCCCGGAGGGCTAATGGAAGTTACCCATGATGACTCTAAAGGCAGTTTACTGTCAGATGATTTCAGCCCAGGGGATCAGTCTTAAAAGACCCAACATGAAACCTGCTGTCAGTACTTCCAGTAACTCGAAAATCCACCGGATTGATCTCCCAGTAGATGGGTTTTCTCACCTGCAAAACCAACACGACCATGTCTGGCCTTTGTGCATCTCTCAGGGTGAAGAAAAATAGCAACTTATAAAATTTCCCACAGGGAGCTTAGTGAAGGGACCATGCCAAGTCTGGGATCTGTGTGCTTGGGCCCTGCTGGTGACTGACATCCAGGAAGGGGAGAGATGATGCCACTCCTCCCTCCCAGGTGGACAAGTCTGAAGACAGACAGGCACAAAGCTGAATCGTGGCTCTTTAGAGTAAGTCAGTCAATTTGCTAAATGTAAATATCATCTTTTAAATAACACAAACTTGGAATAAGCCATTAAAATATTTTAAAACTTCAGAACACACAGGAACTCAGTTCCTGTCAAAACTACAATCTATGTTTTTATTGAAGAAAGATGTTCTTTCTAACAGTAATGCAAGGGTGTTAAAAAAAAAAGTGTTCACAGAAAAGTGAGTGGAAAGGAAAACATTTACTCTAAGCTCTACTTCTGAAAGTTTAACCATTGTTCACTTTGTGTGAACTACATAATATGCAAAAGTGCTAGGATGATGCAAAACCTCATGAGCATGATCTTTAAACAAAGGCTGAATATAAGACGTCGTTTAGCTTTGCCTTGTGGAGGTTGGAATAATTTGGGTGTCCCTGTGGAGGCAGCAGCCTCCAGGGAGCAAGGTTGATTTTCTGGTTTCTGCTCGCCACCCGCAAAGAAAAAGCGGTGCACTGAGTTCCGTTTCTTAAGGTCACTGACACTTAAAAAGGGAACACAAGTGTCTGGAAAATGTCAGTTACCGTATTTAAGTGCATGTGGGCATCAGGAGGTAACCAAGACTTTGAACATCCATGCCTTGATTTAGCTCAGCTAGGGACAGAGATGGTGGGATGATACCCTGGAAGTCCTGGCTAGTGACTGGAGCACCCTGCAGCACCCTGTGAAACAGATGAGGCTGAGCTGGGTTCCTGGAGCAGTTAGGGATACATACTTATCGCAGAAATGTGTCCTCCAAGATCTCATGAGTACATTTTAGGCTTGGGGTCTGCCTGGAGGAGGAAGTGCTGCTGGGGCCTGTGGCATGCGTGAGTCAGCGGCTTGGCTTCCGTGAGGTACTTCAGGGCCACACTAGCAGTTAGAGAAACAACTGAGATGGATTTGGGAATGACAATAATTCCTGAGAGCTGCCTTACAAATTACTCAATGAAACCTGGAGGGAAAAATCAGTCTCAGGTAAGAATGTTCAACACACCGTGGACCAGACATGGACAGGGCTAAGAGGGGTTCTTTCAGGGGCTGTTTAGGACACTCCAGGAATCTCAGCCAGTGCATCCCATCCTGCTCCATGGCCACAGCTTGGAAAGAGCTACTGCAACCTAGGAAGTTTCACTTGTTCTGCTTACAAGTCCAGGCTGAGAGCTGACAGATTTCACATAAGAGTGGAAAACACCACTTATCTGGCCCTAAACCTCCAAATTACCAGCCAGCCCCTGCCCCTGGTGGCCCCAGAGCAGTGGAGAAACTCACCTTTGTGTGTAGTTCCTGCGTGTACACCAGATAGCAGCTATTGCCAAAGGATTGTGGATGGTCCAGATTTGAAAGAGAAATACACACATGCATAAGTCCGGGGTCTACTGCATTCAGGACTGGCGATCATACAGCAATGTTCCAATTTGAAATCCATGTTCCCACTGAAAAAAGAAAAAAGTGCAAGAGAATAGTGAGAACAAAGTTATGGGGAGATCGCTTAAACCACTTGAGGCCAAGTAACATTCAAGTTATTTTAAAGTTATTCTTTGCAAAAAATAAATGGGCCGGCTATAACAATCCAAAAATTTAGCCCAGTCCTGCAACAACTTGAGCTGTCAACACATGTGGACTAGGAATTCTAGGCAAGTCATATTCTGGATACCTGGTTTATGCAAATTCAAAGAAATTGAGTATTCTATAGTCTTGGTAATCACTGTGGAGGTTTTAGCGGGGAGGGCTGACTTAGGGACTCCCCAGAGTCACAGAGGAGTCCTAGCACTGAATACCCCTGCTCTGGGCTTTATATAGTTGGTGTATTCCACTTGCCTTTCCTCTTGGCCACTCTGTGCTCCATCATCATCTCCTTTGATTGACAGAACATTTCCAATCTCAGTTGTAATTTCTACTTCCCTAGCCACAGGCCATAGCTGTCTACCCGATTGTTCCTTGTTCTTTTTTTTTTATTTCCCCCTTCATTATTGTGTTCTCTGTACCTCCGTATTATTGTCTGTAAAAGGGAGACAGTAATAGCGCGTACCTGATATGGTTGTTATATAGATTATGTATAATACATGTAAAGCAACTGCAATAGGGTCATGTGCTCAATAAATATTAGTTGTTAATGTTGTGGTTATTATTACTGTTATTATTTTTTTCTATTTCCTCTTTTTTGTTTTGACTTGGGTGCTGGCAAAATTCTGCTTGTATGGGCATTGAACAGTCAATGAGAGGAGCACTTTCTTTTGGTTAGCAAAATAACTGAATCTCAGCAGATTTCCCTTCTGGACTATTTTTGGATACTTTCATTGCTGCTGATGCCTGAAGGACCTCTTGATTATTTCTGGGTTCGTGGCTTTTCTTGGCAGTTGAATTGAATTAAAGGGATATTAAGTGTCTGAGTGTTGAATAAGGAGGGTGCCCTGAATTTGAAAGTAATAAAAGTGTATTCTATCACAAAATTTAATAGTCTGGAGTTTCCAGTAATTCACTTTTGCCTTATGTCCAATTAGTCTGAGTTAGCAAGGCATTTTATATGTGTTGAGGATGTATGTTTTGTATGTTAGTATATGTTGTATATTTTTGTGTTTATATCAGTAAAAGGTAATAGGGATGTTTGCATTCACAGTTAAATTATGACTATGAACTTTGCTCGCGGTTAATAGTAATGCTGTGTGGGGAAGACCTCACTTGGAGGTTGTCCACTTTTTGTATCTTGCCTCTGTTGCAAGTCATTCTGTGCAGAGGGCAGGTGGTTCCCTTGAAGAGTGAGGCAAAAGCTTCCCCTTTCCAAACTTCTCCCTTTGTTTATTTACCCATGTATTCATTCATCCCTTAAGAATGCGTTTATTGATGGCCTACTGTGGGCATTGCGGAATCAGCAGCAAGCAAACCACAAGATAAGGCTCTCCCAGAACTTACCTTCTAGCAGGAGAAACAGAAAATCAACTCTTTGATAACCATATAATAGGTTTGATGGCGATTCATGCTATGAAGAAAACATGAGGTAAGAAGACAGTGTGGAGATGGAGGTGGAGGGTATGGGCTTATCTAGAGAGATCCGGGAACACTTCCTCTGTTAGGGCAGTGATTGAATGAGACCCAAAGAAGTGAAGGCAGGAGGTATGGAGGCATGTGGGAGAAGAGGGAACAGGATGAAGGGGAGATGTGCAAAGGCACTGAGGTGGAACCATGATCAAAAACACACCAAAGGAGCACAGATACTCAAATTTATGTATAACAAAGAGGAGATGGAGAGGAACTTGAGATTTTTACAAGGTCATAGCAGAGCTGATTTTGAGCTCAGATTTGGAATAGTGAATATTTCAGACAACAATAAACCACATATTGGTGTTTTGAAGATTCTAACTTTAAAATAGGCCTGAACTAGCCGGAAGTCTGGCTAATTCTGATTCGAAGTGGCTGTTTTCAAATTCCTGTGGAGCAGGAATTTGAACTGTATCTCAGTTCACTGCTATGATCAATGAATTGATCTTTGATGTGTGTGTGTGTGTGTGTGTGTGTATGTGTGTGTGTGTGTGGTGGGGTTGGGAATGGCATGAAGGCCTATATCTGCCATCCTGGAAATAGGGCAGTCTGAAGGGAAGGCAGTTGTCTTATATCCAGGTTTCCAAGTGATTTCCTTGTTAGTGGACACTGGAACAGGAGCTGGGGAGATAAGCCTCTAGAGTAATTCCTGCCCTGTCAGCCCCAGCTGTGTCCACCTGGCTTTGATCTGGGCTCCTCACACACCTGCACCATGCACTTGACAGCTCAAGTGAAGAGGGGTGCTTGAGAATTATTTGCATCCTCTCAAAATTTCTTGAGAGGGGACTGCTTTAGTCTGTTCTTGAGTGGCTATAAAGAAATACCGGAGACTGAGTAATTTATAAATAAAAGAAGTTTAATTGGCTGATGGTTCTGCAGGCTGTACAGGAATCATGAGGCTGGCATCTGCTCAGCTTCTGGAGAGGCCTCAGGAAGCTTACAGTCATGGCACAAGGTGGAGGGGGAGCAAGCACGTCACATGTCCAGAGTAGGAGCAAGAGAGAGAGGGGCAGGAGGAGGTGCCACACACTTTTAAATAACCAGGTTTCATGGGAACTCAGTCACTATTGCAAGAACAGTATGAAGGGGATGGCACTAAACCATTCATGAGAAGCCTATCCCCACGGTCCAATCACCTCCCACCAAGCTCCACCACCAACATTGGGGATTACAATTTGACATGAGATTTGGTTGGGGAAACAGATCCAAACCATATCAGGGACTGAATCAAGGAATTTGAATTCTTAATGCTCATTAGGAAATGAAGTAAATTCTTGAGAAAGGAATCCATACCTAAGTGGGATATGGGTGGCCTGCGTTTACCCAGACACATACCTCTTCAGAGCCATAATCCACAGCCCCAGAAGAGGTGAAAGGGCTTGACTGGTTAGCTATTCTGGTCCAAGGCTTGCATAGCCTGAGGTCAGCTGCAAGAGTGGGTCTGGGATGGTTTTCTCAATGTAATTCAGAAATTACAAATTACAAATTGTAATTGCCCAATTCTCTATGGTTGGTTCTCTTCTTCTAGGCCTCTAAAGCCAGAAACCCTGAGGATTAGGAGAGATCTCTTCCCCTTACCTATCCCTGCCCCGACTCCCACGTCTCCGATAAACGCAATCACTTCCATGAATGATCCAAGAGCTGCCCATGGTCTTTTGAGGAGCCAAGGCTTGGCTGGGTTCAGCAGATAGTCTTAAAACAAGAAGGGAACTGTAGCAGGGTCCAGGAGGCCAGGGGCCACATGGAGAAAGAACTGGACAGAAAAATCGAAAAGAAAAGGGAGATGAGGATGCTGAAGTCTGTTTGACACCACACAAGTGCGAAAGAGCACAAAAATTTGGGTAAAGCAACTTTCAGGTTCAAAGCTGCTGTGCACACAGGTGGCATGAGGATGTGGCAGGGAAGACGGCCCTTGTGTCTTTGCAGCCACTTGCCAGCAGGGTGCGCTCAAGTTCACAGCAATGTCCCAGTGCTGCTGGAGCCTTGGTGGGGGCCTTCTAGGAAAGGCGAGGCAAAGCTCCATTAAAAGGAATCCCAGATAATTTGGTTGAGTCTGTGTTTTCCAGTGATGACGGCTGAGGGGGCTCTGTTTTTTAAATGCTATAACCAGCACACTCCTGAAGAGAGGGCTTTGACGGGAGTTGCTGGTCTGCGAAGAGCCCAGCTTTGTTTTCAGCAGAGACGCGATGGCCTCCTTTTCCCCCCTCAGCCCCTGCCCGCCCTCCTGTCCCACTCTTTCCCCTGGGCAGATCCAAATCTGCAGCTGGGCATTTTTAGTCAAGCTAAGCTGTGGCGGAGATAAGTTCTGCGCCCGCTTCTCTGTGTCCAAGGTGGCGTCTTTCTTCTCTCCCCAGGTAAGATGTTGTCTACGAAGAATCGTGCTTGAGAATGAGGGTTGTCTGCCTTTCAGTAAGATCTGTGAGGTTGGCTCTTTCACCAGGCCACTGTGGGGCACAAGGTATTATACTTTTATTTTGCTGTGTTCCTTTGTCTGGATGGTGCAACTGTCGGGGGTGGGGGGCTAGGTGACAGTCGGCCAGAGGAACAAGGAGGAACACGTGTTGGGGAGGGAGGCAGCCAGCTGGCCTGCATTCTTTACCACTCCAAAGCACCAGTCACAGAGCTGCCCTGCAGGGCAAGGCAAAGAACCAGGGTCAGACGTCAGGGTGGAGGTCCCAGGAATAGGGGACCTGAGTTGATCAGCGGTGCCCATTTCTCAGCTTCAAGGCAGTGCCATTCACATGTAGATGCACAGTGGGCATTTGTAGACTTAATTTTTCAGGTGGACGTTTGGAGGATCTCTGACCCAATGATCACAATTAAATCTCTTACTGGCTTTAGACCTGAGAAAAAGTATCTATCAGTCAGAGTTCAGTTAGGAAAGAGAAGCCACCCCCAGTTATTTGATTAGAGAAAATTTAATATAAGAAATAGATGAGGCATAACTGAAAATGCAGGAAGAGAAAATTGTTTGCCATAAATGGAGCAATTGCCAAGGGCCCTACCACCCATAGGGCTGTTGGGATGGCTGGAGCCAGTGGGAAAGGAAGAGGTTGGCTTTATAAAAATTAGTGCCTTGGAGGAGAGGCCTGGAGAACCCAGGACCCAGACCTTCGAGGACGGAGCACTAGCAGCTGGTGCGAGTGTCTTTGAGATGGGCATAGTGCAGCTAGCTCTGCATGAGCTGGGGAAGATGCCAGCTGGCTTCAGCTGCTATCAGGGGGTTGCTGCTACTGGGATGAAGAAGCATTTCTAGGTGTCGCTCAGAACAACAGGTAGGGGTAAGGAAGCCCAAATAAGCAAACTTCAGGGAAAGAAATGCCTTCTTCCTCCACCCTAACCTGGTGGAGCCTATCATGGAGGCACCAGGCAAAGCAGAGAGGGGGTTTGCAGGGTCCCGGCTCCAGCACTGCAAGGCAGGACGGAGAAGAATGGGGTTAGAGCTGAGACACAGCAGCTGAAAAACTGGGGCAGTGTGCTGGGTTGGAATATAGCAAAAAAGGACTTGGGTTGGCAAGAAGTAAGGGACTGAAACTAGAATTTCTTTTCCTCTCTTTTTAAAAAATTGCTGACACTTCAAGAATAACGGATTTGATGGTAAGCCACCAAGATGTTGGACTATCTGCTGGAGACCAGAAGGCTTATATAGGTTTCTGCGGAGTAAGATGGCTCCATTTTTGACCATCCAGCTAGAGAAAGTTCTGTGGAGGCTCAGCCAGCAAAGCGCTCAGGTGGGCTGGCAGCCCTTCAAAGCTGGGAAGGCCACCAGCGAACAGCAGACAGGAGAGCTGCTGCCCTCTTGTGGACACCTGTGGTTCTGCAGGAGGGTAATGGAACCTGCCGCGTTCCGAGGTGGTTGGCTGACCCACTACACCTGCCCATCTTGAACTCCAAGAATGAGCAGCTGAGAAAGGTTAGCTTGATCCTCTGAGGCAGATGAGGAATCTCAGCATTGGTTCGTGGTAGCGATGCTTTTCTTCAAGAAGAACAAAAGTCTCACCACTGAGATCCTATTTGGCCAGGTATGAACACCTAAAGCTGAAAGAAATGCCTCTTTCATCTGGATATTTACTTCGGGTCTTGTAATATCTTTTAGAACAGGGGTTGGCAAGCTTTTTCTGTGAAGGGCCAGATAGTAAATGTTTTAGGCTTTCGACTATGCAGTTCCAACTATTCCCCTGGGTTGCTGTGGGGTGAGAGCACTCACAGGCAGTCACTGAACGAAGCCGCATGATTGCGTCCTAACAAAACTTTATTACGAACGCTGAAATGTACATTGTTCATATAATCTTCACATGTCACAAAATATTTTTCTTTTGATCTTAAAATGTAAAAACTACTCTTAGTTTGCAGGCTGTGTAAAAAAGAAGCAATCAGTTTGATTTGGCCGATGGCTGTAGATGATGGACCCCTGATGTACACTCTTGGACAGTTAAAGTCATGAGGTAGCCAGCCGGTATGGTGGCTTATGCCTGTACTCTCAGAGCTTTGGGAGGCTGAGGTGGGAGGATTGCTTGAGGCCAGGAATTTGAGACCAGCCTGGACAACATAGCAAGACCTCATCTCTACAAAAAATTAAGAAACCAGCTGAGCATGGTGGCACATGCTTGAAGTCCCAGCTTCTTGGGAGGCTGAGGTAGGAGGAGCTCATGAGCTCATGAGCTGGAGTTATAGTGAACTATGATCTTGCCACTGTATTCCAGCCTGGGCAACAGAGTAAGACTCTGTCTCTAAAAAAAATTTCTTTAAAATCATTAGGTGGTACCATTGCAAGCTGAAATCAAGGAATCAGCTTCTAACTACCTTGCCAAACCCCAGGACACTGCATATGCGCCCACAGAATCTGGCTCCATAGACGAGAAGGTGGGGTCAAGGAGGGCTATCATTTTCCTGTGTTTTGGGTTTGAGGGGGTTTCTGTGGGAGCAACTCTAGCTCTAAATTTTACCCTTTTACTCACCAGACAGAGAAACTTGCTCTCATTTAAATTTGTGTTGCTGGGTTCTAAAAAATGAGATATTAGCAAATCTGAACTGAATCAACAGCTTGGGGAGTAGCAGAGCATACCATTTCCTCATCAATAAGAAGATTCGCTCCTGAATATCTTTAAACAACATGCCCCCTCAATGCACTGGAAATGCGACTAGTTTAATGCAAATGTGATTTTACATGATTTCCCAGGAATTCACTCATTTCTAAACGCAAGATGTGCCTGTACGGTGACTTACAGTAAATGTGTGGTGTTATGTGTTTCATGGATAGTTAAAACTATGAGTTGAAGATTTGACTAGAGGGAGGATGAATATGAGAAACTTCGAAGGATTTAAAAGAGCCTCTAAAAAAAAAGTTTGTGTTTTGGGTTACAAAGTGGGAAGTAAAGGATCTATATTTGTGTTGTGTTTTTTGAGTTATGCTTAAAGAAACTGGAAGGGTACCTAATAACCTACTACCTGTATGTTATATATCAGGGGGAGCTGGGCAGAGCAGGGGCTGGAGAAAGACCTCGCTGCACCCCTGTTTTTCACCCTTGGTTTGTAAACCCTATCATCATCTGCCTTTTTCCTTCTTCATTCCTGACTATCGAAGGCTCTAAAGACACTAAGCTCCCCAAATCACACGTCTGTGTGTTTTCCAGTGAAAGAAGCAGGTATCTAAAGGAAAACTGGGGATACCTTGTGACAAATGGTAAACAGCCTGCCAGGGCAGAGGAGGTGCTAATTACCTGTCCAAGGGTGTAAGAGGTGCGTTTTCAACAGGGCAGAGAAGAAAGGGAAGGGGACTTCTGCCTGAGGACAGGAGAGAGCACAGGTCCGTGCCAGGAAAATGGATGGGGAGTGTCTGAGTCACAGTGCAGGGGTGGGTGGGGGGTAGTGTGGAGTTGTGAATGCCTAGAGTTGAGTGGAAAGGAGAGAAGAGAGAAGGGGAGTGAGGGAGAGGAGGCTGGGAATGTTGGGTGGGGCCAGCTTGTGCAGAGCAATTTGGATTTTCCTTGGGAGGTAGGGATCCATCAGAGACCCCAACATATGTGTCTGAAAACCAACAGTTGACGGCGTGGAGCGGTGGTGGCTACGGACTGGAGGTTCCTCATCTGTGAGGTGAGAGGCTAGACCAACTTCATGCCGGAGCCCAACGAGGACTGACTTTTTATGATTATGTCAGTGTTTCTTATCTTTATGCAATCACTCGTGCCATCCAACTGAGGCTCAGCCAGGAGCACGCAGAGCCCTCTCATCAATGCCCTGCTGTCCTAAGGAGGTGAGGAATATTATCTGCCCCATTGCTCACAGGAGAAGTTGCAGCCTGGGGTGAAACCACTTGCCTGTGCCTGGAAGTGAGTCAGTGGTGAAACCAGAGCCTGCTACCCAGCGGGAAGAAAGATGAGGCACTGAAGAAACTCCAATGGCTGTGCTCCTCCCTCCCCACCCTGCCCAGATGTTCTGGGAGACTCTGGCTGAACTCTGGGGCACACCCATCCATGTTCCTGGCAAGCATGGCAGGCCGCAGTGTTTGCACTACCCAGCTTTTAACTGCTGCTGGCTTAGAGCCAGGACGGGGTGGCTGAGCCTGGAGAGGGCAGGGCACCTGCCAGTGGGTGCCCTGGTACCACCAGAAGGATCAAGGCATAGGTTGCTCATTGAAACTTGGCAGCTCTAAACAGGGGCAGAGCAGTTTTTAGCTGACATTCAGGGCGGATCTCACTCCACTTGCATATGAAATCAATGAGATAATGGATGGGAAAACATTTTGAAAAGTCACCAAACTTCTTCTTTAAGCCATCCTGCTGCTTTCCTCCTGCATTTCCTATTTCTGTTACTCCACACTGTTCCCCAAGCCTCTGTGATGCCTTTTCCTTTTCTTGTCTTCTCACTTCATAACTAAACAGATGCTGAGCTTTTTTGACTTGGTTTCTGATCTGGCTGTTACATTCATCACTCTCAATGTTCATTTCCCTGCCCTGGGCCAGGCCTTGGATTTCTCACTTATACGAGAGCAACTAAGTTTTTCTCTTCTATCTCCCTCTTCTTTCTTTGAATTCATCAGCCACACTGATACCAGATTTAATAATCATAGACCAAACCCCTGATTATTTTACTCATCCGATCCCAGACTTTCAAAGGCTCTCTATGGCCTGTGGAGTCATAAACTTAAAGTCCAGTATTCAAACCTCCCGGCATTGCCCCATTTCCTTCTGTTCACAGAGATTCTCTAACTCATCTTGACTTTCTCCCTTCTATGCCTTTGCTGAAGTCAAGTCCCCTACCTGGAATACCGTCATCTTTGGTACCCTCCTGACAATTTTTTTTCCCCTCTGAACTTTAAGGTTAAAAAAGGATTGGGGATAAGATATTGGTGGGCTAAGAAAGGAGGAAATGGAATCATGTCTTAGATGCACAAAAAACCTTTCTTTTAATGATCTCATTAATATATTCATGCAACAAATATTGATTTTATGCAAGGCACCGGGCTGAGGGGTGGGATGGAAAGATTCACTGTTTGCCTCCTTGGTCACAAGAATTTAGAGGGATGAGGATTAAGTGTACATTTTCTTTTTTGTTAAACAAATTCACAATTACAACTCTAATACAGGTGCAAAAATATCTGTAGGCTGGTTATTTCTCTTTTTGCGCTAGCCACCAGGAAAGTCAAAGGCAAATGGAACTCTCATCTGCAGTATTCATTTGCTCATTCAAATGTTCCACGTAACAAGTGCCCAGTATGTACTTAGAACTATGTTAGATTAAACCATATCGTCATCACGATAGTTCCTGCCCTCAAAGAGACAATTGTTAACTCTTATATTTAATGTTATCTGTTTTCTCTCCTCCTGGTTTTGTAGTTCTACCTCATTAACTTTTTGTGTATATCATTTGTTTTAATCCACTATAATTCTTTTCACAAGAGGTGAAATACAGTCAATAAACAGAAGTAAAAATATTTAAACACTGTTCATGAGGTCACAGATCTGATCTCCATTGTCATGAGTTACATAGGCTGTTTTATTACAGACTCTCTCCTAAAGCCAACTACATGTATGAATATTGTTGGATACACAGTTTGATCAGATCGTAACAATTTTGTAAAGCTGTACTTTTCTCTGTTTCACCTTGTAAACACAGAGTGACATTTAACCTTCTATCACAATTAGAATATTTAGCCCCATGTTATTATTTATGGGGGGGGGGTTGTGATTTGCTTTTCTGCTCCCAATATATAATTTTAATTTAAGAAAATTCTTTTCCCTATTGGTAGTGTTTGTATGTCACCTCAAATCCTTTTTAGAAACTAGGTGAGCTATATTATATAAATAAATTAACAATGGAATAAGCAGGGCATATCCATCAGAAGAATGAGGATGGATATATGTTTAGGGGCAGGGGTGTTCTCCGTCCCCATTGTGGTTTAATGCCCTTGGTGGGTGAAGACACAGGTAGAGTCCTGTCCTGAAAATACCTGTAGGAAGCTGGAGTCTTGCTACTGGCTTGATGGAGATGGTCTCTGCACCTGTTTGAACACAGCGCTAATCCAGGCCAGCTGCCTCTGCCTGGGTGTTGCCTTCCTGTGGGGCCTGTTCCTAGCAGTTGTAGCCAGCACGGGACACCCCAATGATGCAAAAGGCTTCAGCCAGGCTCCCAACTGCTCCCTGTGCATTGTCCCCAAGGACCTCTGCCTAATCCGTTTCTACATTCACTGTGTGGTAACTGCGATGTGGTGGCTCACGAGCCAGGTCCTGGAGCTGACAGACCTCTGCTCTTCACAGATTAGTCCCTTCCCCTGTTCTGATGTCTGGGGGAGTTCACTCTTCATGCCTACCCTCCCTCCATTATTTTCATGTTTCTGATATTTGGTGTGAAGTATCACACATAGATGTCAAAGACAGGGTTTGCCAGAGCCCATGAGTGAGGGGCTCCTGTAGGAAGCCTGCAATCTGGGGGCTCCTTAGGGAACACGTGGGATAGCTCCAGGAGAAATGCCATCTCAGTTGTGGGTGGAACCAAGAGCCAAACACCACCTGAGCATCACTCAACCAAGCACATCTTTAATTCTGTTCGGTTTAGGTTAATTCAAGTTACATTCTCTGGACACCTACGTTCAAGTGCTAGGTACCACAGATGCAAATAAAACATGGTCCTAGAGCTGCTTGTTGTCTAATAACGATGAGGATGTAACAATAGCAGCTACAATTCACAGAATCCCTTTGATGTGCCTAGCATTGTGCTGGGTATTTTGTATTTATTATTTTATTTAAGCACACAGAAAAAACAGCTCAATAGTTTCCTCAGTTTATCAAATCAGGAAACCGAGGCTTGGTGAGATTAAGAAACTTGTCCGAGGCCATCAAAAGTGGCAGTGTCAACAAAGAATCCTAGGTCTGTCTGACCCCAGGGCTCACCTTTTTAACTGCCCTGCAATGCCACGAGCCCAGCCATGGAGGATAGCCTGTTCCAGGCACAGAGACCCCTCAGTTACACCGTGACAATTGCTGTCACTAGGCACAGGGACTCTGAATGCTGGCGTGGTTCCTGTTTTTGCAGAACAGGGCAAAGCCAAGGTGATTTCCCTTCAGAAAATATATTCACTCATTCAGGGGGATGGTAGAGGGAGACTTACAGAGTCTAAACATTAAGTTGGTCAGATTACTACATGTTTCACGGCCATCATCACTATTAACTGTCACAATAACTCTGGAGGAATATCATTCTTCTTCTTGTACCAGTAGAGAAACTGACACATGGAGAGGTTGAATAATTTAAGATTAAACGGCTTACTAATGTCAGCACTGGGATTTGAACTTAGGCCTGTCTATTTCCAAAGCTCACTCATGCTCATTTTGGCCCGCTGAGTTATGGCATAAAGTAGACTATGACATCAGGGCATTTGTACTTAGTCAACAAATATGCATGGGGTCTCCTTTGTATGTGAAGCATTGTGCCGTGCTTGGGAGAATCACAGGGGAGTCTGACATGAAACCTTTCCTTAAGGAGTTCATGGGCCAGCAGGAAGATAAAGTGAGCATGCAGATAATTCTACTGCAAGGTCCAAAGAATGTGCTGCTTTCGATGGTACTCTTGTTAGCCTAGACAAGTCTCCTCCTTGCCTAGGGCTGTCCTTGCCAGGCTGCGGGGAGAATCTGCCTTATGGCTGGGGAGTAACACCCACATTTACATTGTCGGACTTTCCTCCTATTCCAGCAGCTGGTTTGGGATGTCCCTTTCACCCTAGAAAGTGAGAGGCACCTGGTCCTCTAGCTCTGTTGAGAGATCTGAATAACAACACAGCACTGGGAGATTCACATGAAAATAACCCAGGTAAGGGTAGTGTGTAGTTCAAGTGTGTCCCTGCAACCATGCCAGTCTTTGGCTGCCCTCGGTAGGATATTGCCATTCCAGGCAGTAATGTTCCTGCTTCTTTTCCTCTATCTTGAAATGCACTTTGACATTTTTTAAACAAATAACACAATTTTCTCTTTGTGTTTCTCTTAATAAAACACAGAAATGAGAGCAAGAAAAGGAAAGTAAAAAAACGTGTTCTTGCCATCTCCACTCTGTAGCAGGCTGTCCGTCCTCCTCCCTTACTTCTTCCCTCCCACCAATTGGTCTCTAACTCCTCCATCCTCACTCCTCTCCCCGGATCTCAGCCACAAAGACTCATGCATCTGATATTTTTGCTTCTCTGTTTTCTGCCATAGAAGGGCAGCTGCACAGATGTTCTGCAGGTCTCACATCCATCTTCTACAAATTGCTATTGGACTGAAGACAGATGACAGAATTGGAACAGGATCAGGGAAACCTCCTACTTGAAGAAGTGTCCCCAAGTTACAAGGTCCTACAAAACCCCTGGGACCCACAGATATACCCATTCATTGGTCCTGGCCTATCTTCCTTCAATGATAGCGCTTCCAGACCAATTTGGTAAGGACTGCATATTTCCATCTCAAAACAAAGCACTAGGCTTAAGATGTAGTTGCTGGATCTCTTGGGATCTGCTTGAAGTTGCAAGATTTTTGACATTTATAACACCTAACTCTTAGCAGGGATGGATTTCACACGCGGGTCGAAACATCAGTTTTACAAATGCAATATGGCAGAGATGGACCCTGTCAGCAGACCATGTGGAGAAGGACTGAGGAGGTTTTGTTAATGACACATACAGTGTGAGTCAATGGCAGCCATTGAAAATGCTCACACAAAATCAGGCCATGTTAATGGGTGTTATATTGCTTGAGAAACATCCTGAACACCTCTCACTGGAAAGTCACAGTAGGCCTGGGTACCATAATTTATGACAGACAGAAAAACTGGATCAGATTCAAAGAGTGGGCAGGAGAGTGAGGCCAGCTCTGTCCTCACTTGAAGGTTTTAGAGGCAGGATTTGACTTCCTGAATGACTAGCCCTAAGGGATCAATGGAACAGAGGATGGAAACTTTAGGGAAATGAATTTTGGCCCATTACAAACTAAATGGTTGGACCACACGAGCTTTAGAATCATTTCCAACTCTAAACGTGTAATCTTTTGGGTCCCCTCTGAAGCCAATTCACCTCATGCTCATGAATTCTCAGAGTACTTCCTTTTGATAAAAGAGAGAGTATGGCTGATTCTTTGTAACTGGCTTCTGGGCAGTGGCTCTGTGGCATTCTCTTTAATTTAAAAGGTAAAATAAAGTGTTTGAGTTTAAACCATGAGGAAAACCATGAGGCATGGTCAAGAGGATCTTTCATAGAGGGGTCAGAATGATCCCCCTGTGATCTACCTGCCCATCCGTGTTACTGAGTTGGCTAAGGCCAAACTGAAACAGTCCTAAGGTAGGAGTAAGATGCATGACTCCCACTTCATTGAAAGAGGATAAATAAATCACAACAGAGAAAGCTCCAAATAAATAAGTTGTATCTTTATTGGTTTAGAAACATCACTTAAACACATCAGCCAGGACTATACCTATGCAGCCATTGCCCAGCATCCCATAAGGATCTGTTGGTTCAATTGCCCACCCCACTGGCCAAAGCCAGTCTGATTTCACAGACTTTAGACTGTGAGGGCCTGACCAACCACATAATGTAGCTCCTTCATTCCAGAAAGGTATTAACATCTAAAGAGGTGAACTGATGGGCCAGACCAATTCAGTGGCAAAGCTGGGAATGGGACTGAGGTCCTTTGATTCCTGACCCTTCACTGCAGTGCCTCCTGACTATAGTGAGAGCTCCACTCATTCCTCAGTCAAGTAAATGGTATTTGTTAATCAGTTATATGTGTCTGGCTCTGCATTGAAAGTGATATGACTTATGATGTGATTTTGAGGCACTGTCCCCATCCTGAAGTGCCCAATGGCTGGGGAGACATTCTCACCAAAACCTGTGTGATCTACACTAATCAAGCTGCCTTGTGGGTGGATGTAAGAATTGTTTGAAAGATTTGGGTTTTAGGTCAAATAGAATCTATCCTCTTTCAGGATATTCACTAAAAAGAACAGTCTTACCACTAGTTAAAATGTATTTAGTATATTCAAGACCTTTAGTGAAATCAAAACTCTGCTGGGTATTTAAATAAAAATGTTCCTGTGGTTGTATCTGCCCTACTCCATTTTTTTCTTGCTTAACTTCTATTTCACATATTATCCTAAGAATACTTGTAGTTTGTATTTTTTTTTTTTACACCCTGCTCTACCTGGGGTGACAGAAAGGACAGAGGTCAGGTGTTAGGAGACATGCCACTAGCCATCTGGGTAACATCAGGGAAATCTCCCAGCCGTGCTAAGCCCCACAGATTCATCTGAAACAATGGATAAAACTATTTGTTCTTCCTTCCTCACAGGTTTGCTGTAAAGATCAAGCAAAATCATGTATGTGAAAATGCCCTAAGTGTAAAGCAGCATTCAAATAGAACATATTAGCCTCTTTGCCATTTCTTCTTGTTTCTTTGGAGTCATATTCAGTGTTTGGCTGTGTCTGTTGGCAGAAAGCACTTAGAATGGAGAATGGGGTCGCTGCTCCTAAGCACATTAGAGCAAGTTGCTGCCAGCACTTTTTCTTTAAAAATCAAGAAGTGGCTTTGGAGGAGGTAATAGAAAACCCTAGCTATGTGACATCTCCTGTTCGAGTTCACCATGTCAAATGGCCTGCCAATTTCATCTCAGTTCAGTTCGGTTTAGGAACTGAAGGTGCCCCAGAGAATCACACTGAATTGAACCTTCCCAGGGTATTCAGATGATGGGTCTTGGATTTCGTGAATTCCCTTCCATTTTCCTCGTAAGATTGGGATAACAGTTGTCTTCACTTCATGGGGGTTGTTGTAAAGATTAAATGACTTGACTATGTAACCAAAGCTGGCACAAAATAAATGATCAACGCTAGCCAGCACTGTGATGTATTTATTGAGCATCCACTTGGGGCCATGCAACATGCTTATCCCCTGGGATATACAGATGGATACCACCGTATTCCTGCCCCTGGAGGGGCTAAAGATCTGTCATTGTACATTAAAGTTAGGACGTGCAGAGAATTCACATTCCTCTCCCCCCACCCCAGATACTTCGTTCCGCTAACAATGTCCCTTTACCTGATTTCCTGTTCAGTGCCATTGCAGGTTCAGCATCTGGGGGCAGATCCCACCTAGTGTCTCCCAGGAGCATGGGAGACATTAGGCCGTGGGCCCCATGCCCTCTGTACACCCCATCAGTGAATATGGTTTGAGCTTAAAGGAAGTTGGGAGATTGCGCGAGCCCTGGGGTGATGAGGGGTTTGAGGAACTCGGAGCTGCTGGGCCCACAACCACTGGTGGAAACGGCTTCTCAGCGCTTCCCCGGGTCTGGGTAAGGACTGCAGCGCTGTTATCACTTGCAGCAGTAGGAGAGCTGTGGGGGAATCACCATGTCCGTACCCGGTGTAGGAGGTGCAGACATCTCCGCAAAGGTCCAGTCGGGGTGAGGGGTGTTGGGGGCGAGCCGGGCCAGAGAGCCCCGAGGTAAGAGTTGCACCTGGAGGGAAGGAAACTTAGCGTGTCCCAGACCTCCCAGAGGCAGAGGGACGCAGAGGGCCGCGGCCATGAAGTGGCCTCGAAGCCCGGCTGGGAAAGGGAGCACCACGGCCCCGCCACGGGACGCACTGCCAGCCCCCCGCCCAGCGCACCCCACCCCCTCTCCTCCGCCGCGCGCGCAGCGTCGCAGCCCCTGTCAGAAGCTGCAGGATCCGCCCCGGCGAAGCAGGGCCGACTCGCACCCAGGACCCCGGGCCTCTGACTTCCCTCCTAGCCGCGGAGGAGCCACCGGCCCTCTCCTCCTGCTGAGGAGAGAAGCGGGCTGGCAGGACGTCCCGGGAAGGCCGGCCGCTAGCCACCGAGTCCCTGCCCGGCCCGGGCGCGCGGAGGAGCAGAGCCAGGGGCCGGCATTCGCTCCGGCTCCCTCCCCGGCGCTCCGGAGCTGAGGGCGGCTCCTCCGGCTGCAGTCTCGGGGGCGACGCCTTCCCGGGCCGAGCTTCCCGCAGCGCTCCGCAACTTCTCTCTGCTCCAGCCCCTGGGAGAGAGCTCGTCTACCAGGTAAGGAAGGCTGCCGGTGCCTAGACTGCGGCTCGGGCGGGCGTGTTTCTGAAAGTTGATTTGAAATGCATCCAAGAGTGAGCCGGGCCAGCCCGGGCTCCTCCCCGAGGCGACTTCTTTGCTTCTGCAGACATTCCCGGCTCTGGCCGACCGGCGGGAGGACCTCCCTGCGCGCCCCGCACACTGGCTCCCGCGCGCCCCCCGGCAGAGCGCAGCGCCCAGAGTCTAGAAGCGGGCGGGAAGCTCCCTGGATCTCTTACGGTGCCTCTCCTCGACGCGGGCAGGTGAGGGCCGCAATGGGGCGGCCAAGACGCGGGATTGCAAGCCCCATCGTCCCGCGTGCCTGGACCGGGTCGCGCGAGGGAGGGCACCCACTCTTTACATGCCCATCATATCCCAGTAGCTGGGTTCCTGCAGAGACGTCCCGAGGGCCCACCTTTGTATAGGTTGGGGCGGAGTCGGACTCTGGATGGAAAACCTGGGGCTAGGGATGAAGGTGGGGGTGGAGGGGACAGGAGGAGAAACGCAGTTGGGGGGCGGAGGCCTAAGTACAAAACCGGTTGACTTCAAGTGAAATCAGATCAGTCAGAGCAGTTCGCTGTGACTGATCTCTCCTCCCACCCTACATTCTCTTGGCTGAACTCTACCCTCCAGACTGATTCTGGTCGCCCTGGACACTCCCTCCCAGGAGTGCTTTGGCTGCGGGCGCCAAGTCCCAGCGGACACGGACGTCAGACTCATCGTTTCTCCTCTACAGGTCCTCCCGGCCCGGCCCGAACATGCTGGACGGCCTAAAGATGGAGGAGAACTTCCAAAGCGCGATCGACACCTCGGCCTCCTTCTCCTCGCTGCTGGGTGAGTGTTCAGGCTGTGCGTCCCAGGCGCACTCTCTTTCCGCTTGGCCCTGGCTCTGCAGCCCGGCTCTCTGGGACCCGGTGCGCTATAGGGGAACTAGCGCCCCTCTTTCCAGCACTCAGTTGAGCCCGGTCGCTATCTATCAGTCCTTGTGGGTCGTCCCTACCCAAATAAATCCAGCAAGCCGCTCCAGGCCTCACGCACCGGGCACCGAATTCCCCAAAGCCGCGAGGGGCGGGCGAGCTAGTTCGCAGGCGTCTGAGTGGCAAGTGATTAAAAATACCCAGGGCTGGATTTTTAATCTCGGAGCTAATCGACGTCTGATAAATGCCGCTCTCTTCTTGTGGCCTAGAGGCTATAGCATCGGAGACTCAAGGCCCGGAGCGTCCAAGTTCGAGGCGGCTTCTCTCCCCCACCAACTCCAGCCCCAATTTCAGCCTTGGGCACAGCTGAGAGACTTTTCCGGGCCGGTGGGCAGCGCAGCGCGGGGATTAGACCGCGCGGCGGGGCCCTAGCCTCGGCGTTAATTAACTGGAGCTGGATGCCTGGTCCAGTGGGTCCCTCCAGCCCAACCCTACAACTCCTTTGCAGCGACCGCGGAGGAGCAGCGAGTCAGAGACCTCCGAAGAGTGTCCACACACGAGTCTTGCAGAGCTGAAGCCAGAGATTCTGGTTACGGCTCTCCCACCCACTCCGTCCTTGGAGCTTTTCAAGTGTGGGAATCTCGTGTTTTAATTTTTATAGCAGGGGGGATTTTTCGTTCTGTCATTTAAACCTCTTGCCGCTTTCACTTGGAACCGCTAGAGCGGGATAAATGTGGAGGACTAGACAGTTCTGCTGGGGAAACGTATCGAGAGAGGAATCTCCCCACCCCCAACACCCCAGATGAAACGAAATCATGTGCACTGAGCGCCCCTCTTCGAACTCCCCCTTTCGGGAACTTTCGTACTGGCCCAGCCTGGGAGGAGAGCAGAGGCCAGAGCACGCAGTACCCTGGCGGGCAGTGCGTGCGGATTTATGTTTATAGTGGGTGTCGCGTTTCGCTAGTGCCCTCCGCTCGGCCCACGTTCGCTCTAATCTCCCGGGTCGTAGCCCAGGACGCTGAGACCCTGCCGAAAGAAAATAGAATTGTTAAATTGAGATCTGTCTCACCGCTTCTCCTAACCTTCCTCGTCCGCTCCCCAAAGCGGCCGGCCCAGTTCTGGAGCCGGTGGCCCGGCCTCTCGAAAGGGGAGCGTGAGAAGAGTGTAGGCTGGAAATGGGGAGCGCAAGAGTGTTAGTACTGGAATGACAAGGCCGTCTTTGAATAGCTGTGAAAAGTGCCAATCAAGGTGGCCAAGCGTCACCACCTGAATCACCTCTCCGCCCCCCACAGTCTAAAGGAATAAAACACAGAAAGCCCAAGGGGTAGGAAAGAGTGAATTCCCTGCCTTTGCAGAGTCGCTTTGAGGCCCGTTTCGCCCCCATACCCGGCTGCCGAACGTGCTTGGTATTGGGTATGCCGGCCCGGACACTCCACGGCCTGCTTCTTCCCCTATTTTTTTTTCCCTGTCTCTATTTTGACACTTCATAGTTATGAAAAACCCATGTGCAATTTGCACCCCAGTCAAGACGCAGCAGTTTGGGGATCATCGTTTTGAATAATGTTAGGTTTGCTTGGGAGCGAGACGGTATTTTTCTGTACCCCCCGGACTTTTTAGGAAGAAAAGAGAAAATTTTAAGTTTCCCCTCAAAAAATGGAACAGAACTGCGTTTTAACAAAGAAAAAAATCCAAATTGTTCTTATGTATTCTCAGTTTTAAAAACAGTCAGTAGAGACAGGCATAGTGATTTAATAATTACGACGTAATAAACCTGATAGCACAAATTTGTATATAATTTAATCTTAGAGGATGTGCGCACGTTTGCGAGCACACGTGAGTATGTTTGATAATTAAAGGCCAATTATTGATTTCTGCGCCCTCCCCCGCTAGGAATTAAACCTTCTCACCTAGTCCTCGTTTATTAGACAAGCCACTTGTTTTGATTTTTTCCGAATCTCAGCTTGGTTGGGGGCCGCTGGGGAAATCCGTGGGGTGTAGGGATTAGGAGCAGGTCCCGGCCAGGTTTGGCAGGGTCCACCCGCCCAGGCTGCTCACCCGCGAACGTCTGTTGTGGCTACAGGCAGAGCGGTGAGCCCCAAGTCTGTCTGCGAGGGCTGTCAGCGGGTCATCTTGGACAGGTTTCTGCTGCGGCTCAACGACAGCTTCTGGCATGAGCAGTGCGTGCAGTGCGCCTCCTGCAAAGAGCCCCTGGAGACCACCTGCTTCTACCGGGACAAGAAGCTCTACTGCAAATATGACTACGAGAAGTAAGTGGCCGCGTCCCCGCAGCGCTCCCCACGCACCGGCATCAGCGTGCGTCCAGGACTTTGTCCTCCCTTACCCTAGTCCTCTTCTGGAAGGCCCAAGAGGCACGCCCAGCGACGCAGAACTTCCCTTCAGTCCAGTCCTGTACATTACCCTTTCCAGGAAGGTGGTAGGGAAGAGATCGTGCGGGTGCGAGCAACAGTGTTCTGAGTCCCGCAGAAGTGACTGCGATGTCTCCTCCACGGTCCTCTCGCAGAGTTTCTAGTCCTCCCAGGCTCCTTCCTCTGACTCGGCTATTCCCAGAGGCCACTCTTTGTTAGCCTTGGAATCCCTCAAGCTTGCTCTCTCCAAGCTGGTCTCTCCCTTTTACCGGGGTGCCATGCGGGTTGCCAGTGACCCCAAGTCTCCTTGCTGGTTCCCACCCCTTCTTACCCAGGTGTCCGCGCCAGCCTCGCTCTTGTGCGGTGCGGCGAGACTGTACTGACCCCGCAGCTTCTGTCCCCTGTGTCCCGTGAGCGTTTTCAGCTCGGGTGTGTTCGCTGGAGTCCGGACAGTTTGGGCTCGGAAATGGCGCTGCTGCCACTCGGAGCTCAGCGCACAGCCCGTTCGCTCTTTGACTGTAGCCTTTACCCTTTTCTCCAGAACCCTCTGACGCAGGGGCTTTTAGGACAGTAGTTGGGGCCTGAACTGAAGCCTTCTCCTTCAACCTGTGCCTCCACCCTATTCAGGTGTGGATATGCTTTTCTGCCACGGAGCAGGTTCAGTTCCCTCCTGTCCACACAAACGTTATGGGATGTTTACAGGAGAACTGGGAGGCAGGTATTTAAGAAAGTGAATGTTTCGAACCTAGAGCTTTATAACACCAAAGCCTGGATGAGGCCAGGAAGTGGGAGGTAGAAGAACTTCCTTAGTCTCTCCCGGCGTGCCTGGAGGAACTTAGGAGATGTAAGCAGAGGGAACGGGCTTTCCTTGCGAAATGTTTAATTAATAAGGGTATTGGCTTCGCAGGGCTTTGGAAATGACTGAAGAAGAGTGGCTGATCCGGAGGTCTCTGTTTTTGTGCTTTCGGACTGGTGTAGGTTGACTGCGTGGACGCGCACGTGCAGGCGCGGAATTCTGCATTTGTCACTGGTGAATGAAAGGGACAGCATTACATGAGGATAATCAAAGGAGGGTTAGCATGCGTGAAACGCAGTTCTATCATGTTATTAAAAACAGACGATGAAAGGGGCTGAGCGGGAGAAGTCTCAGTATAACAGAAAACACTGAGAATAAACAGAAGTATTTTCTTTTCCTGTTGTCTGGGGCTATGCAAGTTTAAAAAATTGACAAAGTGAGTAGACCCGGTGACCTCCAAAAAATTATCTCTGCCACTCTGCTTTTTTGCCCTAAAATGATTGAATTTTACCCCCATGTGGACAGAGTACTAGGCATTTTCTTTTTTGTGTGTGTGTCGTTTTGAAAAGACAATAGCTTGGCTTTTTTTCAGAACTAAAAAAAAGTGCTTCACTTTGGATGAGTTTGACAATATGCAAATATATAAAGAAGTGAAAACTCCTTATGACCACTTATGAAATGATATTATGGTTAACATTTTTGAAAGAAGATACGCCTGTCTCTATTCTTGGTTGTCTGTTTATTGACATGGTGTCTGAGTGAAAAGTGTAATTTTTAGGTAGTTAAACGGATTTTGCCGACACAACTTCAAGTATCACCTTTGAATAAAGCTTCTGGCTGATTGCTCGCTTTTTTCTCTCTCGCTTTTCATGGAAAGGTTTTGGTATTGTGTAGACTGAATCTTTAACTTTCTGCTTATAGATTACTGAAATGTCCACATCCTTCAGGCATAACACTAGCAAATTCACAAGTATTGGAGCTTAGGAAAGGATTTGGGTTGTGAATTTCTATTCTGTTTGTTAAAAAAAAAAAAAATCACGAATCAAAGAAGGCTTAAGGGTCAACACAGCTGTCTGGCCAGTCAAATCTTCTTTAAGGAAGTCAGGCTGTGTCAAGAGGAGAAGAAACAGTTGTTGTAAAGTACTTAACACAACAATGTCCCTTCCATTTCAGCCTTCCAGGTTTGGCGCGGTTTGGGCTGATTAGCCCAGGAAGGTCAGTTCTCTTCTCACAAAGCTATTTCTGCAAAGGGAAAATTGCAGGGATCAACTTGCCAGCTGTTAGCCAGAACCTAGAAGACTTTACAGAGGGATGTGAGCTACATTGTTCTGAGAGGTGCTGACGTTTCAGTGAAGGATTTTAATTTTAAAATATTTTTGGAACCACAGATTTAGAAAATCGAGTTTCTTGTCCTCTTTAGCTCATGGCACGATAGCAGTACTGGTCTGTACTTAGCCCATCAATTGCTTGTTAGATTAATTTATTCCTTTTTAAAATTCCTTTTTTCTCTATCCCCCATCCCAATCATATTCTTCTTCCAATAAAATAGGGTTTTCATATATTTGATAATCTTAATGGTCTTAGTCTGCATGGTGGTGCCTGTAGGAGAAAAAGGAGAGGGATTTTTGTTTGTGTGAGTGTAAAAAAAAAATTAGGCTCAGGACAAACTTGTGTATTCAGTAAGCTTTTATGGAGCTCATATACACAAGACATTAGGCTAGACGAGGAGAGGACAATGAGAAAACGTCTCAGAGCCTGCCTTCAGGAGGCTTACAGCTCAGCAGTTTTTCTGTTGTGTTGTCCTTGCCATCAAGTATTTCTCAGTCTTTTTCCATTTAGCGTGCAGGACTAGGTATTGCACAGAAGCTCTCTGGAATGACCAGATATTTATCCTCCAGAGGAAATACAACTCAATTTTAGACAATAGTCCTGAAGCAATTACAAAGAGCATTTTTCTCTTTAAAAAATACTTTTGTAAAAATAGCTTTGCTTTTTTTTTTTTTTTTTTTTCCCTTGGTGGATCTCTGAAAAATGTGAGGCCCAAACAAAGAAAATGGGAAGGAAATGAGGTGCGACTTAAATGGCAATACAATGTTGATGGTAAATTACGGAGCACTTAATAAAAAACAAATATGCAGGCAGTGCCTTGGTTTCAAAAATTCATGAAATTCAAATGCTATTTCTACACATTTAAATGAAAGAATATATAGGGAATGCACAGTTTTCAGTGACAATCATACGCATAATATTAGCAAAGAAAGTTTATCAAATTTATCTTAGCCATCTGTATGTGCATTTCTGGCTGTTGGGCAGTTTTGCATTTGACTTAGCTGTCTGCCTACGGTGTTAGGCAACCAGTTAAGTTAAAATTTCATTGTCTCAACTAGTTATCACACCTTCACAATGTCAAACACCAGGTTTTTCTAATTAAAAGAATAGACTTGACGGTGGCGTCTTGCACACACAACTGTTCATCAGAAGACTTCAGGATGTTTTATTATTGTCTCATATACTGTGATGACAGTAGGAATAATTACTCCAAAAAACCAAGCATTTAAGGTGAGAGTGTAGAACACTGATTTATTAACGTATAGAAATTAAGAACTGAAGGCTATCTTTGTTGTTTATGACATGTCAACGTGGAAAAATTGCTAGTTTGGTGGGATGACAACATTTACACAATTGATGGAGCTATAGCATGTCATATAAAACATGAGGATACATAGGTGTAGATGTTTTAAAAGTGACTTCAACTGTCTTCAACGTTTCTGAAAGTTAGCGAACAACCAAAATATTTTCCAGCCTATGGGACTTCTATTTATGTAACTGTTGTTCCCGATTTAACTGAGTCCTCTGTGATCTGGTTAGTTTGGAGTTTTCCCTGAATTTGTTCCAAACAAATACTGCAGTTGGACTTCAGTCTGAGACAGAAGAGACTGCTGAATAACGGGAATGTGGTAATACAATAGATAATTAAGCCTTCTGGAAGGGATACCACAGTTAAATCAAGGTTTTATTGTTTCTTTCATGTGCCTGGCTCTGTGGGTCAGGTGGGGCCCTCTGCCCTCACATATGAAGTTTATCATGACCCCTCGGGTTGCTCTGGACATCCTAGGAGCAGTGTGGGATAGTATTGCTGTCATCGGGGCTGTTCTCACAACATCATAACTCCCCACATGTCAGCAAATCACAGGCCTTGGGAAACCTTTCCTCAGAGAGCCAGTGGATGTTTTCTTCCCTTTCTTTTGGAGCAGACTAATTTTTCAAAGAAAGGGACTGAAAGGGGGAAAGTGACTGTCACACTTAGAGCTTTCTCTGCATCTTTCTTTGGACCTGCTGTTGGCAGCCCCTCGGTGAAAATGACTTAGGTAATGATATCTATTAGGATCAGTAATGAACTAATTCTGCATTTTATCAAGGTAGTGGAGGAGGTGTGTGTGTGTGTGTGTGTGCATGCGTGTGTGTGTGTGTAGGAATTAGTTTGGTTTTATGACTGTGACGTTACTTGGAGATCAAAATTGGGCATGCAGTTACTCATGAAAGGAGCCCGCAGATGAAATTACAGAGGCAATTGTTACAGTTTTGCTTTACTTTATCTTTTGTTGGCCCCACTCCTGGCACAACAAAATTCAGGAATATAAAAATGAAACACAGCTAGCCAATAAACTGATGTCTGTGTTAAATTGCAGGAGGCTTAGCTCGCACA
Organism: Cebus imitator; assembly: GCF_001604975.1. Classification (NCBI taxonomy): domain Eukaryota; kingdom Metazoa; phylum Chordata; class Mammalia; order Primates; family Cebidae; genus Cebus; species Cebus imitator. The sequence continues at coordinate 2,171,484 of NW_016107399.1, read as the reverse complement.
AGCACCATCCATGGGCTGTGGCTGTGTTTGTGCAGGCACTTAATCTCTCTCTTTCTCTCTTTTTAATTTTAGAGGGTGATTGGAAACATTCCTTGCTCAGAGGTGTTTTCTCTTTTTATATGTATTGGTCCCTGGGTAAGACTTTCTTGGAATTTAAGGCTTAAAATTTTGAAATAAAATTAGGTGGCAGGAGTAGATATTAATAGTATTCTGGGAATTAAAATACTAGATATGAACATTCCTTTTTAGAGTAGGCTTATGGGATTCTTTTGATCCTTACATAAATGGAACACATTTTTAAAAGTTATTTATTCAGTCTGGTTTTAAATAGTACATCTACCTGGCTAGGAAGTAGCTTTTGATATTCAGACTTTAGTGACAATAACTTTCTTGATCATTCATTGTTCTCTTGCTTTCTGCTTTCATTTTTCCTATTTATAATTATTAATCAAAAGACCATTACTGGTTTCAGGGAGGCCTCTTCATTATTGCTTTTTAATTCTGGGAAGGTTTTTGGAGATAGTGAGCAGGGACTTTTTCTCTAAAGAAAACAATTCCAATTATTTCATTATAGTCAAAGAAATTATTTGGGTCATAGTGTTTAGAAGGGAGAAAATAGACAAGGGTTTAAAATACTCATGATATGATTAGAAATTTAAAGCATTTTAGAATAAATGCATATTACAAAATATCATTGTTGAATTTTATCATATTCGAAATAACCAATAATGAATGTTATGATCTTGGTTATTAAGTACAGTTGTACAACACTGGAAAATGAATTATGAAGAAAAAATGCAATCACATCCCCAAGAGAAAGATTTAAAAATCATTTCTGCCCTAATTCTGAAATCTTAGATCCACTTCAGTGTTTTTCAATTTTCTTTCTTTTTTTAAACATTTTTTTTCCTGACGTGGATTTGTAAATGCTCTTTCACATCGTCAGAGAGAAGTTTTGTATAAGCCACTTGGAGGGTGAGATAGAGAGTTGGGGGCTGGATGGTGAGGCGTGTCTCTCCCGCCCTCTGCGTAGAAGCAGAAAGGCTCCTATGTGGGAGGGCCCAGCCCTATTTCCAACATGCCTGAGACGTCCTCTTAGGAATGCTCTATATGTTTCTCTTAAAAAAGTCTCTTAGGAACATTAGGACAGTCGCTGCCAGTGGCGTTTTCAGATTTGATTTGGGGAAGTTGGTAATTTTAAGAGCAAAGTGTAGAAAAGGTTCTGGAGCAAATATCAGAGAGGACAGAGAAAAGATGCCTTTTTCCCCTTCGGGCCCCTTTAGAAGGGCCTGTTTTCTGAAAGAGAGACTCTGGCTTGGTACCCCATAGGATTAACGTTTTCTCCTTAGTGTCCTTTGACTAGTGTGATACGAGGTGTTTTAGTCATTTTATCACAACTAAACTTAGTGACTTTATCACAACTAAACTTAGTGACGTTATCACTGACTAATGTCGACTGCAGCTTTGTGTCTCCTTGTCATATATCAAATAAAATCTGGTCAACCCTCTTGCTAAAATGAAGCGAACACCCCCAAATGTCAAATTGTTATTTTAGTAAAGCACAATTATCTGTCTATATTTTTAACCAAGATGAAATTAATAAAATTGCAATGGCCCTGGTGTTAATTAACGGGAGGATTAGAGCTATATCGGCTAAAAAGGAGGTGTAAACACTGTAATCTTGCTACATGTTTGTTTTCACACTACTGAAAATAAATAAAATGAGACTTAGGATAGGGATTAAGTTTCTTTTGGCATTAGACAGCAGATGCAACTGGAATGCGGCAGAAACCCTGAAGTATTAGTGAAGACATTATGTAACGAAGAAAACTGTGGCCCTACATTGGTTTCCTACCCCTTGGGTATACTTGGTCCCATCACAAATAGCCCCATCTGGGTAGTTAAAAAAGGATTTTGAAAGCCTACCTCCGTGCTGTTCTCTACAGTGGTGCAACAAGGCAACCAGTCATCTGCAGAGCTTGTCGCCTTGCTGCCATGCACAGATTAACTAGAATTTAATGAAAGGATTGCCAGATTCCCCATTATTGCACCATAATGTCATAACAACTAAAAATACAAAGTGGACCATGCTTTTCCTAGTCCTCTAACTGAAGTCACATGAAAGAGTTTGCTCTCTTCCAGCCTTTCAAGATTCCAGTTCGGGGATCCTATTTTTGGATAACAGCAGATATGTCTGGCTTTTCTGACTCTCTGGGCCTCCAGTGTCTCCCCGCACCAATAGATCAATCTGTGTTTTATTATTATTGTTGTATAATAGAGTGATAGATTGATCGGTCTGTCTCTGAGAGCTGTCTGGGCACTATGGACTGGATTGCCTTATCCTACAGATCCAGTTAAACTCCGTCTGTATTAAAAATATCTTAAGTGTCCAGCCTTGCTAGGAATGGACCACATGCTGTATCTAGACATCACATCTGCCTCTGCCCCCTTCTCCCTCCCCTATACCCTGTGGAATTCTATTAACTTGACTCTTGCAAGCATCCATCAGATGTTCTTAAACTTCATTTCATCAACTGCCTCATTTTTTGCCCAAACTATTTTTGTGGACTGTTAATGCTCTTTTGATTTTCTAATTAGCCATTTATTTATTTAGTAGAGGCAGAGTGTTGCTATGTTGCTCAGGCTGGTCTCAAACTCTTGGCCTCAAAGCGATCCTCCCAAAGTGCAGGGATTATAGGCATGAGCTACTGCACCTGGCCTAATTAGCCTTTTAGATGCACAAAATAATAGTCACATGACCACTCAATTGGGTGGGGCTCAGGGAAATAGATGGAGAGTTGTGTAACTCTCAGGTTTGTATGACCCCATGATCATTAGTCTTTGGGCAACCATTTAGGGGCCCCTAAAAGCATTTCTGACTGTGCTTGGCATCGTAGTGGATGCTGGATTATGTCCTGCTACTACAGGTGGGTGTGTTTTGGTGGGTGAGAGAAGTACCTGAATCTGATGCTGTCATCAATAAACCAGGAGAAAGAGTCATTTGGCCAGAAGCCTGGTTAGCGTTCGGTGGGTTGTAAACACATCACTCTTTCTCAACTCTTGGCTCCTTCTCTGTACATCACACTTCTCCAGCCTGGAAAGAAGTATCCTACATCTCTTGAGCACCAGGTTCCACTGCTGCGATGAGAAGAGCTCTTTGGAGCAGCTTCCTCTCCTAATTCCATCCTGCCCCTTCAGTTGCACGGCAGCCACGCCTAAACTCACAATTCTGTTGCCTCCTCCCTATCAAGCCTCAGGAATCTTTAAAAGGACTTTTCGAAACAAAACAAAACACCCCCTCCTGAACTCCAGATTAGCCTCTTAAGCTCATTAAAGTTCCTTTAAATACCAAAATGTTGGGCTCCTGGGGACTATCCCCCCAAACCATATTTTCATTCTTAACATTGTTGTCATTCACTGTGCAGCAGATTAAGGCCAGCTCCCTCCGGGCCCAGAAATAGGCCCCCTCTCTCTGCAGGAGGGTCCGAATATGTCTTTGTTTGAGCACCCGACAGCCTGAGCCTGAGTGGGAGTTGATGCCAGCTTGGCCTGGGGCCCCCAGCTCCAGGAGGGGAAGAGGTTGATGTCTCTCCTGAGCATGGGGCCCAGGAAAGGGAATGGGCATTTGAGAGGAGAAGGTGTGAGTTTTGCAGTTTCACAAGCTTGGCAGTCATTGGGTCCTAGCCCAGTCGTTGGAGAGAATCAGGAATAGGCTAGTGCTCTGATGGCCTGGATTTAAAGAGCTGTCCTGGCCCTAGGGAATCAGGGTTGCTTTAGGAGCCTTGAGAAACACTAAAGCCTAGTTTCTGTGCATCCCCCAGGCATTCCTGGTCCATCACAGTGCAGTGGTGGATTTTTATGGACACATCTGCCTTTTGCCTAACATTTCTTTCCTTATTTCAGCCTCCTTTCCGAAGAGCTTCCTTAATAACATCCCGCCTCCTCTCTCATTTCAGGCTTTCTTCTTTAAAGCTGGCTCTTGGGGACAGCTTTCTGGTTTTGACAGGGGAACAAATCCTTTTAAACGTAACCATCTAGAGCTTCCTTCCCTGATCTTGGCTCCCTGCTCACTCTTTCTCCTCTTGCTCTTCCTCACTTTGTGGCAGGGATTCCCATCGTGCATGTGTTCTCCGGTAATGATAGCCACCATCTTCACAGCGATGTAGGCATAGCTCTTCAGAGACACAAACCAGTTGACAGTGCCATGAGGTAGACTCTGGAAAATCAGAAGGGAAGAACATCCCAGGAGACTCCTCTCTGCGTCTTTTTGGCTGGAGTTTTGCTTGCACCCTTCTTTGCCCTGGTGCTCTGTGCACCTTGAATTTCTGGATTCAACCACAGCACTTGTTTTTCTAAGCCCCATTTTCAGAATCTCAGCTTGGCTGTGCCTTCTTCCTTGTCTCATGCTCTGAACCCATCTTGTGACCTTTTATGTTTCATATTACTTTGTGCTCAGGCTAGAGCTGGCTCTTACCTAGCTGCCAAATTTGGACGATGTTATGAAATAATTCACATTGGGATGGACGAGATAATGTTCTATTCTTCTGAAGATATTTTTTAACTGGAAGAGTGTTCAGTCAAATGAATGACTATCTCAGGGTAGAATTTTAGGCTCTAGATTGGAACCACTAGTGGAGGAGATATTTTGTGCAAATAATGCTTTGTAGGAGGCTTCCCTGTTTATCTATATGGACGGTTGGCCAGTATTATGTGCGCATTTTTTTTCCTTGGTTTTATTTTCTTTATGCTTTGTCTTTGGTTGAGATCTTACATTTCAAAAACCCATGTTCATAGATGGAAGGGGATAGATAGGTGGGTATGAGTGGTTTGGACACTGCATAGCTCTCTCCATCACTGAAAAAATAATTTGAAACACATGTCTTATTGTCAACAGATGTCTGAGCCATGGTTTCCTCATCTATACAATAGAATGTAAGAATAATAACCTCATAAGGTTACTGAGAGAATTAAATAAGATAATGAACCTGAAAGGCCTTTTGGAAAAATATAGAGTACTCTACATGATGGGGTATTATTATTGTTATTTATATATAAGCAAAAGCTTATACATAGTATTTGGAGCTGTGTATGATAAACCAAGACAGTGTAGTTCTTAAAAGCATAGACTCAGGAGCCAGGGTATCTGGGATCAAATCCTTGTCCTGCTGTTCCTTAGCTGTGTTACCACAGGCAAGGGTCTTACTTGCTCTGTGCCCATTTCTTCTCTCTAAAACAGGGATAGTAATAGTATCAACCTCAAAGAGTCACCTTTGTTTAATATTTGAAATGCATGCAGATCAATGCTTGGCTCACAGAAAATGCTGTAAAATGATTCATTGAAAAAAAATGTATCCTTTTCAATTTTTGAAGATCCTTCACATATATTATCTCTATTGATCCTCACAACAGTTTTAAAAGTTAGATAAGGAGAGGTTTTTGGTTTTCTCCTCCTGCATTTTATAGCTGAGGAAATAAAGGCTCAGAGAAGTTAACAACTTGCCCAAGGTCATGCTGTTGGGGGAAGAGAGAAGCTGGGATGCTGTCCCCAGCCTCTAACTCCTGGTCCAATGGCCTTTCCACTAAGTCACACCATCTGCTGCTCGAATTCTGGTGTTCACACCCCAGTGAGATCACAATTCTCAGTTTGTCCTGTTGAACCAGCTCTTGGAAAACAAGTCCCCACCTGCTGGATACTTGAGCTTTCAGGCAGCCTCCTGATGGTCAGCTGTTTATAGTATTCTGTGGTTTTAAAGGAAGTTTTTAGGATTTGGGGATTGACTCTGTGTGTGTATGAGAAATCAGCTTATGTACAATCATTGCTCTTGTTTGCCAAACTCCTTCACATCCACAAAGCTGTCCTAGACCATCCTTTCCTATCCCACACTATCCGCATTGGTCTCTATTGCCCCTCTAGCATATAGCATAGCTGTTCTTTCCCCCAGCCCCCAGAAGAAGGACAAAAAGGCAGAATTTGCTTTCTCTCCAGCTCCAAGGGTTTGCTATTGGTGACTTTTGTCCTGGGAGCTTGTCTGTACATTTGGCAGCAGAACTGTTGAATATCAGATCCGGAGCTTCCAGCATAACTTCCATTGGGACCAGCCAGCAGCTGTCCATCCATTCCTTGCATAGCCCCTTTCCAAGTTTTCTTCTGAACTGTGTTGTATTTTCAAACAAGTCTCAGCCTTAGCTAGAAAAGATCCCATTGTGCCCCCAATGGAGGCTGATTTCCAGAACTGTTGACATCTCTCTTGTTTGTTACTTGGCCTGGCTGGATCAAAAAGTGATAATGGAATCTCAGTTTTTAAGGAAATTGAGTATTTCTGTATTGTATTATTTCTCTTACCGTTGCTGAAATTTATTCTCTTAAAACTAGCTCTAGTTCATTTTGGAGAGATGAAATATATTTTGAATTTAATCTTTGTAAACTGGTTTTTAATGAAATTAGAGATTTCGGGTAACACATGAGCAACCGGAATGCACTTTACTTAGTTGTATGTGGAATTTTCTAATTTAGAGTTAAATACACTCTTATAAGTAGTTGGTTTATTAATTAAATCATTAATTCATTTAATCAACAAACATCCTTATTAAATTTCTGCATGTTAGGTATGTAAAAATGAATAAAACACTGATGCACTAAAGACTGTTTAGACGTGTAGATTAAGCAGATGCTTGAAAAAAGAGTAACATTATTATTATTATAATTTTTTGAGATGGAGTCTTGCTCTGTTGCCCAGGCTGGAGTTCAATGGCATGGTCTCAGCTCACTGCAACCTCTGCCTCCCAGGTTCAAGCGATTCTCCTACCTCAGCTGCCTGAATAGCTGAGATTACAGGCGTGTGCCACCATGCCTGGCTATTTTTTGTATTTTTAGTATAGATGGTGTTTCATTATGTAGGTCAGGCTGGTCTTGAACTCATGACCTTGTGATCTGCCCACCTTGGGCTCCCAAAGTGCTGGCATTACAGGCATGAGCCACTGTGCCTGGCAACATTATTTTAAGAAAGGCATGGCCACAGGCATAGAGAACCATTTTATCTAAATTCCTTGGTTCTGTATGACCATGTGCTATTCATCATCTTCAAAGTGCTTATTACAACTTGAATATATGTGTATATATGTCTATATATATTCCAGTAAAGCAACTATATGTGTATGGTCTGTCTATGTTACTATACCAGAAGCTCTATTAAGGAAGACACTTCTAGTTTTGGCTTTGTTTTATAACCCCTTCATCTCTATAATCTTGCATACTATTCAGCAAATACATGTTGGTTGAATAGATAAATTAAACATGTGACTTGCTTGGGGTTGTTTAAAAAGCTTCATGGAAAAGGTGACATGTTAACTGGCTCTTGGAGGATGAGTGGGAATGTAGGAAAAGGGGAGAGGATGGGAGAATTCCAAGTGGAGAAAGAAACATGTACAAGTGGATGGAGTTCTGAAAAGAAAGTGTGCTAGCTGCTGTAGTCACTGTTCATGGACATGGTGGTGCCACAGTGTCAAGTGCATTTATGGAATGGCTGGTTGTGGACTGCAAAATCATGCCAAGTGGCTAGGAGTGTTGTGTAACATGCAAAGAACTTTCAGTTTCATCCTGTGATTAGTAGGCAGGCAGCAGAGATTTCTAAGCATGGAATATTGTGGCCATACTTATTTTCTGGAAAGGTAATTCTGGTGGCAAACTGGGGCACTAGTAGGAGCCTGGGTAGAGACTGGCAGAGACCACTTAGACAGTTGTTGCTATAGTCTAGACAAGAGATAAGGATATAAATTAAGGTGAGACATTGGGAATGAAGAGGACAAATATAACCAAGAAAATATTCCTGACATAGGGTAAGTTGAACTTCATGACTTTTGACTGAGGAAAGGGGTGATAAAGAGAGAAGATTTGAAGATGATCCAGAAGGGACAAGGTGGACTCTCATGTCAGTACCCGATAGAGGGAATTTAAGAAGTGAGCAGGAGACAGGCAGAAGCGGATGATGACAATGACTATGAACATCCTATGCTAAGTTACTGGTGAGATAGTCTGGTGGAGATGTCCAGGAGGCAGTTGTGAAAGAAGATCTGGAAACTAGTCAGGGCACAAAGTTTTGGGATACATTATCATGTAAATGTGAGAAGAGGAGAATGCCCAAGCGTGCACTACATGAAAAGAGAGCCTAGGAGGACTCTGTGGGGAACGCCAGAATTCAAAGAGCTCTGGGAGATTCTGTAATGAGATGACACAGAGGCAGGGAGAACACCGGAGTGAGCGGAGTTCTGGAAGACAGGGCAGTAGTAGGGAATTTCAAGAAGCAGGGCTGCCTGTTTGCCCTTATCAAGAGTAGTTTTGGCCAGGTACAGTGGCTCATGCCTGTAATCCCAGCACTTTGGGAGGCTGAGATGGGTGGATCACTTGAGTCCAGGAGCTTGAGACAAGCTTGGGCAATGTAGTGAGACCTCATCTCTAAAATAATAAAAATAAAAACAGCCAGATGTGGTGGCACGTGTCTGTGGTCCCAGCTACTTGGGATGCTGATGGCTAGAGCTCAGGAGTTCAAGGCTGCAATGAGCCATTGCACTGTATCACTACTGCACTCCAGCCTGGGCAACAGAGCAAGACCCTGTCTCAAAAATCCAAACAAACTAGGTTTGCTAGAGGCATAGAGGGGACAGGATAGCATTTTATACCATATAAAGGTTATACAGTAAAAAGAAGTTGGAGAAATAGAGGGATTGATACGGCCACTCTTTCAAGAAGATGGGTAGTGAAAAAAAGATGAGGGGAAAAGATAGAATGAAGGGAAGGTGCTTTAGGATGAGGTAGTTTTGAACCTGCTTGATGGCTAAGGTGAGTTTAGCCAGGGAAGGAAGGAAGGAAGTTGAAGATCTAGGAGGGAGAGCATTTATTTGATAGAGGAGAAGCCTGGGGAAGGGTCAGGGACACATCCGGGGCACAGGTTCTGCCCCTGCTTTGCTCCTTCCCAACCATCCCTTCCCTTTGTTCTTTTGTGCATTTCCCTGTGGGTTGGTTGGAACCGATCACTGCAGGGCAGGGGCTGGCAGAGGTGGGTCTGCTTTCCTTCACTCCTCAAGGCCTCTCAGTAGGTGAGAGCTTCCCATAGAGCTGCTTTGCCAATATCTCCCTGGGTTATGGGCCTGGGAATGGCACTAGAGTGAGGCTCCCATCTATCTCCTTCTTCTTCAGGTAACCCGTCATCTCAGCGCAAAGCTCACTTGCCTGATTTCTTTTTGCTTTTGCTCCTGATCCATGCAGAACTCTATTGCGTGTTGTCCGAAGTACACCTCCGCACGGCCAATTCCCCAAGACAGGTCTTACAAGCCTCACCAGGCCAGGAACTAGTGGCTGTGCCTATGGGCATGCCTGTCAGTTGAAGAGCTTTTGCTTTCTGTGATACTTGGGAGGACTCTCAAAACAAGGGAGTTCAGGGTATGGGTACCATCTTCCTTGTTGACCAGACTACAGTGACGCAGTCTGTACCCAGCTATCACTGTTTTGTAGTGTTATCCACTTGGCTGATTCATACATTTCCTCCCCCAGACTGGAGAGTGGGGTGACTAGTGGGTAAAACTGGGTTTTCAGAATCTTTGAGCTTTAATTCTGTCTTTGTCTCTGCTTTGGCTGGGTGGGCCTGGGCAAATCATTGAACCTCTTTGAGATGATCCCATTTAACTGCAGTGCCTTTACCTTGAGCTCTCTGAGGTGCGGAACATGCTCACAAACTGCCTGATGTGTGCAGTGGTGGAAAGTTAATTGTTTTGACAGGAAGAGGGAGAACAGTGTGTGGTTAGGTGGGAATACTTTCCTAGGTCTAGGGCTGTCATATCCATGTAGCTATAGAAAAGAAACAGTGACAAGGTCATAAGTGGCCAGACCTCTGAGCTTTGAAGGGAATTAAACTGAACTTGGTGCTACCAAGGAAGCCAAGTATTTTCCAATGGCTCTGCTTCTGTGGGCAGTAAATTCAGTGGAAAATATATTAGTGATGGGTTATTTGATATCATAGACATCCAGCCGATTCATGGAATGGATTTTTCTACTTGTCAACTGTTTGCTAGACCTTAGTTTGGACTGAGCTCAATAGGGCTAGAAGGGACTTGGGTAGAGAATTGTAATACAAATTGCAATACTTAATGATGTATTATTTTTCAATTTCCTTGTTGACAGTTAAAGAGCAAGGGCCAAATGAAATGCACACTTGTAAATGGCAATATGGACACAGTGGGATTGTTGGAAAGCCATTAGTAGCCAAACCTAGTTAATACCAGCTCAGGTAAATGCTCTCCATCACTGGCCCCTTTCCCCCATCTCAATTATTAAAGGATTAAAGGACTTTCCCAATGAACTCCCTTAAAACTTTAATGATGTGCAGTATTGCAGAGGTCAGACTATTTCGATGAAGTGATTTCAGCTTTGCCCTGACATTGCTGGCTAATCAGAGAGAAAGAAGGTTCTGAAGCTCACATTACCTGTAATGTGGTAAGACCCACCATCAATAAAGTCACCTGCTGTGGAATCCAGGGGAGCTCATATTCCTGACTTTTACCAGATTGTGCTAATTTCTGGGGACAATAGGGAGGGAGAACATGTTCTGCTGGTAGCCTTCCAATCAGTGTGGCATCTGCCCAGACAGCACTTATTTATTCTTAGAATTCAATAGTATTTTTAAGGGATGCTAATGGAAAAAGAAGTATCCCAGACCTTGGTTTGATGTTTAATTGTGCATAGGGGGTGAATCAGTCCTCAATGGCTGCTGGCAACCGTCTTAAACATAGAACATGTACTTTGGGTTGCTGTTTTTTGGGTAGTAACACACACACACAAACACACACACACACACACTTTGTCTGCTAATATAATTGATGATATGCCTATGTGGGGTCAGTGGACAAGGTCAAAGCTGTAGCCTCTGGTAAACCAAAACTGAGTCAACTCCTCTTGGTGTCTTTGGGGACCCAACTTATATCCTTAGACTCAGGAGCACCAAGAGGTAAATAACGGAGCTAACCAGCCACAAGCAAGCTATTTTAAAATCCAAGGACATCAGCACACAGTGAGTGCTCTGGAAATGCAGGTCTGCTGTGGGGAATGCAGTCAGGGGTGAAGATGGCACTTCTGGATGAGTGGCCTCTGTGTTACCAAGTCTCCATGGCAAGAGACAAGGGATGTCATGAGAGCCTTATTAGTGAGTCACTTAGCATTGAGAAGCCCCAGATTTTGAGGATCATTTCTAATTTTAAAGCCCTTTTGGGTATAGGATCTACTATTTGTTCTTTGTTTTGTAAAACCCATTTCTATTTGGTTGTTTTAGAGTTGGAGTTCAGATTATTATCATTTTTCATGTATGGTTGCTTTTCAATTTTCCTTCAAAAGGTGAATCCATCGTGACTCAGTATCTTTTCTCTATGCTCTGAAATTCCCATTTAATTAAATGTATTGTTATGTTTAGAACAAGATTTTAGAATTGTGGTCTTAACCCTCAGTTTTAGCTTGAAAAATAAATTTTAATTATTTTGTCTACTAATACTTATTGAGCAACTACTATGTAGGAGGCATTGTTACAGTTACTTGGGATACAGCAGTGATTATATTCTAGATGGAAAGAAAGAAAATAAGCAAAATGTATATTTCTCCAGATACCCAGAAGTTTGACTCCTCCCGCATGCATGTACTAAATGTCCGTATTCTCCCACTCTGACCACCTATTTAATATTGCAACCCACTCCTACTCTCCCCTTCTTCCCATAATTTCTGTATAGTTTATCTTTTCCCAGACCACTAAGTATCTTCCAGAATATGCGGTAGTTTATTTATTTAGTATTTGAATATATTGTTTGTTCTCCCCATCAAATTGTAATCTCCCTGAAGGCAAGAATTATTGTTTTGCTCACAGGTCTGCTGCCTGGAATAGGATGGGCATTAGGTTGTTGAGGAAGGTCTGGAGTAATTGAATGCGAGAGTTAATGAAAGTGAAGGCAGAAGGATGATTCCAAGATATTCCCCCTGAGCTGCGTGTGTGGTGATGCCCTGTGCTGAGATACCAACGATGTAGGTGGAGGGGTTGGAGTAGGGGGGTGGAGCAGCAAAGCTTTTCTTGGATGTGGACAAATAATATTCTGCTTCTTAGCACCATTATTTTATTTCTTAAAAACATGGCTGGGCGCGGTGGCTCAGGCCTGTAATCCTAGCACTTTGGGAGGCCGAGGTGGGCGGATCACAAGGTCAAGCGATCGAGACCATCCTGGCCAGCATGGTGAAACCCTGTCTCTACTAAAAATACAAAAAAAATTAGCTGGACTTGGTGGCGCACACCTGTAATCCCAGCTCCTCGGGAGGCGGAGGCAGGAGAATTGCTTGAACCCGGGAGGCGGAGGTTCCAGTGAGCTGAGATCCCGCCACTGCACTCCAGTCTGGCGCCTGGCGATGGAATGAGACTCTGTCTCAAAATATCCTCGGAGACCAAAAAGGAAGGGGAAGTGTAAAGAGGCAAGCAGATGAAAAAATCCAGTGATCCTGATATTTGCCAGCTCTCTTTGAAGAGCATGCCTGTTTGTGTCTTTTTCTGGGGAATAGGGTCCCTAGATTTGATTAGTTATTGGAAGTGCCCTGTGATCCTGAAATGCTTAAAGGTTGGTGATATGGAAGAAAAGAAAAGTATTAAGTATTAGGCACATTCTAACAAGGAAATAACATTGTGAGAGTGAAGGACAGGAAGATACATAGAGACCCCCCAACCCCAACCCCTACCCCTACCTTGAAGAGGGACATGGGTTCAGATCCCAGCTCTGTTAACCTCTATCCTTATTTCTAAAAGGCAGACACTACCTCTTTACATGTGTTTTAGGGATTAAAGATTATGTATGTTACGAAGCATTTAGTAAAGATCCTCAGTAAGTGGGAACTAATTATACTAATAATTTACTTGGCAATGTTTAGCAGTACCAACCAGTTGCACATTAGGCTCACATGGGCAATTTTATTCTCCTACCAGTGGTTTGTTTCTTTAATTACCTTTAAACCTTAACATAACTTTTTCTAATAATTCTCAGCGGATATACCTAATATTTTAAAAGGTTGTAAAAGCTGACGGATTGCCTCGTAACGTAAAAACATACATCAGATTCAAGAAAGAAAAATCAAGAAGAAATACTTGGTTTAAGAACAGGAGCTTCAAATAGAAGATAAAATATACTTACCCTTGTTGGCTTATACAAACTGACCGATGAAGTGAAACTGTGGTCATCCAGTATTTATTTGTTACATTAATCCCAAACTGAAAAATAATTAGCAAATTTGTTAAGGAGGCTTATGTTTACCTTTCTCTGCTAATTGTGATCATTTGTTGGTAACTGAATGTTGAACTGTGTTCCACTGACTTGATTATAGCTGTCAGAAGGGAAATAATGCACTTGAATTTCACAAATGTGTGTGAACTTTACACGTCTTGTATTTAAGAGAGGCTCACCCTCTCAGAAGGTATGCATAATGACAAGACTTACTGAGTTATTGATTATCCTTTATAACCAAGACCACAAAATGCTCCCTAATTAATCAATTTAATATTAATTTAGTGAATGGACATACACTCAAATTTTCAAATGTATCTTTAATTTATGCATGCATTATGTATTTTCACTTTTATAAGAGTTTAAAGTCTTTGAATTTTTATTTTTGAAGGAAATTATAATACAGTTTCTTTCAACCCTTTTAAGAAGATACCATGCAATATTGAAAGCTTAAAAGACAGGAAGATCATATTTTAAGTAAACAATACAAATTATTCCTAATTTGTAATCCTATTTTCTGTCTTTCCATTTCAGAACCCAAACTAATTTACATAGAAATATTTTCTTCCAAATTTGAATGTACAGTAAACCTCTTAACAAAGGGGTGGTGTTACAGTAACACAATTCAAGGTAAAAAAAAAATTCAATACTTGTGGGAAGAATTACTGCATCAGGGAATGCTCTAGGATGAGAGTTTCCTCCCTGGCCAGCCTTGCAAGGTGACTCTAGACCTCCTGAGACTGCCTGAGGTGAGCTATAGCTCCCAGGTACAGTGGGGCAGAGACTGGGCATTCTGGAGGGCGTCTGTCTTTCTCTCAGCAGATCAAGAGGCTGGTGTTGGGTTCCTGAGAGAAGCCTCTTCCCTGAGCTTGTTGCACTAATGCCTCTTCAGTTATAGACTTGCTGGGTGTAAAGAAGAGTGAAGTTCCTCTCAATTCCTTTCATGGCCAGGACAACATTAGCATAAAAAGAGTTTCATTTAAGCCACATGGCACCGTATTTAGCTTTCCTCATAATTAATCATGTGATTATTTATGTTTAGTTTTGAAATAATTGCAGTGTATGGGAGAGTCAGACCTGGTTTGGAACTTGTCGTTTATTAGTTATGTGACCTTGGATGGGTATTTGATATCTCTATGCCTTAGTTTCTTCACATTTAAGTTAGGATGATATGTTACCAACCTCGAAAGAATGTTTTGAGTTTTAAATGAGATGATGAATGTAAATAACTTAAAACTTACTGTTATTAACTTGATGATGAGTTAAAACTTAACTCATCATTATCATCATCAGCATTATGGAACTGGAGACAGCTGTGATTGTATTGCTAGAATATTCTGTGTCTATTTATTTTTGCTTGTGCCTTTTCAACTGAATTGCAAGCTGGTTAGTTGATCTGTCGAGCAATCCATTGATTGCTTGGTTCATATCATTTGTGGGTCAGTCGGCAGTCTCATGTAAATGACTCATACTAACTCAGTCTTGGGTTAGTGCTGCAGCTGTTTTGTGTGTATTGACCCAGATCTCTCTGTGTGAGTCCATTTATCAATCATTAAGTACTCTTCACCTATGTCTTTGCCAGTCACTGTGTTTAATTTTCCTTACCTTTCCTTTCCTTAGCTTGGTTCTCATTTGACAACCACCTGTGATATATATTGATTAGTATGTCCCACGTGACATACCAACCAATTTATGTCTCAGGTGGTTGTCAAATGAGACATTCTATGCAAAGGTGCTTCATATCTGTAGAAAGCCATAAAGCTGTGAGTTTTTGTGAATATTTAAGATTCATAGACAATCTCCATAAGGGATATTAGAAAACACCTCCTCTAACTGCTTCTTTTTAGAACAAGAAGCCCAAGATCCAGGGAGGTCATCATTATTATTGAACATGGTGTTTTCATTGTGTGTGTGTGCGTGTTTGTGTGTGTGCATGTGTATGTGTATAAACAATGTCCTTGGGCTTCAAGAACTATAAAATATTTTGGAGGGTGAAGAAGTATAAAAATGAAACATGTAGAAAACAAATGATTTTATCATTTAGAGGAAAAACTGTGTGGAAGAGACAGTGAATGCCATGGGAAATTTTAAAAAAATTTGAATTCAAATTTAAAAGGGGGAGATTGATGCTGTTCAAAACTTGGAGTATCACCATGAGAAAAGTGGCTTTGAGTGAATCCCTGAAGTATAAAAAGTAAATGTAGAGAAGAAAAGGAAGGCAATCCAGGCAAAGAGGTAAGAATAAAGGCCTAGCGAGTCTAGGAAAACAGACACTGTATCATTTAGTTATCGCCATAATCTCATTGGAGATAATGAAATGGAGGCTCTAAGAGGCTAAGTGATGGCCCCAATGCCGCATGGTTTCTAAGTGGCATAGATGGGAGTGAGGCTCAGGTTTTCTAGTGGCAAGTCCAGTGCTCTTTGCACTGTGTCACAGCTGCTTTCTGTGTAAGACAAAGCCCTGGAGATACTGTCTGCTTCAGTCACCAGGCTGTGTGGAAAGGTTATGCCAACTCTTTCCATGAAAATTTAAATGCAAACAGCTCTGGGACAGTTCTGTTGCTGAGAAGATAGGTTTAAGTCACTGTCTAAGAATAAGTGGAGTGATTTTTCTGAATACAATTACCCCAAAACTCCATCTTATTACTTGACAGAATGAATGTTGTTGAGAAACAAAATAAGCAATGGTGGATGTGTTTGCTTGATAAATTTTCTTTTCTACAGTTTCTTCTGGGTCTGGGCACATATTAGTTTGACTATTAATTATTGTAATTGTATCCTGAGCATAAAAATATTTATACATTATATACCTATGTGTATACAAATGCACATACTCATATACATGTGAAATCATTGGACTTTAGAAATGGAAAGTACTTTGTATATTATGTATAGTATAATAGTTAAAAATAGGAAATAAATTGCCTTATTCCTAATCTTTGTTTTTAAAAGTGCATCTCCTGTAGATAGTAGATAGCTGAGTCTTTTTATTGTTTTAAAAACACAGTCTAGCTGTGTTGCCCAGGCTGGAGTGCAGTAGTGCACCATTGGTTCACCGAAACCCCCGTCTCCCGGGTTTAAGTGATTGTCCTGCCTCAGCCTCCTGAATAGCTGGGATTACAGGTGTCTACCACCCTACCCAGCTAATTTTTGTATTTTTAGTAGAGACGGGGGTTTCACTGTGTTGGCAAGGTTGGTCTCGAACTCCTGACCTTGTGATCCGCCTGCCTCAGCCTCCCAAAGTGCTGGGATTCCAAGCGTGAGCCACTGGCCAAGCCTTTTTTTTTTTTTTTTTAAATCCATTCTGACAACCTCTTTCTTTTAAATCAAGTGTCTAGTTCATTAACATTTAATGTAATTATTGATACAGTCAAAGCAAGGTCTACTATTTTGCTATTTATGCACTCTGTTTTTTGTTCTCTGTTTCTCCTTTCATGCCTTCTTTTGGTTTATGGAATTTCTAAAGAATTTTAATTTACTTATTTTTTTAACCTATACCTCTTTACACTATTAATTTTTTAGTGGTTGTTCCCAGGATTACAATATATCTCCTTAAAAATTCACAATATACTTAGAGTTAATATTGCATGTAACATGTAAGGGCCTTGGAACTATATACATCTGTTTACTCTCTTCCTCTATTCCTTTTGCTATAGTTGTCGGACTTTCTCCCCCTGTGTTCTTTATTTATCTATTTATTTTTATTTTATTTTATTTTTTCAAGACCGAGTCTCACGCTCTTGCCTAGGCTAGACTGCAGTGGCACAGTTTTGGCTCACTGCAACTTCTCCCTCCTGGGCTCATGCTAGTCTCATGCATCAGCCTTCTGAATAGCTGGGATTACAGGCACCTGCCACATGCCCGGCTAAGTTTTGTATTTTTAGTAGACACAGGGTTTCTCCATGTTGCCCAAGCTGATCTCAAACTCCTGGGCTCAAGGGATCCACCCGCCTTGGCCTCCCAAAGTGCTGGGATTACAAGTCTGAGCCACGGCTCCTGGCCCCGCCTTGTGTTCTTTAAATTAGATAATTTCTATTGATCTATCCTTAAGTTCATAAACTTTTTTGTCATTTCCAATCTACTCTTAAGCTATTCTTGTGATTTTTTTACTTCAGATATTGTAGTTTTTAGTTCTAGAATTGCACAGCCTAATAGCTACTAGCAACATTTGCTCATTTTAATTTAAATGAATTAAAAAGATTTCTTTAGTTACATGCCACATTGCCAGTGCTTAGTAACTACATGTGACTAGTGACACTAACGGAACAGCAAAGGTACAAAACTTTTCTATCGCTGCAGAAAGTTGTATTGGACAGTGTTGCTATTGAATTTTATTTGATTTTTTATAGTTTGTATTTCTCTGATGATATTTCCTATCATTCCTTTTTTTGAATATATTTTTCTTTACATTTTCTTCATATTTTCTTTATATCCTTGAGCATCATTTTAATAGATGCTTTAAAATCCTTGTCAGCTAATTGCAGTATCTAGGTCACTTGAGGGTTGGCCTCTGTTGATTATCCTTCCTCTTGAGTATGGGCCATGTTAATAATTTTAAATTGTATCCTGGACATGATGCATTATCAACAACCTGAATTGTTCATTCAAAGAATACTTACATCTTATTTTTGAAAATTTCCAGTAGGCAAATCACTTGGTTGAACTCAAATTGTAAACTTTCTTCCCTGTGGTGAGCTATAGGGAAAGAATCTACAGGGGATCTCAGTTCAGTTCTTTCATCCTGAATTAGGCTACTTGGAGTCTACCCAGTACGTGTGTAGGTCAGGGCTCAGCTGGACATTTGGATAAAGCTTGTGTATAGAATTTGGAGCTCCTCCTCTTTGTGTCTTTCCAGGTTTATTCTCTTACTTTCTAGCCGCTGTGTTTGCCCTAGATTTGGGCCTCTGGTTCTTCTAGTCAGTAAGACTGTGGGTTTTACATCTGAGTTTCTTAGTTACCCTGCCTGACTAAAGGCTGTAAGAACAGGAAATCTAGTTCCAGTCCCTTCTTCCCTGTGGTGACTCCCTTTCAATATCTGCCTACTTTTGGCCCATTGTCTGCTATCTTCACATAGTTGTTTTCTGTATTTTGTCTACAGTTTGTAATTATCTGGGGGAGGTTGGTCTCCTAGCAGGTACTCAGCCATTACTGGAAGAGGAAACTTATTTCAGATTTTTATCTTTTATTGGTTTATTTTTGAGACAGAGTCTTGCTCTGTTGCCTAGGCTGGAGTGCAGTGGCATGATCTTGGCTTACTGCAGCCTTAACCTGGGTTCAACCAATCCTGCTGCCTGAGCCTCCCAAGTAGCGGGGACTACAGGCATGTGCCACCATGTTCAGCTAATTTTTAAATTTTCTGTAGAGACAGTATCTCTCCATGTTGCCCAGGCTGGTATTGAACTCCTGGGCTCAAGGGAACCTCCAGCCTCCGCCTCCCAAAGTGCTCGATTATAGGCGTGAGCCACCATGCCTGGCCTCACATCTGACTCAGCCATTTATGCGACCTTGTTGCTAACCTCTTATGCCTTAGTTTCATTATATGTGAAAAGAGAATAATAATACCTGCTTTACAGTATTGTTGGGAAGATTAAATAAGTGCAGTTATATAAAACACTCAGAGTTATTTCTGGCACAGACTAATTGCCTCGTGTTAGTTGTTAACCGTATGTAAGTTCAGTCTTCTCCTTTTGCATATGAGGAAGTCACATGTCACATTGCTAGTGAGTGACAGAGCCAGCACTGGAACCCTGATTCCCAGCTGGGCCACACAGAGAGTCCATAGACATAAACAATGTGTTAGTCTTGGAGATAGCCATTTGCCTAACAAAACATCTTTGATTGATTGATGTGCTGTAGCTCTATACATTATTTTATACTCCCACAATTTTTGATTTTTTGAGAGGTGAGTAGACAGTTTGATAGGTTTTACTAATAATAGCTTTTTCTGTCAGACTTCACCAAAATTTTCTGTTGCCTCTGATGTTTTTAACCCTTTATTCGCCCATATCACTGTAAGGCTTTTTTTTTTTTTTTTTTTGCAGTGGCAGGGGTGAGAGAGTTGCATGTGAGTACTTACTGCCTTTTGCCTTCAGCTACATTGTTCTGTTCTCTTTTTCCACTTAGTGGGAGTGTTCAATTTTACCCCTTTACTCCATGAATGAATTAGCCTTCTCAGGCCATATCATTCTGGTTGCCCCTCACTGAATGGCCTTTAGTTTGCTGACATGTTTTGGGAACAGGCCTTGTCTTGCTTGGAGATCAAGCAGAGTATTTGCACATCTCCTCCGCGTGGGAGGCTGATATGGTTTGGCTCTGTGTCCCCACCCAAATCTCATCTTGAATTGTAATCCCCAAGATCCCCATGTGTCGAGGGCGAGACCTGGTGGGAGGTGACTGGATCGTGGGAGTGGTTTCCCCATGCTGTTCTCATGAGAGTGAGTCCTCACAAGATCTGATGGTTTTATACGTGTTTGACAGTTCCTCCCACACACGCTCTCTTTCTCTCACCTGCTGCCATGTAAGACATGCCTGTTTCCCTTTCTGCCATGATTGTAAGTGTTCTGAGGCCTCCGAACTGTGAGTCAATTAAACCTCTTGTTTTAAAATAAATTGCACAGTCTCGGGGAAGTTGTTTATAGCAATGTGAAAATGAACAGAGACTTCTATGATTCTCAGTTTGGGGCTCTCTTTTGTCATGGAGGAGGTATGCCCTGATGCACATTGGTATCATCATGAGCATCATTTTGTGTTTTGAGATTTCTGCCCCAGAGAGATAAATTGCTTCATTTTTCTTGACAATTGCACGGTGAGCTGAGATTATTTTTGGAAGCCATGTCCTTTCCATGTGGGATAAGATCTTGAGATAAGACAAGAAACACAAAGAAGTAAGATGTGAATAGGGCATGCAGTTGCCTTTGTTATGCAGGAAGAAACCTAGAACTCACTGGAAAACTAAGGTCTGCTTCATATTTTATTCTAGTTGTGCCTCTGTGAATATGACTGAATTGGATGGGGCTGAATCTGTCTGTTGGTCCACCTCTCCGAGTCTCACTCATGCTTCTGTGCCTCCAGCAGGATGCCAGCCCTCATGGGCACAGGTGCATTGTAAATATGGCCCTGATGGGTGGATCACATAGCTCAGTCTTTGTTGGGTTTCTGGCCAGATACTGGGACAGAGTTGCAAGTAGATGGGAGTGCTGCAGAGGTTAAACTGAAAGCTTGCTTCCAGACTGCAGGGTTTGTATCAGGCCCACTTGTATCCACTTGTTAATTTTACACACTGTGGACATAGCACTGTGGGATAGCCTCCTGCCCAGCAACAGAAGTACATCTTTCTGTGATCTGTTTATGTCACATGCTAGCAGGTTGTTACTGAAGCTAAAATCTAGATGAGTGAACATTGTGACCTCAACACAGATCACACAAACAGATTGTTGGCCTGTGGGCAACTGACCAGAATCCACAGGTTGCTGTGTTAAAACAGTGAGAAAGAAATAAACAAGGGTGCAGGTTGGTGTTTTTGTTAATGTAATTCTTTTTTTGTCCTAGCCTGTGCCATATGCTCTCCTTCCACTCTCATTGTTCTTACTTTTCCCCCTAGTCTCAACCCTAGAGGCAGAGTGAAGTGATGCAACTTCCTCGTTTCCATATTAGACAGAAATATTTTTCCATTCAAGTTCCATGCTGGACTCTCTAAGTCGAGGTGGTGGCTGTCACAGCTCTGCCCTCTCCCAGCCTTTGAGAACTCTCTGGTAAAGGCCTCTTAGTGAGAAGGATTTACAATGGAGACAATGCTGCTTTCACAGCTTTTAATTACACTTGACTCCTTCTGAGGCTTCCTGCTGGCAGCAGCTACCTTGTTGAAGAGGGACTGGATTTCGGCTGTGAGCAGTGTGGGAGGCCCTCTCTTCCTGGCTGGGCGGTGTGTCCAGACTCAAGTGGCTCCTACAGTCTAGCTTCAGCTTCATTTCCTGGTGGTGGAGTACTGTAGGGTGAGAAACCTGAGGCTGTCTGTGGCGGGGGGTGATTCAGAACAGAGGAGTAATGGCTGCCCTTGTGTCTGTGTCCTTTTTGGATGGGTTCTGGGATAGGATCTGGAGTTCAAGGCTCAGCTTCAGGATTTGGCAGCAGTCCTGCCCTTGCCTTCTGGTGTTTCTGCACATTCAGAGGGTCATCTTCAGTAGCTCTTTCTCTAAGTCAGGCTCAGCTTTGTTGGGATCAGGATGACCTGGAGCTCTTTCTGGGTGTCTATATCTGCTGCAGTAGTCCTTTGAAACATGGCCTGGACCTGTACTTGGTTGTATGTGCACAGGTAGAGTTAGCTCATTGTTTGGGTTGCACTTGGCTTTCTTCTCTCCTTGGAGCACTGTTGCTTCCTTTTTTTGGTCCCTCTGTGGTCCTTGCCCACAGTCCTTTACTTATACCTCTTTTACCTACCTTCTTCCAACCAATGAACTTGTCCACTCTCCCAGTTTCAGCTGGTATCTCAAGAGGGTGACCTCTGGATCTCAAACCTACCAAATCATCTCTACTGTAGTCTCTAGATGCATGTTTTCAGCTGCCCATCAAGGAAATTTCAAGGTAATTGAGTTGTTGTGCCAGAGTGGGTATAGTAGGGTTTCTCTATCTCAGCACTATTGCCATTTAAGTCATATGATTCTTTGCTGTATGTGTGTCGGGGTGTGTGTGTTGGGGGGGGCGGCGAGAGGGCTGCTCTGCACATTGTAGGGTGTTTAGCAGCATCCCTGAATCTACCCACTTGATTCCAGTGGTGATTGCAGTTGTAACAATCAAGGATATCTCTAGACACCTAGAATGCCTCCAAGCTGAGAATCACTGGGATGTAGTGATGTGAATCACTGAAATAGGAATTGCATGGAACTGAGTAAGTTTGGGGGAAATGGTTGAGTTTGACAGGAAACAGTTTGAGGAGGGCTTAGGAAAAGCTGGGGAAGAAAAGGATGGAGCCCCTTGCAGAAGGAAGGTGTGCTGGAGATCAACAGGCCAGGGAGCTCAGTGACAGCTCAGGCATGTTCAAAACCCCTCTTAACCAGCTGGCCCAGACACATTTGACTTTGTTGGGCTTCAGTTTCATCATGAATAAAATGAGAAGTTGGCCTAGATGAAATGTAAGACCCTGCTGCCCCATAATCCTTTCCCCACTTGTTTAATGCCATTGACCAATTCTAAAAAGATTCTGTCTCCATTGATGAGTGATTCCTCCAAAGGGAAAGAAAACAGGTGAGAGAGGAATACATTTGCTGGGAGTCTGCAAAGCAGTTATGGTTAATATTATCCTGATTTGCAGACATTCCTAATGGATCCTGAGAGAATCATACCTTGCCTAGAGGGTGCAGGGAAGTACTGATCCTCAAAGTCATCATATGGAAATCTGACTCAGTGACAGCTCAAGCGTGTCCAAAACCCAAATATCTTTTCTCCTATCTCATCTACCCCCTTCCCCTCCTCCCTGTCTCCAGCTCCTTTAATCATCATTTCCACCAGCCCTCTCAAGCCTATTGGAAAGATCTGGGAGGCCGGTGATGGATTTGACTGAACAGTGTGTAATATAAAAGGGCAGAGCTGGGCCTGAAGGGACCAGGGGCTGCACGAGCTCCAATATTGCTTCCTCCAACAGGGCAGTGCTGGGGAGCCCCTCTGGGATTACTCACACAATATTACTGCCACCGGTGAGGATGGGGGAAGGAAGGGGAGGCAGGCAGGTGTGGGGGAGGGTCTTAGGGTAGCTGCAGATGAGGCTGAGAATAACAACAACAGTCATAATGGCAATATTTTAATAATAGTAAAAGTAGTGATAATTGTGTTTTCCAGGTTTATTAACTTTGGGAATCTGGTTTATTAACTCTCCTGGCTTATTAACTTTGAGAAGTCTTTCCTTGTCGCAGCATATGCCTGAGGCTTGCTGGTGTTTGAGTTCATCAGTCTCAGGCTCTCAAAGAGAAA
>NW_016107399.1:2066125-2148173 GCF_001604975.1 Cebus imitator | reverse complement strand
AGTGATATTTGAAGTAATTAGAGAGACTTTATTGAAATCAAATGCACAGGCAAGAAATGGTAATTAACTGAGAGGAGGATGCTCTGTTCTCTCTCATCCAAGGACCATGGGGCTGTCATAGATAATCCTCATCTTGGGGGCACTGGATAGCTTGTGAAAAGGCAGTGTGGGAAAGAATGTACACACACACACACACACACACACACGTGTGTGTATATACATATTTAATAGTGATCTAAATTGAACAATGATGGAAAGGAATTATACAATCCTCATCTAGTTATCATTGGTACAAAATACACAAAAAGAAAAAAATAGAAACAATAGAACGGTTTAATTAGAATTTCTAGTTCTGTTTCTCCAGTTATTCATGAGTACAGAAAATCCAAGAGTAAGTAACGAGAACAAACCGATTGTACAGGTCTGGGGAGGCCAGATAGAGGTCTTTTAGTGAGAACTATGGTGAGGAACAGGATCTTGTTTTGAGACCAACATTGGGATTAACAATCTGGTAGGCAAAGTGTGCTCGAGTTTCTTTAGGCTGTGCAGAAGCCTTTGGAGTGTTTTAGAGATGGCGATGTGGTGGTCATCTGGGGGCTAAGGAGTGGCAGGGGCTCCCTGGAGACACGTTTAGCTCACATAAAGAAGACTTTGTTACAGTGCTTTAAACTTGGAATGAATCTTTGTTATGATGTTGGTATAGAAGGCATTCAAGATTCTTCTTAAACATTTACTTACCATGTTTCAGCGCAAAGAAAGCTGGCTTAACTAAATGATGTTGCGATCAAAAGAGCACTGTATTTGGAGTCAGAAAACCTGGGCTTAAGATGCCCCTTGAACCTCAGTTTCTTCACTTGTAAAAATGGGCAAATTATTTCTCTGATAGGGCTGGTATAAGAATCATGTGGGATAATGAAATTTGAGTAACATTTTGTAGACTGTAAAGAGCTAGACACCTTTAGGATTAAAAACAATTCATGTTGTTATTACTATTTATTGTTATTTTATTAATCCAAAGCTCTATGGTCCTATCGTTGCAAATATTCCTTTTTTCCCTGTATCTCTGGTGGTTTTGCTTTACGTTTGCCCTCCTGGAGCTGGATGATAAAGAGCTGGTCTGTCAACATTGACACAAGGATTGCTCTGGGTCTGGATGTATTCAATCAGTAATTTCACTCGTAGCTTCTTTTATCAGTGCTTTGAGACTCGTGGCCAAAATGCACTATGGACACTCAAAGGCTCTTCTGTCTTATAGAGATTTATTTCTAATTAGGAGAGTAGCAAGTTGAGGACTGAGCCCCTCATCAGGGTAGAGTTGCTCTTGGGTTAGGGGAAGGAGGCTTTGACCAGAGCCCTGAGTTCAGCTGCTCACAGCTCGGGTGTTCAGCCCTGGGTGGGTGTTAGTCTTCTTATGCTGTGCCCCTCACCTTCTGCAGGTGGTCTGTCTGAGAAAGCACGACCTGCTAAGTAATCATCTCACTTATTCAACGTCCATTCCACAGAATTGACTGAGTGACTGCAATGTGCCAGGCATGAGTCATATTTTCATCTTTCTCATGGATCGATACCTGTATTAGGCTATTGGTGTAGCTACATATAGAATAGAAAATGATGTGGGTTAATTGTGCTCTATCTTTAGAAATGAGATGATAGGTTAACTACAAGCGTTTGGTAGACACAACATTCAGGCAAACTTTTATCTGTTCAGTTAATGATTTTGTACTGTAGTTGGGCCTATGGGAGGAACTAAAAGAAGTCAAGGTCTTTGCCTTTGGTGTTTTACAATCTAGTACATGAGAAAAGCACAGATGTGAAAGTATTGAGAACAGTGAAGTCAACACACACAAAAGCGATGGGGTATAAATTAAACATGCAAGGACTTATCACGAAGGAGCAAAGAAGTCCTAAAATGGGATGAAAAGTAGATCAAAGGATGGGGTGGTTTTCTAGAGTAGGTAAATTTGGAGCCAGTTCTTTAAAAAGGCAGTTGGCAGAGACCAGTATTTACCATGTGTGCTGCTAGTGATGGTACAGAAGGTGACTTTATGTGGCATCTGGGTACACATTTTATATTGTGATGGTAATGTCTTTATTTTTAACATGTATAGAAAAATTATTGCATTAAACCAATGATCTCATAGCAGTGATACAGTTTCCATTTTAAAATGAATCTGTTTAAGTAAAATGAATGAGTTGATTACAAATATTAAGTTATAATTTTATGGTGGTGAGACTTGGCATACACCACTCTTGTGATGTGAAAATTCTTGAAGCTTGGGAAACACTGGCATAGATTATATTATCACCTAACATAAATTTGGTGCTTTATAATTCATGAAGTATTTACATATATTTTGTATGGTTAACTGACTTGTATGGTAGGCTGGGCAGATAATATTACTCTGGAGCAAAGCAGAATTTGGATACATGTATTTATTAATTGAATTTTGACTACACATTTTACAAGTAAAGAAACAAGACTTGGAGAAGTTTAGTTACTCAAGGTAAGACAGTAAGTAGTGATCTGAAATTACATTCTGGCCCTTTTGATTCTGAGATTTTTCCATGGTAGAGGAGTAAGGGAGGTATTCTGGGTGAAGAGAATGGCATTTGAAGAGGCAGAGTTTGGAATCGGCTAATTGTGTTCTGATCTAAGTGACACAGCACTGGTATACTGAATTAATACATGATTAAAAATGAATGGAAAAGACAAGGATAGGAATAATTCAAGAAGAGTTTTCAAAGTCTACGTGTTGAGGAACCATGGTGGGTTTCTTTTCTGTTTCTTGAGATAAAAGTCGTATAACATAAAATTCACCATTTTAGCCATTGTAAAGTGTATATTTCAGTGGCTTTTAGTACATTCACAATTTTGTGCAACAGTCACCACTATCTAATTCCAGAATATTTTCATCATCCCTGAAAGAAACTCTGTGCCCATTAAGCAGACAGTTCCACTTTCTTTGTTTACCTCAGTCCCTACTTGGTTTTCTGTTTTTATAAATTTGCCTATTCTGGATATTTCATATAAAATAAATCATACAATATGTGGCCTTTTATATCTGGCTTCTCTCACTTAAAATAAGCTTTTCAAGGTTCGTCCATGAAGGAGCATGTATCAGTACTATGTTCTTTTTTATGGATAAATAATATTCTACTGCATATATATACGACATTTTGTATATCATTCATTATTTGGTAGACATTTGGGTTGTTTCTACCTTTTGACTGTCATGAATAATGCTACTATGAACATTTTGTACAAGCTTTGTTTGAACACCTATTTTCAGTTCTTTTGGGCCCATGCCTAGGTGTGGAATTGCTTGGCCACATGGCAATTCTATGCTTAACTTTTTGAGGAACTGTCAAACTGTTTTCCACAGCAGCCATGCCATTTTTCTTCCCACCAGCAATATATGAGGGTTCCAGTTTCTCTGAATCCTCACCAACACTCATTTTTCATTTTTTTTAAATGGCCATCCTAGTAGGTATAAAGTGGTATCTTATTCTGGTTTTGATTTGCATTTCCCTAAAGACTAATGATGTTGAGCATATTTTCATATGCTTATTAGCAATTTGTATGCCATTTTTGGAAAAATATCTATGCAAATCCTTTCCCCATTTTAAAGTCGTGCTTGTCTTTTTGTTGTTGAATTGTTTAGCACTCTTTATATATTCTGTATTTTAGACTCATATATGATTTGCAAATATTTTCTCCCATTCTGTGGGTATTATCTTTATATAGTCTAGATACTAGACCCTTATATGTTATATGATTTGCAAATATTTTCTCCCATTCTGTGGATTGTCTTTTCACTTTATTGATTGTGTCTTTTGATGCACAAAAGTTTTCAATTTTGGTAAAGTCACATGGTTAATTTTTCTTTTGTTGATTGTGCTTTTGTTGTTATATCCAAGAAGCCACTGCCAAGTTATAAAAATTTATCCCTATATTTTCCTGTAAGAGTTTTATAGTTTTTGGCCTTATGATTAGGTCTTTGGTCCATTTGGAGTTGATGTTTTATGTTGTGTAAGGTAAGCCATGTGGGTTCTTGACCATAGAAATTACTTGATAGTGGTATTAGGAAGATTATTCTACCAGTTATCTTTAGAGTGAAACAGAAAAACTGGGAGAAAAACAGGGAAGCTATTGCAGAGGAGAGAGGAATCAAAACATATATTTACTTTTTAAATAACAGTTTTATTGAGATATAATTGACATACCATAAAACTCTTGTGAAGTGAATAGTACAACTCAGTGGTTCTTTAGTATGCTCACAGAGTTGTGCAACTATCACCCCTATTTTCATTATTATTTTAGAACACTGTCATCACCTTACAAAGAAACTCTCTATCCATTAGCAGTAACTACCTATCCATAACTCCCAGCCCCTGGCAACCGTTAATCTATTTTCTGTTTTTATGGCTTTGCCTATTGTGGACATTTCACATAAATGAAATCATACAGCCTGAGGTCTTTGGTATTTGACTTCTTTTACCTAGCATAATGTTTTTAGGGTTCATCTATGTGTAGCATGTGTCAGTACTCCATTCCTTTTTATGGATGAGTAATATTTAATTGCATGGATGTACCGCATTTTGTTTATCATTCATCTGTTGATGAATATTTGGATTGTTTTAACTTTTTTTAGCTGCTACGAATAATGCTGCTATAAACATTTATGTAGAAGTTTTAGTGTGGACATAACATGTAGCTTTTGTGTAATATTACATAGCATTTTGTCATTGTTTTTTACCTTTATCTGTTCTTACAATGTGTCTGACTTATCCCATGGAATTACTATTCAGGCAGCTAAAATTACTGGCTTCCCTTTTAGGTGGATGCCCTTATCTCTAGGCAATACTCCTAACATCCCAGGAAAGCTGGGTTACTTGTAATGGCAATTCTATTTAGAAAGATATGCAATGAGCAAGACCAGGCAAATATTAATATTTTGCAGGGTACACATTTGATCTTATGGATTCCTCTGCAGTTTCTACTGAATGTATGAATGTCTCTTTTAGGTTTGAGATGACTCTGTAGTGTCCCCTGTTAGAGTACTGTTAATCTGCCCTTCAGAAGACCCATATGGTCAGTGACCAAAGGTTTATGCACACACAATCTCTTTTTTTCTCTCATTCTTCCTTCTGCCTTGCAGAATATCCTTCAAGACTCCCATCTTGACTCTTACTTTTTAGGGGAAGAAACACATTTCAGTCTTTACATTTAATTTGTGCTTAGTGTCTTAGCTAGCAATGACATTGGGGTGGGCTTGAGACTTCAGCAAATCAAAGATGTCAATTTCTCTGTGGCACGCTCTCTGTGGTGTTGATATTAGCCATCCTCACTATACGCAGCACTTCTTGGGTTGAATAGTCTAGGTCGTGAGATGTCTATCAATAGTACTGCCTTTTAACATAATGTGAGCAGGTGGAAAACCAAAGGACAAAGGACATGAACAGACATTTATCAAAAGATCTCAATTTTTTATTCCAATTAAGTATTTGTAAAAGAAGTTTATAGTGTTTGTAAAAGAAGCAGTTTTACTTCTTTACTGGGGAGAAAATGAATGTGCTTTGTCACCCTATAATAAAAGAAAAATCTAGTTGGAGGTAGAGGTTGTACTGCCTTAGTGGTTGTTATGCAGAGCTACAACCTTGACAAAGCTGGTGGCCCATGTGGTTGAGAGATACCATGTTGTAATGGTGAGAGACACTGAATTACAAGGTAACTAAATGCTTAGTAGAGAACATTTGGAAAATACAAAAAATATAAGCAAGTGAAAATCATCTACGATCCCACTATTTACAGGTTACCTTCTCAGTATTTTGGTATATTTTCTTTCTAGTATTTTCCCCTCCCTCATTATTCATGTGTGTTTATGTGTCTGCCTGTCTGTGTTTTGCCTATTCATATGATATGTACAGTCTTGTAACCATCTATTTTCATTTAACGTTATATTAAT
The DNA here is from genome assembly GCF_001604975.1 of Cebus imitator. Classification (NCBI taxonomy): domain Eukaryota; kingdom Metazoa; phylum Chordata; class Mammalia; order Primates; family Cebidae; genus Cebus; species Cebus imitator. Next base: position 2,142,207 of record NW_016107399.1, on the reverse strand, counting down.
GTTTTCCCATGTCATTAGTCTTTGAGAGTATGGTTTTAATGGTTATGGAACTTAAGTCATAGAACAATTTGTTTACCCATTTATGATGTTACTAACACTTAGGTGGCTTTATTGATAGTACATATTTTATTTATCTTAGATTATTTTCCTAGATTACTGGAGGGAGGATTATGGAATAAAGCATATTAACATTTTTAAAACTTCTTTTTCCCCTTCCTTACACATTACACAAAAATTAACTCAAGATGGATTAAAAACTTAAACCTAAGATCTAAAACCATAAAAACCCTGGAAGAAAACCTAGGCAGTACCATTCAGGACATAGGCACGGGCAAAGACTTCATGACTAAAACACCAAAAGCAACGGCAACAAAAGCTAAAATTGACAAATGAGATCTAATTAAACTAAAGAACTTCTGCACAGCAAAAGAAACTATCATCAGAGTGAACAGGCAACCTACAGAATGGGAGAAAATTTTTGCAATCTGTCCATCTGACAAATGGCTAATATCCAGAATCTTTATTTTAAACTTTGTTACTAGCAACATAGAAATGTTTTTAATTTTTGTATATGGTCTTGTGTCTCTATACTTCACTAAACCTATACTTGTAAGCCTTTCCTTTATTCTCTTGGTTTTACTCATTTGCAAATCATAACTGTTTTATCTTATTCCTTCCAGCAGTTGTATCTCTATGTATTTATCTATTTTTAACACAGAACTTCTTAAGTATTTAAATAGTAGAGGTAATATGGATCACTTTTGTCTTTTTTCCTGGATTTTACAGGAAAATGAACGTCTTTCAGTTGACTAAAGTATAATGTTGGCTGTAGGTTTAAGATTGCCATTCTTTATTATGTTAAGGAATGTCTAGTTTCTAAGAAGAAGTTGGTGTGTGTGCGTGTGTGTGCGTGTGAGTGAGTGTGAGAGGGAGACAGCGCGAGAGAGAACTCGGCTGAAATACTTTCAGCTTCAAATAACAGAAAACCCAATTAACCCGGGCTTACCCAGAAGGGAAGTTGGTTTCTTCCACGTTACAAGCTGTCTGAGGATAGGCAGTACAGAAATAGTATGGTGGCTCATTGATGCCATCAGCAATCCAGGCTCTTACTAGACTTCTCCTTTCCATCTCTTTGGCACATAGGTCTTTATTCTCGGGGCCACAGGAAGACTGTGCAGCTGCAGCCTTGTAATCACATTCCAGGCAAGAAGAGTGTAGGGCCAAAAGGGGGAGGGTAAAAGGTCAGAGAATCACGCTAGCTGGGTCTTGTCTCCTTTTAAAAGCTCTCTTGGAAGCCACCCAGGGGCTTCCACTTACATCTTGTTGAGTCAAATGGGCAGCTCTTAACAGTGAAATTGTCTGGGAGAAGGGGCCTGAGGATGTGAGCTGGGTTAACCAATCCACAGCATCTATCACAGCTTACAAGTAAATGGCTTGGTGTCTTCAGAGAAAAAACATTATGTATATAATGCCTTAACAAATGCTCTGAACCTGAAGCCAGCAGATTTTGTCTGAATTCTGACTTCTCTTTTGACCCTCTGTACTGGCATGAACAAGTCACCTCTCTCTCCTGTGGCTGATATCTGTCTCAGCTACCTGGGAGATGCTTGTGGAGTGCAAGGAAGTCAAATCCTAGAAGGACTCCTATTTTTATTTCTTTTTTGCATTAGGATAATTTGTTTTGGGTTAGTTAACTGCCCTTTCCTCATGATTTTTATGATGTTACTAAATTACTTTTGCCTGAACAGAACCGTAAGGTAAAAAGGATATCAAAAAAGGTTGCATGGACAGCTGTTGGCAACAGGAATTAGTTCTTTATAAAGTGGGAAAAGAAGGTGCTAAGAGAAAAGCCAGAAAGTTGCTTCCCTCCAAACTGGGAGAGAAGGAAGACAGAACGTGTAGTGAAGTGATTTAGTGCTTTTCCTCAGTGAGCTTTGTTTCCCTTCTCTGCCTTGGTGCATGAGAAGTGCAGTGCTCTGAAGTTTTGTTGAGAAAAGCACCCTGACTCATGTTGCCTTTGTGGCAACTATTAATTGCTTCCTGAATTTATACAGCATAAATAAAATAGGTTGCCAGGGAATGAATTACGAAGCGGATAAATGGTGGGTCATTAATGCAGCATTGACCCTGAACCCCGACCCTGACGTGAGATCTGTGAGAGCTCTCAAGAAATTTACCAGAACCCATTTCAGCAGGAGGTGATGTGTTTTAAATCCCCCTGTAATGCAATGAGGGGAATCAAATTAGATAATAGTTTGCAGAAATCTTCTGGGCCTGGAGCCCCACTCAGAAGGATCTTGTCCTCTTCTATTATCAGGCTTCACATTTTGGGGCTGGACCTGTGTCCCAGTGGTTCAGAATGGCTTCATTTTTTTCCTCATGTGGTAAGAGCCCAGGCTGACACATCTGAAATGCCTCGGGGTACATGCATGCTCTGTGCCTCTACTTTTTTTTAATACTGTAGTTTTTTTGTATTAATATGTACATTTCAATTTCACCTTATTCTGAAGTCCAGTATCCTAACTAATACAAAGAGAAAGGTAAATCCAGAAGGCAATTTATTCATCCTGTTGCCTCCTTTATAATTTTTTCTGTAAAAGTATTCAGGTATTTCCCATGTATCCCATAGTTGGAGTGTTTGGAGCATGTGTATTAATTTTATCTATGGATTATTGGGTTTCTATGGGCTTAAAAATAAACTAGACTTGGAACTGTTGAGGTTTTGCCTTTCTACAAATTCACAGCACCCCTCAGATATATAGAATGAGTTCCACAAATTCATAGCACCCCTCCATATGTACAGAATGATGGACACGGGCTGAGGGCTCACTGTGTCTGATGCACATGCTGGGTGTTGTGGTGGTGATGGAGGGGTTCAAAAACATGAAGGAGAGTTCACTTTCTTCCTAAGCCATTTACAAGTATCAATTCCATAAATAATCTTATCAGAGTATTTTTTTTTTTTTTTGGAGTGTTTTCTTTTTCCTTCTAGGTTTTCTAACCTCATTCTCACTGAACGAAATCCTGATCAGAAATGTGCATCCATCAAAAGGAAGGGAAGCCTCGATCCCGTCGAGGGTGGCGGCTTTGCCTGGGCCCGAGTGCCCCGTGGGATCCGGGTGGGGAGGTGTTACCACAACAGGCTGCAGGGCTTCTCTCCAACTCCTCATTTGCCATTTTTCTCTTGTGCTGTGAAAGTGCAAGTATCTCTGCCTCCATGGCCAGCCTCCTGTGTGTGACTCAGATGCCCCTGGGGACCCGCCTGCATATGGATGCAGATGACGGCACGTTAACTTTAAAGATTTCTCCTTTGGCTCCAGCCACCTCCCCTACAAACCACTTCTGTGCGTGTGTCTGTACCAGCCTGGCAGTCCAGTTTTTCCTGCCCAGTGTCTCCCTACAGTGTTCTCTGCTTGTGAAGCAGCTTGAGGGAGTCATAGGCCCTATGGCCAAGGGTGCCCACCACGAGGTTGCTAGAGTAGGGACCAAGGGGCAGGGGGTAACAGTGCCCCCAGGACCTCCAGTCCTTAAAGTGACTGTGGTGCTGGTTCCGTCAGCAGCCGGGTATTTTCCTTTGTCCCTGGGCCCTGAAGCAGTAACACTGTACTCCCAGGCCTCTCTGCTCCGCCCTCCCCATCTACCTGTGGTCAGCTCTCAGCATATGTTCATGGGGCTGGGAAGGGGACGGATACTGCCCAGTGTCCACCTGTCTCTCCTTCATGCCTCTGTGCACTGTCTCATGCAACACACACACACACATACACACACACACACACACACTCGCACTGTACATACACAAGACAGAATGTCACCAAGGTAGCTATCCAATCAAGAAAGAAAAACCTTCCTCCTTTTGTCAGAAAATAAAATGTCCCCTGCACACCATGTCCCATGGACAGACTGTGGGTGAGGGGGGTATCTGTGCACCCGTCGCCTGACCTGGACACTGGCATTCTATTATGAGAGATGTCCAGTAGATCCTTACTTGACCAGTGCACATCTGCCTCCCATGATGGGATCTGAAATACTACTAGAGAGAAGAAGCCTTTTGGGTCTTTAAGATTTCCAATTTTCAGAACCCCTATTTAAAATCACTACTGCTGAGAGGGGTGCTCCTTGAATGTTTTTGTAGGAAGCACCCTGGTGAGGATCAACTCTCAGCTGCTGAAGTCAAGATTCTAGGAGAGAGGCAGAGGTATTTGGTGGGTCACGTGTGTTGGGAGTGGATGGGACTCTCCAAAGCTGCATGGTGCCTCCTTGATGGTTTTGAGGCTTTCTCTGGGGTAGAGGGGGCCAGATCTCAAGGCTGTCAGACACAGTGTGGGATTGTGAAATGCTGTGTTGTGCTTCAGCCTAACAAGGAGTCAGGGTGACAAGGATTTAGCTTTATAGTGTTGGATTAAGGACCAAATACAAGATGACTTGGATAATTTCCACTTTGCTGGCTCCTCAGCTACGAGTAATTTATTCGAACCTTCTTCCATAATGCCAATTATAGCTGTTAGCAAGTACTTCAAAGCCAGTATTCAAAGTACAAAGCTGTAGTTAAGATTTCTGAAGTTCTTGTGCTGATGTCCTGGGCCTGGGGGGCTTTAAACCAAGGTTGGAGTGGGTAGAGATGAAAGGAAGTAGGGCTTTTCCTGAATATTCTTTGGTTAGGGTGGATGTTGGGAGAGGGGAGTTTAGAAAGGTGGCTGGAGCCAGCCCAAAGGAGGGCGTGGCCAGAAGGGAGCTGTGGATGTGGTTTGTGGGGACATCCCCTTCATAAACATAAAAGCTGTGACTTACTAGAATGACTTTGACTAAACAGGGAGGGGCAGAGAACAGAATGAAAGGGAAAGATGAAGATAGAGAACAGCCCTAATAAGAGTGTTAATTGATAAGATGTGCCTTGCTGAACATGTCAAGAGAGACAAACAGTGCAACTCCAGACTGTCCTGTCTTGTGCAGGTATCTGACCATTCAGTTAACCCAGGGGCTGGGAAACAGGAGAAGGAACTAGGTCACCAGTTTAGCAGGAGCCTCCGGGGTGCTTCTGCCTGGGATTGCTGTGCTCCAACTAATGCCAAGTGGAAGCCATCCACCACTATCTGCTACCTATGCCCTCATTACTCAGGTAATTTTAATAATTATTGGATGCTTAGTATGAATAAAGAAAGATAACATGCTAGCTACTGTAGAAAACAGAAACTGCCAGTTTTGCTTAAAGGGAGAAGATGCTGGACCCTAGAAGTCTTGTGGGGATGGAGACCATGAACATCTGAGTTCTCTCTTGGTTCAAACCCTGAGAGACTAAAAAAAGAGAAAGGGGATGGGATCTACAGAATGAGGCTAATGAAAAATAAGAATATTGGAAGAAATTATAGTTTTTAAAAGGTAGAAAAAAGCTAGAAGAAACAAAATGAAGAGAGAAAAAGCTAAGACCTATAAGAAGGAAACAGGTCAATAAGATGGGGGACCAGCTAGAAAGGGGACTGATCTAACATTAGAGCTACTGCACCCTGTCTCCTGTCAGATCTTAAAGGCAGAGAAGGGTGACTTGAGAAATATTACCACTGACCTGGGGGCACCTGCACCTAATTAAGATGCAAGCATAAAAGCAAAGTAGTTTGAGCCTCTGTCGCCAGGCTGGAGTGCAGTGGCACGATCTTGGCTCACTGCAACGTCCACCTCTCGGGTTCAAGTGATTCTCCTGCCTCAGCCTGCTGAGTAGCTGCGACTACAGGTGCACGCCACCATACCCAGCTAATTTTTGTATTTTTAGTAGAGACGGGGTTTCATCATGTTGGCCAGGACGGTCTCGATCTCTTGACCTCGTGATCCGCCCGCCTCGGCCTCCCAAAGTGCTGGGATGACAGGTGTGTGCCCAGCCACGTGAGCCCTTTTTGAAGCATCCTGAGATGTTGCATTCATGGAGGCTGGTTACAGGAGGATAGGGGGATGTTCTTGGGCCCCCTTTGCCATGTTCTCTGCTTTGTTTTGGAGCTCTGATAGTGCACATGTGGTGTCTGTCCCCATTCCCCCACCCCTACTACCCTCAGGCATGCTCCACACAAATGGCAGAGATGACAGTTATTTCTCAAGGAGGTGTGAGCTTGTGGAGATATTTGCTGCTTGGCTTAGGGAGCTGGCTTGGTTGCGTCTCTCTGTTTGCTGTTATCACTCCTTCTCATTACTGTGGGGTGAGAGCTGGCCCCTGCCATGTCTGCCATAACCACTCATTGCTTTCATTACCTCAGATACCCAGCTCAGCCCTGACTTCTGAGAGCAGTTTGGGAAATGTCAGCCAAGGGATTCCTCCTGCGAGGCTGTTTTTGTTGTTATCTGCAGGGATAAGCGAGAAAATGCTGAGATTTTCTAAAGAGGGCTTTTCTAGCTTTCTTAAAAAATAGCTTAGCTTTCATGTATGCTCCTATGAGACTGGCTTGTATGTCCTGCCTCAGTGAACTCATCTGTCCTCTGGTTTCTCTTGCTTTGACCAGGAAGAGGCCCTGGCAGAAGAGCTGAAAGCAGAAGGGAAATGAGCTGGGAATTTGTTCCCCCGGCTCCTTCCCTATGCATTCCCTACATGTTGGTTTTGTCCTTCCACCAGAAGTCAAAGATACTATCATATGCCTTTGTCCATGTGGGTTCTGGTAACTGCTCCCTTCAGGCCTAGGGCTGGCAATAGCTGCCTGAAGTTTCCAGCCTGGGATTCCATACCATTTTTTGTTACTTTTCTTAAGCTCTGCCCACACCTTTTAAAAACTCTTCTCTATTATGCAACCCTGACCCCAATAACAACAACAACAACAGAAGAAAAAAAGGAAGAGGGTGTGGGTGACTAAGTATGAAGAAGTTGGTTGATCATTTTAAAGAATGGTTCATGACATAAGGAAGATTTTGGCTTATTCTAAGTGAAATATCAGAATGCTTGTTCTAAATGAAATATCGGGTAAGGAGTGGAGAAGATGGGTATCTAGGGTTTAGAATATGCGTTTCCATGATATGGATCAGATCAGCTAGGCCATTAAGCTGGGATGCAGGGCAGCTTTTTGGTTTAATCCTCTGCTGTTCCCTCTTGAAATTATTTATAATTTTATATATAACAATAATTATTATTATTTTGAGACAGAGTCTCGCTCTGTTGTCAGGTGCCAGGCTGGAGTGTAGTGGTGCAATCTCAGCTCACTGCAACCTCTGCCTCCCGGGTTCAAGCAATTCTTCTGCCTCAGCCTCCCGAGTAGCTGGGACTACAGGCACATGCCACCACGCCCAGCTAATGTTTGTATTTTTAGTCGAGACAGGGTTTCACCATGTTGGCCAGGATGGTCTTGATTTCTTGACCTCGTGATCCACCTGCCTCAGCCTCCCAAAATGCTGGGATTACAGGCATGAGCCACCGCCTCCAGCTATATATAATTCTTAATTTTTGAACAAGGAATGTTGCATTTTCACTTCACCACTGGGCCCCATAAATTATGCTAATTCTGCCGGGATGAACTTACTTGTGGACTCTATATATTGTTTCCAATTGGCATAAGTTGAGCATGACTAACCCTCTGTCAGTGATGGGGATATAAGACCATTAGACAATAATGCCAATTCTTTGGTGGACTTTTCTCCCCCTGATATTCAGCCTCTTTGTGTGAGTCAGAGAGGTATAATTGAAAAAGATAATTTCTTTATATTTGGTTCAGTTCAGTTTTCTTCCCTGAAAGTCTAAATATAAATCCCTGTCATTCATTGGCACATAACACACCAAGCCAAAAGTTAGCGACTGGAAATGACAACCACCATTTATTTTGCTAATGAATCTGCGGTAGGGTAGGGCTCAGCAAGGATGGTTTATTGCTGTTTAATACAGTGTCTGCTGCTGGCCGACCCGCTGGGGATGGAGGATCTGTTTCCAAGCTGGCTCACACATGTGGCTGTTAAGTTGGTCTTGGCTCTTGCCTGGGATCTCAGCTGAGGATGTTGGCTTGGGGATCTTATTTCCTCTTCATGTGAGCCTCTGTTCCTTGCAGCATGGTGGCTGAATTCCAAGCATGAATGATCCAACAGACAGGAAGTGGAACCTACTAGTGTCTTAAAACCTGGGCTGGGTTTTCTGCTCTTGTGTCAGTTTGCTGAGAATGATGTTTTCCAGGTTCATCCATGTCCCTACAAAGGACACAAGCTCATCGTTTTTGATGGCTGCATAATATTCCAGGGTGTATATGTGCCACATTTTGAGAACACATGGACACAGGGAGGGGAGCACTACATACTGGGGTCTGTTGGGGGGAGATAGGGGAGGGACAGTGGGAGGTGGGGAGTTGGAAAGGGATAGCATGGGGAGAAAAGCCAGATAGAGGTGAAGGGGAGGAAGGCAGCAAATCACACTGCTGTGTATGTACCTATGCAACAATCTTGCATGTTCTTCACATGTACCCCAAAACCTAAAATGCAATAAAAACAACAACAACAACAACAACAACAACAACAGCAACAGCAACAAACCTGGGCTGGGAAACTGGCACACTGTGACTTCCACTGTCACTTCCACTGTCATAGAGCCCAACAAGACTCATGGTCGGGGAAATGGTTCCAACTCTTGGTGGGAAGAGAGTCAGATCATTTATAACCAGATGTCTTTAATCTGTATAAGCATCCCTGTTTTATGTGTGAAAAAAATTAAAGGTAATAGCACAATGAAATTTTCTCAGAGCAACAGCAAATAGGGGCAGAGCTGAACTTAGCACTCATAAGCTCCTGATTTCCCAGACTTTACTCTGCCTAGCATACATACTGTTCTTTTGCTAATCTAATACACGGCGATAACTCTTCTTTGTCTTCTTGGCCCTGGTTTTCAATCTTAAAGCCCATTAGAATAGTAGTAAGGGAGATATTCCAGTACTTTTTAGAATTATTAAAATAAAGTCCAGGCATTTAGAAAACAAAGGAAAACATCCAAACCATTGAAAATCAAAGAAATTATGATTTTTCAGGGTTGATTAAAGAATATGAGGATATAACAGCACATGGCTGCCTCTCACTCCTCTAAAGGCACAGCAGGTAGCTCGGGACAATCTGCTAGAATAGTCATGGTGGCACTAGGAGTTCTGTTTTGGGTCACTGCGAAGCTGTGAGTTAAGATTGAAGGCTTTTGAGGAGCTCTCAGCCATCATAAAGGGCACATCACACACCAGTGCCCTCTGAGATGCTCCAAGTTAATTGAGCCTTATAGCAAAAATTAGCCCCATCATCCTTCAAAGAACTCGAATGCCTTTGTGCAGGGGAAGCCTGAAGAGCTTGCTTCTCCTGGAGCCTCTGGGGTGAGCAAACCCTTCTCTTTCTCTGTCAAAGCTGGGTTTACAGTTTAGAGCTTGCCCGACTCAGGGTGACATCCCTTAATCTTTGATGACAGTTCTGGGAAGGAGGCTGTTGATCTTCGAAATTTGGGGTGTGTGGCTGTTGGTGTGGTATGCCTATCTTCAGGCATGTCCATGCAGTAGCTTTAGGGGCATGAGGCTGTTAAGAGCTGGTGGTGGGCTGGGTCTCCACAGCCGACAGCTGCAGTACCTGGGGTTCTGAGGGGCAGGCCACTCCTGTCATGTCATCCCTTCAGTTGAAGTAGAGTGGGCTTGGGAACTTCTGATGATTTCAGAATCCAGTTGAGTGGAGGCTTCTTGTCACACAAACCCAGATGAAGTTAGGAATGTGGTACCAGGATGACCAGGCCTGAGATTCTTTTTACATATGGGAGATCATTTTTCACATAATTAGGAACCTCCAATAAAGTATTTATCACTTCAGGCCTTTGGGCCCATCATTTTGAAAATCTCTGATGAATAATGCAGTTTATTCTGACCACTCTGATTCCAGTCAGGCATTTCTAGGGAAGAGCAAGGGGCCCTGGAGGAAGAAAAAATGAGAATCCTGTTGATTGAAATACTTAGTTCTTGGGATTCCATTACATCTGTGGATGAGATTCCAGATATGTCTTAAACTTCTTGCATGTTACAACTAAAAGAAGTGGGAAAGTTGAAATAGAAATAGACTCCCAGATATGGGGGACATTATGACAAACATTGTCATAATGTTAACTTTTGTATATAAAGTTCTTTCATTGTCCTGTGGATGATCACATTTATCCAAAATTATTCCAGGAGTCATAAACAAATACAATACACTTTCTCAAATCCTTGTCAGCATCACATTCCCTCTGTATTGCAAATGCCTGGGCGATGCAGATGAAAGCAGAGTAGAGCTCTCCTCACTTGTGGTTTGACATTCAACGGTAATTACTTTCCAGTAGCCCTTAGTACCCACACCTCAAATAAACCAGGATCGTTCATTAAGATGAAGCAAGACTAAAAATACAAGAGTGGGGAGAAGGAAAGAGGGAGAATAACAGTACCTGGGCAACATCTGCATCTCCACCCCACTGGATGCATGAGCCTTCTGTTGGGTGTTCATTCTGCACAGAGAGCCAGATCTGCTTGGCTTCTAGTTTTGTCAGGGGGTATAATGATGGCTAGCGATGCATGATAACTCCCTTTTGCTTACTGTTCTATCTTCAGTGCTCTGTGGCTTTTGATAGAGGCAGTTTTGACTTTGTAATGTTACACCTGATGAGATTCTATTAAGAACACAAAGAAAACAGGCAAAGAAGGTAGTTTTTATCACCTCACCCTGCTCATTTATTTCATCATTGGAAGCCTGTCAAATCTTCCTGCTTGGTAAGAGCTTGGAGGGAAGGTACAGAAAATTGGAAGGTGGAAAGAGACCAAATCTGGCTTAGAGAAGAAGTATTCTTGTCACTCATCACTAATGAAGAATTCAAATTCATTCCACATAGAGCTGGGACAAATTTTGTTGGCATGTCAAGTGTCCTTGCCTTTATGAAACTCTCAAGCTCTGTAGTGGACTAGAATTCAGAGAGCCTGAAACTCTGTGAAGTGAAGCAGAGAGCTATATATCCTTTAGTTATAATACTGGGATTCAAATTGCGACTGCCACTTACTGACAGTAGGGCACCAGACAACAAAGCTGAGGCTTTTGTTCATCTGTAAAATGAGGAGAATAATTGTGCATAAGATTGTTGTGAATATCTAATGAAACAGCTTTGAGGAAATGACTGTCCAGGGTAAGTGGATGAACATTTTTCTCATTTTTATTTTTTCTCGTGGAGGCAGTGGGATGGAATATGTTCTTTCCCTGGCACCTTACAATGTGGTGACTGTTGCTGAGGTTGCGATGCTGTGATTCAGCTTGCCAAGGCCAGCTTACCAACATGCTTTCAGTTCCAGACACAAAGGTCATGGGAAAGGTGGGTGGTTCGCTGGTCATCTTGAGCATCCAGCAATGTCTGGTCCCAGTGGTTTTTGCATTCCTTTCTGGAGAGGCTGCTGAGAGCCATGTGGGGAGTGCAAATTACCCCAAGAATCTACAGCCTAAGCTGAACCTATAAGAAGGATTGGGTGGATCTTGGCTGGAGATAGTGGGAGGGGCTTCCTCAAGGAAAAGGGAAAGAAGCCACTATGTAGACAGTTGCTGCTGTTGTTGGTTTTGAGGCAGAGGGCCTGGGGGAAGGTCACAGGGTGCCCTTGCATCTCTGGTGGAGGGTAACAAATGAGCTGACAGTCTGCCCTCCAGGCCCCCAACAGGACTCCCTCAGTTTTGCCACTGGGGACTCTTGCTAGGCAGAGGTGCCTTCCCTGCCAGGTTTTTGTTATTAAAGTTGATCCCATGTATCAGAAAGTGGAAAGCAAGCCTTGGAAATCGGCATCCAAGTGGGACTCCAGGCTCTCTGTAGCAGCGTGTGCCAAGGGCTGGGGGTGGGGAGCGTGCAGCGAGCTCTTTGCTCAGCATCCAGGAGCGAGCCCTCAGCATCATTCACTCTGTCAGGGTATCTCGGTGATAATCACTTCCAAATGGTGGCAGGGCAGCAAGGAATGTCTTGACTCAGGACGGAAAGGGAGGTTTTCCATAAGCATCTCTTTCCAAAGGGGACCAGAGATAGAATATGAGATGCCCATGAGCATTTTTTTAGCATCATTTATAATAATATGCAGGTCAACAAAACAGAGGGGGGAAGGACCAATAATCCAGGGTTGTGTCAGTTCCCATTGGCTAACGGGGGAGGTGCTTTCAGGATGAGTGGATCACTCCTCCAGATGACACATCACTTCTTGAGCGTCTTCTGAGGCAGAGACTGTGAGCGGATGCACTGGCACGGGTTCTGTCTCTAAATTAATAGGCATGATAAAAGCCACGCATTACATTCACATAGACCCAAGCTGTGGAATGTAGTACAAGGGAATAAAAAGTCACAAATCCAGGGGACCAATCATGTCACTTAATCTTTCAGAGCCTCAATTTTCTTACCTGTAAAGTGGGGATTATAATGCCTGTTTTATAGAATCGTTGTGAGGACTAAATGATACAACTTTGAGAAAGCGTGAATCATCAAGTAGGTGCTCAGTGTTGTTTTAAAAAATTATATTAAAGAGATCCAATGTCTTTCCTTTCATTTTACCTTAGGGACTTTGCTTTCTTCAGTGCTTAGCAGATACTTTGCAGAATCACAAAATCACATACACATTGTATCTAAAATTTATGTAGAGCTTTACTGAATTCAGAATAGTTTTGTCTGTTTCTTGCTGCAATTCTTATTTCCATTTGCACTGGAGGAACCTGAGTAAGGCTGGAGTGACTTGGCCACAGAGCTTGTATGGAAGGTGTTCTTGGCTCTCCTCCTTGGCATCTGGTTCTCAGAGGGCTACCTGTGGTTCCTTAGTGTCCTGAACATGACAGCATCTGTGTATCTCTTTCAGACTTGGACTAATAGTTTCCTTACGAAAATGCTGACTCATTTTTCCTCAAAGCTGTTTCTTCAGTGTGTGATTCCTTCCCTTCCTTTTTCCTTCTTATGTTGTCAGTCAGGTTCCAGAAGCCCTTCTCTGGCTGCTTGACTTCCTGAAGTAGTTCTGTGACTCAACCTTTATGGAGCCAAGGAGGAAGGGGGAAGAGCATTTGTAGCCATGGTTGGTGGCCTTCACACAGTCTTTTTAAAAAGAAAGTTAAAATTTAAAATGTGTTGTTCAGGAACTATTTTTCATGTAAATTCTGAGTCCAAATGCCAGTCTAAATAAAGATGATCAAATGACGTTCATGCTAATAACTCATAGTATTTCTCCTTGGTCCTTCTACCTGTGGTACAGGCTCCTGTGGATGAGAATTCTCTGGAGCTATATGCAGAATGCCAGAACCAGCTAACATCGATAGGGGTCAGTTGCAAACTCAGATAGTTCTATTGTAAGGGTATTGAGGGTTGGAGGTTATGGATGAATCTACTAGTATTTCAGCAGTACATGTGTAGAGCATGCATGCACTGCCTACCCCCTAGAAACCCTTCTGGGCATAGCATAATCTTGAGGAGGGTATCCTGATGCTCTTTTTCATTCTGCCTGTGGCACAGTCCCATTTGTAACTAAGAGCTACCTCCAGTCGTACTGTGGCCTTGGGCTTGCTTAAACCGGCTCATTTTTTCCCACCTCTCTGGCATCTTGGCTATCCAAGAGTACTTGCGGAATGTCATCAGCCATGTTTTCTGGATAGCAAATATTTGTAAGATGTGTAAGCCTTTCTGGAACTGGATTTAGTAAGGTTTGATGGACAGGGCTGTGAAGGCCAATGATGTAATATAGAGTGATTCACACAAGTTATAGTTGCACTCGCACTTTCTTTGTCTCTTGCTCCCTTTATCTTTCCTCTCACTTTCTTCCCACTTCCAGAGCTGTGCCCTGGCAATCCTTTCTGTATTGGTCAGCACAAAGAGTTTCCTGCCATTTGTTTCACTGTCATTTCTGGAATAAGAAGGGAAGTTTGGCCTGATTTGCCTGCACTGCCTGATTCCCTTGCATGAAGCCACAGGGAATTCTCATTACCACTGCCCATATGCACAGACGTAGCATCTGTCTTCTGCCCGAGAGGACATGGGAAGAGTTGCTGCCAGCAGCTCAGGCTGAGCCCCTCTCCTGCTGACCGCTTCACTCTGTGCGCTGCCTGGGCAGGGGGGGGGCAGGGGGAGGCGGAGGAGGGTGGTATGGCACACACAGCTTCCAGCAAGGACTAGAGTGGAAATCCTGCTGATGGTGGGAAGTCAGGCAGAGGCAGCCAAACCACCAGCCATCTCATCTCTGGGAGGTACCAGGCACTGTGTATCCTGGATATATTGTGGTGTGAGAGCCACCAACAGGCTGTTGGGGATATTCAGAGCCCAGCCTGTGCTGACTGCATTTGGAAAGGAGCCATCACTGTGTTATACAGGAAAATAGTTAAGAAACAGCAAGCCAGCAATCAAGTTGAGCTTTTCTAAGAGTGGATCCGTTAGCTGTTGCTACAGGAATCATGCAAAACAAAGCATCCTAGAACTAAAGACTTAAAAAAAACAAGCATTTATTCTCACTCATGGGCAGGGGCAACTTTGTTTCAGGCTATGGGTCACCTGTACTTGCTCCAGGCTTCAGGCTGGGTCCAGGTCTTGTTCCACATTCTCTTTGGATCAGGAGCTACTTAGTTGTGTTCTCATGGAGACTGACAGAAGCCAAACCACACACTCACATTTACTCACATTCCACTGCCCAAACAAGTCATATGGTGAAGCCCAACGTAAGTGGAAGAGGGAAATTTACTTCATATCAAAAAGGAAGGGCAAGAGGAGAGTGACTATTTATTAAGTGATAATCTAAAATATCACACAAGGTTATATATCTAGAATTTCCATTAACCTGAGCTCTGCAGAGTGAATGAATAGGTGGGCGAAAGAAGGCTGGAGGAGTAAAGGACGTCTGATGGGTGGGTATGAATTTAGTGTGGAAAGAGCTTAAGGATACAGGACCAGGCAGGGGTTAGGCAATGAGAAATCTGGCTTTTTCTGTATGCACATCTGGGACACAGTTTTCATGAATGACATTCATGCTAGTAACTCACTGTACTTCTTGGTCCTTCCACCTGTGGTCTGGGCTCCCATAGATAGAAATTCCCTGAAGGCGTGTACAGAATGTCAGGACCAGGAACGTGCTGGCTTTCCATGTGCTACTGCTCTTGATTGGCCACTCCTTGGCTCACTCACCATATCGTATCTTGTAGGCCATAACTCTGGAGTCTTGGTTACTTAACCTGCTGTGTTTTCAAAGAACTATGAATGTAGGCTGTCTGCCTAGGAGTGAGACCAATAAACATAGAAAGAAGTAAACATAAAAAGAAGCCAGATTCAAGTTGGATACTGCCAGTAGTTGGGTCAGATTTCTGTATCTCTGTGTTTCTTTGGAACAGCTGATGGATATCCAATTTGATGTTTTCACTGTGGAATGTGTAGTTGGCTAAGCTCTGCTCAGGAGCTGTGCCAGGAAGGACAGTGGTTGTAGGGACTCCTCTGCTTCACAATACTTAGCCCCTCTTCTTGCTTTAGCCCTGAGTGGAGACGTTTATTTTAAGATGCAATATTTGGCCTCCTGGGTCCTTTCAAACTTAATCTTTAAGATTCTCTGCTTGATGTCTTTTTTCCCCTCTCATGCTTGCTTTCTAGAACATTCCATCCAAGATGGTGTTATACGTCATAAGTTTGTCTCCCTTCATTTCTCTCCTCTCCCCTTTGCTCAGTCATAAATTTCTAGTGGAGAGGCCCTTTCTCCAGGATCCTGCCACTGCTGGGTGGCAATATGTGTTGATGAGTCCATTGACTCCATTACCTGGGCAGTGTGTCCTACCTGTCAACCAGTCCAACTTCACGTGTCTCTCACCTTTTCTGTGTGTTTCCTTTCATGAGCGCCTACTATGTGCTGGGCATCCAAGACACGTAGACACACACATGCAAGAGAGACAGACACACTCCTGGATCTCAGAGGGCCCACTCTTTAGAGGGCCCAAGAGACAAGGAATAGAGGTCCTTATAATGCAAAGTGGTGAATGTAGTGATGAAACAATGTACAGGTTATAACTGGAGCACGAGGCGGATGCACCTAGCCTGCTGTGGGGTGGGTGGTGGGGAAGGTGCCTCCAGAAAAGATGATGCCTGAGCAGATTTGGCAGACGAGGAGAGGGGAATTTTTCCAGGCTGATGGAGCAATCTGAGTAAAGGCACCAGACAAGGAAGAGGATGCTGAGCACCAGGGAGAAAAAAGAAGTTCAGCATTGCTGGATTATAAAGGTCCAGACAGGGATTAGCAGGTGATGAGGCAGGAAAAGACAATGAGGGTCAGATCATGGAGGTCCTTGAGTATTATGGCAAGAGCTTGGGTTTAGGCATCTTTGAAAAGCTTGAAACAGGAATGATGTGGTAAGATTTGCATTGTGTTTTTATAAGAGGATTAACCACGTGCAGTTAATTCTTAATTATCTGGGTTTAGAGAGTAGAAATAAGTAAAAATGAGCAGACCCAATCATAACTGATTTTCCTCTTTCACTGTATATCCAAACCAGTCCTGCATGCTCCTAATGACCAAGTTTAGAGGAGGCATATCTTGTGTGACATGGTCCTCAAACAGGAAATGTGTTGTTTCTGTAAATAATTGAGAGAAGGCTGAACTAACTCTCATGGTTACTGAGTTCCTTTTTATTTCTGAGATGAGACTAAAATCTTGGAGGACAAGATATTTTTGGGGTGAGAGAGGCTAAAGTTTATATGACATTTGCCCTAAGCTAGGCACATACCATGGGCTTTCTGATCCCATGAGGTGGGTTCCATTATTGCTCCTACTTTATAGAGGAGGAAACTGAGGCCTGGAGAGGTTAAGTAACTTTCCCAGGGTGACTCTCTTAGTAAAGAGAGGAGCCTGGCTTTGCCTCAGTTCTGATCACCTCCAGAACTCAGCATTAAAGCAATGTGTAACGTAGTGACCACTCTGACCCTTTCCTTCCTCAGGCCCAGGGTTTGTGCATCTTGGATGGAGGGAGGGATACACTTTGCAATTTTAGAAAACAACAATCTCTGGCCTGTGGTAATCCCACCCATATACCAGATATAATATCCCTGTGGAAGGTGGAAGGCTTTATGCTCTGTTCCTACTGCTTTAAAGTCTCCATAGCTTGGACCAAGGCTATTTAGAAAGATAATTGTTAGAGCAGAGGGGTCCTAGAATTCAGCAGGGGACTGACTCTGGGGGAGGTGGCTTCCTTCTTGGTCTTACCTTGGCCCCTTACATTCCTGTTCAGTACCCTCCTACTTCCCATCATGCTTTGTCTCCCTGGGACCCAGAGGGCTGGTGGTCTGAGTGAAGAGTAACTGACTGCAGGCATAGGCGATGTCTGGAGGAACAAGTCATTGGGCTGCCGAAGCCAAGTCCGTGACCAGCACAATCCCAGGAGGGCCAGCAGTTTGTGGTTACTTGGCCACTCTTCCAGCTGAGGAATGTGCTTCCCCCTTCTCATCTGTCTTATGCTTTTGTAAATTTTGACGAGGATCAGTGAACAACCCAAAGCACCAGAGTGGGTACAAGGTCAGCCAACCACAAAGCGTTCCCAGCCCCCAGCACACTGGGAAGAAGTAAGATGCCACTTGTGAGCTATAAAGGAGATGATCACTTCTGTGTATAAATGCAGTGGAAACACCGTGGGCTATGGAACGGCAGAAACAGAAGTTGCTGGTCCCAGATTTACCTTAAGGCTCGGGAGCATCTTGGAGTTCTCTGTCTGTTTTGTATCGTAATTTTGGCACAAAAGGAGTGTTCTCATTAGCTCAACATTCCTGGTTTTGGACCAAGATGCATGAAAATTATGCATTATCTTTCTCCTCAAAGCTTTAAAAGTCTTGAGAGTTTCATTATGATTATTGATACTCTACCCTTCCAAAGAAGATATGAAGCAGTGTACAATGAAGACAAAGATACAATAAGATGATTGAAATAAGAATAAAAGAATAACAGCAAAGTAATGAAGAAGGGGGTTGTGTGGAGCAAGAAGTGTTCCAAACAACACAGGTTAAGGGGATCATTTCAGTCGAGCACGTGAAACCTAGTTCTGAGCTTCCTAGAAGCTGGAAGGAATATCAACTATGCTGAATTATAGGAGGCTGCATAGCAACTGGTAGCCTCCTCATGCACCTAGAGAGGAAAACCTAACCCTAGCACTTTTTCCTAGGGAGGAGGAAACATAAGGATGACTGTCCTAGGGTCATTGAGCAATTTAGTAGATAGCAATTAAAAATGACCTTACCAAAAATTCAGTGGTATTCCTGTCATTCATCCTCATTATGCCCAGTTAAAGTAAAAGTGATTGTTTGGGCACAGATGTTTTTGGTGGACAGAAGAGCAAACGGAGGGCAAGGACATTGATCATCATTGCAAAGAGTAGTGATTGAGTGAAGAGGAAGATTTTGAACAGAAGCAATGTCAGCATCACCAATCACATATCAGAACATTCTCTTCTTCCTTTTTTCTTTCTTTTTTTTCCCTTTGAGATGGAGTCTCGCTCTGTTACCTAGGCTGGAGTGCAATGGCGTGATCTTGGCTCACTGCAACCTCCACCTTCTGGGTTTGAGCAATTCTCCTCTCAGCCTCCTGAGTAGCTGGGATTACAGGCATGTGCCGCAATGCCTGGCTAATTTTTGTATTTTTAGTAGAGATGAGGTTTCTCCATGGTTGGCCTGGCTGGTCTTGAACTTCTGACCTCAGGTGATCCACCCGCCTTGGCCTCCCAAAGTTCTGAGATTACAGGCATGAGCCACCGTGCCCAGCCTCATTCTCTTCTTTCAATAGTACAGAGGGAGAGAAAGCAGAAAAGGGGTTTGAAAGACTTGGTTTCTTATTGTCTCTGCTGTTTTGAGTGTCTCTCTGTGTGAACTTGGGAAAGTCACTTAATTGTATTGAGCAAAATTCAGGCCTTACAGTTTCTTCCTCTGTAAACTGAGAAGACGAATGATGTTTTGAAGATCGCTTTGTACTTCAGCATTCTATGAATTGATATATCCCCCCCTTAACCAATAGCTATAAACTTAAGTGGAACCAAGTGAAATAAGTCATCTCACAAGGAATTACTTCACTTTGAAAAAGTAAGTGGCTTTCCAGGGATAAATAACTTGGCAACAGTTTAAAACAGAAGAAAAAGAAAAGAACCAGTTTGATCTGTTCTTTCATTCTTATTCTTTTTTTCTTTTGTTTTGTTTTCTGTGTTCACTATCCTCATTGCTTTTGCCCTGATTTTGTTTTCATTTAAAAGTGCATCTTGGAACCTGGCTGTCATTTTTGACACTGGAGGAGCATATTTAGCAGAGTGTTCTCACCTGTTTTTTTTTTTTTTTTTGTAAAGCTGAATTCCCTCAGATTGGAAGCTGCCCATCTGGGTAAACAGGGAGAAGGGCACTTCTTAGAATGGGCATTGAGTAAGCAGGAACATTAGCTTGGTGTGGTGCAGTGCATTTCCTAGCTCCTTGTCCTCTGTGTGTGTGATGTTAGTAAACTTTAGGTCTTACAAAAATCTTAATGTGTTACAGTATTGTACTGGCAGAGAAGTGTGTGTGTGTTATCAGGGGTGTAATCTTGGACTCAGGCTAGTTTTGGTATAAGCCAAATGTTTTGCAGGGGTGGGGAGCTCTGGAGTTGGATATTCAACCATACAGGTGCCAGGTGGGACAATAGGCAGGTGGGTGTAACATCCAATAGAACCAGAGCGGTGGAAAGTCCACTTGTTAAAGGGGAAGAGATATTAAAATGGACCATCAGGGGTTTCCACAGATGGCACAGCGTGGCTGCCCCATGGCTTCTCACCAGGTTTGGAATTGTGTTAAGCCGGTCCTGAGAGTTGGTGGTTTTGAGTCAGCATCATGCATATTTGCACAGTGGGCAGTGAGGAGAATTTTCCTATGATTTCATAAATAAGGAAAGCAGATATCTGGGCTCTATTTCATCACAGATTGAGCCTACTGTTTTCAGACTCCTGCCCCTCAGATCCTCTAGCCCTTAGGTGCCACCTAGAGTTTCTCTACCTTAGCTTCCAGTGTGCTGAGTCCTCTGTAATATACCTCTGTTCACAGGCATCCTGGGAATCAGGGATAAGGAGAAGCAGGCAGGGTGAGAAGGGGGAAGGGGGAGTTCTCGGCATTTCTACGATATTATATGCAAGTACTCTGCAAATAAAATGCAAATTAAAACTGAGCGCTCTAGCACTGAGCAAAGGTGATGCAAATTTGCTTTTAATTTTTCTTCTGTGCAGTTGCAAGCACTGCCAAAGCGTCCAGGGAGCTGTCCTGGAGAGCAGGGAAGCAGGGAGCCTTAGGGAGGAGCCGAGGCTGCTTTGTGGTCAGTTATGGACTTGACCGTTGGCTCTTCCTGCTTTATGTATGCATAAAGTGCTGCTTTTCTGAGAACAGCTGATGAGAACCACTTCCAGCGTTTTCTCTGTAGTAAAAGCAAGGGAGGCTTGGGAGAAAGAAGAGCCTTTTAGTTGGGTCAGCTCAAGGTTCGGATGGGGAAGAAGAATGAGTTAGGTACTTGCTTGCGAGTCTGAGCAACTCTGTTGAGGAAAGCCTTGGAAGCTGCCCCAATCCAAGTGACCATTAGAGATGAGAAAGTCCTTTCCAGAAGGTTAAGTGGGGAGTTAAGTAAACAGGTCACACATCAGGCCTAAGGTTGTGAGCACATTTTAATTAATGGCAGGCTCTGGTCAGCTTCAAGCTCAAACTGGTTTGATGAATGCTCAGGATGTCAGCTGAGAGTTGTAGGGGTTCTGAGGATTGGACAGGTGAAGGAGCTGGCCTGGGACCACCCACTGGGGGCATGCTCAGCAAGGTGTCCAATGAGATCACAAGCATTGTGAGACTGACTCTTCCCAAAAGGGTTTGAGAAAGAGTCTCCTGACCCCATGGCTCTTGTCCCACACAAGATTCTTGAGCAGCCAGTCACAGGTATCAGAAACAGTGACTCCATGGTCAGACTGGGTCAAGGCCAGGTTCCAAAGCCAGGCTTAATAAATCCCTGCCTGGGGCAAGGTCAAAAAGAAAAAAAGGGAGTTGGGAGATAAGTAAGGGATCATGGAGAACTAACTGGCACCTCTTGCAAGTTGCTAATAGTACAGTACAGTTACTTAAAGAATACTTCTTCCTTTTTTGAGTGTGTTTCTGGTTGCCCTGCTATCAGACATACGTGCAGGAACTCTGAGAGAGAAATATGTTTTAACATCCCGAAACTGAATTATTAAATGGGATTAACTTGGTGTTGACTTTTCTTCATGGTCGATTTGCAGTATAAACTGGGTTTAAGGCATCTTTTACTAAACCTTCTGGATTTCAGTAGATCGCATTGGATGAGCTATTCATTAAAGATTTCATGCTGATGTTATTTGTTTAGGCTTTGATGCCCTTTTTCTGTTTTCCCTCCCCTTTTGTTCAATAATGATATCTTTCAGCAGAAAATACCTTCCATCCTATGGTATTAAGGGCTTTCCAGGATAGGGAGCATGGCCTCATGGCCAGTGTCTAGGCAGGAAATAGAGAACTTAGGTTCCCTGCCTTCCTGATACCCAAACAGCCATCCAGCTAGGACTGATGTTAGCTGCTTATTGAAGCCTCAGATCCATTAACAAGAGAACTTTCCTTTTTATTTTATTCTTAAACATCCAGAGAGAAGTAATGGCTTAAATTCATACTGATACATGAATGTCCATTACAGCGTTCTTGTTAGAGAGCAGATGCTGAAGAGAAGAGGAAGAATGGGGCATCTGGGGCTGACAGATATCAGAAGGGTGCTTTGTTAAAGTCATGGGTCTGAGACATACAACCCTTGGACAAATTTTTCAGCCTCTCTGAGTTTCATTTTTTTCATCTGCAAAATGGGAATAAATAAAAATATCTCTTGGAGCAGTTGTAGGGTTAAATAAAATTATTGAAGACAGCTTGGTATAGAATACATTCTCAATATTTGATCTCTTCTCACATGCAGACACTTTGTATAGCTGAAATCACAGTGTTTGTATCATTTTAACATGTTAGCCTTATAAAATAAGCACCTTCTGTAATTCTGCAGGCTTTCGCTCATTATTGTTAGTGGCTGTCCAGTGCTCTGTAGGGTGAGTTGCTAAATTTGTAATACTTGATTATTTTGGTTGTTTCTAAAAGCTAGAGCCATTTCTGTAGGCCTGGAGGCTCTTTTTAAGGGGAAGTTACACCTTGTGCAGGTTCATAAGAGAAAATACCACCTTGGTTTCTTTTGGAACACTGTGACAAAAGGTGATCTCAGATAGTGTGGTAGCATTTCACACTGGCCAGCTGCCTTGGCCCTGGACAGGGGTCAGCTGCCAAAATCCAGAATGGCAGGTAGAATGTCATTCCCAGCCCTTTTGGGCCCCCTATTAATTGTGTGTTCTTGCACCTGGACCTCCCAACTGGGTGTGTCTGTAGCAGCATGTCCTGCTCGCCATTTAGAAATGTGTGGCCAATTGTGTTGAATTCCTCCCTTTGTCCCTGCTGGCTGCCTCAGCCTCAGGCTGTACTTTCTCCCTGATGAGGCCACAAGCCTTTCAGCTGAAAGTTGCTCTTGAGCCCCCAGAGTCATTTCAGCCTTCAAGTGATGGAGGTCCTCATCGGCAGTAAATCAGCTCTCATCTCCCCAAATAGCTGCATAAAAACCAGTCTGCCCAGAGGAAAGCACACCTGCACTGAGGCGCTGGCAGGCTCTTACAAACGGGAAGAGAATCAGCCCTGAGCTGGGGTACTTGCACCCAGGGAGATGCCCCTCTGGCACATTATAGGTTTTAACTCTTATCTCAAGTGTATTTCTTTCAAGTCCTGTAAGATTACTTCTTCAAAGAACATCTTGCATTGTCTTTATGTCACATATCTGCTTTCCTGGCTTAGGAAACAAGAATTAACTTTTAATGCAACAGACATTTGACATGCATTGTCACATCGAAGCCTCATGGCTTGATGCAGTGGACTGGGTTTTGTTACTCTTATTTTATAGATGAGGAATCTGAGGGGCTGAATGACTTGCCTGAGTTCCCACAGCTATGAAGCACTGATACAGATGATGGGGCTCAGTTGCGCTGACTCCAAATCTTGGCAGTGGCACAGTACAGTGAACCTTCTTCTCTCTGGTTCACAGGCTTCCCAGGAGGCTGGTTGTGGATGGTCTTGGAAAGGGTCATTTGGGACACAGCCCTGGATGTCACAATAAGAGCTCAATGTTGGGGCCTGGAGTCTCTTGGGAACCTCTTTCTATTTCTCCCAGACTCCAGCCACTAGCTCATCCTGATCCCCGCTGTCTTCATCCAGAATGGGGAGGCCGTATAAGATCTTTGCTCGCCATCTTGCTTTTCAGTGTTGAGTGTTCTGCTTCTTAAGTGCAAATTGAGGGCATCCAGAGACTTTGTTTTAGACTCTTTCAACTTCTACTAAGAGTCCAGACTTCCAGGGCTGTTTTCAGCCCCATGTTTGCTGGCTAAGATAAAAGATAAAATATTCCTTCCTTGGAAATCTTCAGAAAATACTAATGCCAAGCCCCTGCCTGGACCAATTACACCAAAATTTCTAGGAATGTAACCTGAGCATCTGAGGTTTTAAAAACTCACCTGGTTATTCTAACGTGCTGCTAGGGTAGAGAGCCTGTATTTTAATTTCTGAAGGAAAGAGGTTCCCAGCACCTGGGGGAACACAAGGGCAGAAGTGAGAAGGGTTTGAGTGAACAGAGGTAGAGACAGGGAATTTTACATGCTCATACATTTAGGACCTAGTGTGTTCCAAGCACTGTGCTGGAAACTGAGCTCTAGAGGTGTCTGAGACATCCACTTGCTTCACAGTCTGATGGGGGAGACAGACACACAGAAAATGAACTGTGGTTGCGCTCAGACCAGGACACCTGTTAGGAGTTTGCAGACCTTCCTATACATCTAACTCACCCAAGGAACTTGTTATAAATGCAGGAGCCCTTTGGCTAACACCTTTGCTAAATGTGGATCCACCTTCTTGCTAAAGCAAGCAATATTAAACTCCAAGCCTTTCTTGTAATACACACAATAAAGGAAAAGACGTGCATTCTTTAAAACAGAAACATAAAGATACATTGCTTGCAACACTAGCCAGTTCAGGAAGCCTTGTTCACCCTGAGATATCTGCTCATTTACACAAGAAATAGCAGGTGTGAGAGGGAAAAGGGGCAGAGGCCTGGACCCCATTATATAAGGTCTGATATGGGAACCTTGGGTGGGTCCCAGGCATCTGCCATTTATACCACACTAGGGGTATGAAGAGCGTGTCTGAGGGAGCAAGGGGAAGGAGCAGTTAATTCTGAATGGAGACGTCGAAGAAGTTTACACAGTCAATGTGATACCTGAACTTACTTACTTACTTACTTACTTGCTTTCTTTTTTTGAGACAGAGACTCGCTTTGTCACCAGGCTGGAGTGCAGTAGCGTGATCTCGTTTCACTGCAACCTCCACCTCCCAGGTTCAAGTGATTCTCCTGCCTCAGCCTCCTGAGTAGCTGGGATTACAGGTGTGTGCCACCACACCCAGCTAACTTTTGTATTTTTAGTAGAGATGGGGTTTCACCCTATTGGCCAGGGTGGTCTCCATCTCTTGACCTTATGATCCACCCACCTCAGCCTCCCAAAGTGCTGGGATTGCAGGCATGAGCCACCATGCCCGGCCCCCGAACTGCCTTTCTAAGAGCAGACACTTCTCCACTGAGACACGTGCACTTGGGCACACTGAACACTTTGCAGGGTATAATGGTACCTCTCCTTTGAGAAGGTTCACTGTAGCATGCCCTGTGGGGCCTGCTCCCTTGCCATTCCATACCCTACTCTTTACACTCTAGTATGTGTCTCTGTGCCTTTCAGGTGCTCTTCCCCCTGGCTGTAACACCCTTCTTGCTTTTCCCCAATGGATTAACTCTTCTTTGTTGTTCAAACTCAGGCTGGGCCCCCTCTTTTGTAAAAAGATTTTGCTTTATCTGAGACTTGCACTTTGAGAAACATATTAAGTTTGGTGTTTCCCGTTTCACTATGTCTTGAAAAGCATGTAAGGATGGACAGAGTGTGATAGAGAAGGAGGGGAGATAGGCTGGGAAATACAGCTAGTTCGATTGGTGCATCCGTTTCTATTTATGTATATATTTTGAGTGGGATTGCTAAACCAGATAATCAGTTCTCCAAAGGCTACAACTGTTTCCGACAAACCTTTTCTGGTAAAGAAATATTTAGAGTGAGAAGAATAAATATGCAATATTCCCTCCTGTAGTCCAGGATGGCACCCCAGACCTGGTGTGCAGATTCCAGGCCCATCTCTTTGATTTGCTTCTAACAGCAACATGAACTTCATGTTTATCCCTGTTCTTTTCCTGTCTGCCTCTGGGAGGTAGTTTTCTCCTGGGCATGTGACTGAGACTTGGCACTTGGCGGATCCTCTCCGTAAACAGCAGGGACAATCTCACCTTTCTGTTTATGGGCTTAATACCTATTCTTTCACCCTATCTCGTAAAGAGGAGAAAAGGATCTCCACTTTTACACACAAGTGTGTGGAATGTACCAGCATCCACTGATCATGCACCTCAATTTCAGTTAGGTGGCTTTGACACAGGTGCCCTTTCCTTGGGAAGGCTGGGAGTTTATATCTGGGAGTCGGGAAAAAATGAGTCTTCAAGCTTGTCCAGGCAATGTCATTAGGTTGTTTATTTTTAAAAAGCATTTATGTCTGATTATAATAGGGCTACCTATTTATTACAGCAAATTTGGAACTTATACAAAAATAATAAAGAACAAACAAAAATTATCCATCGTCTTACTGTCTATAAATAATCACTATTAATGTTTTGGTAGTTAGTCTCCCATGGTTTTTTTCTTTTTTCCTGCCCATATATTTTAGTGGGGATTATTTGATACATCTTATTTTGTAAGCTGTGTCTTCATTTGACAATTACCATGAACACTTTCCCATATCATTAAAAGTTCTTTCACATTTCCAACATCAGTTTAAACCCTGCATAATATTAAACTGAAGTCTTATATTATTCAGGTGTTGGGCATCAATGATTTCTTTTTAGGTATTTATAGCTTAAACTCATAGAAGGGCTTCAGAGCAACATCGATGCATTTTCTATAATTGCATGTAAATGTTACGTGCATGTAACTTTTTTTTTTTTTTTTTTTTTTGAGACGGAGTCTCACTGTGCCACCCAGGCTGGAGTACACTGGCGTGATCTCAGCTCACTGCAACCTCTGCTTCCTGGGTTCAAGGGAGTCTCCTGCCTCATCTTCCCAAGTAACTGGGATTACAAGCATGTGCCACCATATCTGGCTAATTTTTATATTTTTTGTATTTTTAGTAGAGACAGGGTTTCATCATGTTGGACATGCTGGTTTCGAACTTGATCTTGGACTTTCCAGCCTCCAGAATTGTGAGAAATCAATGTCTGTTGTTTATAATCCACCTGGTCTATGATATTTTGCTCTGGCATCCTGAATGGACGATGACATAGAGCATGCTTAACAATTATTAATTATCATTATTAGGTATAATTTACTCAGGTTTCTTTTGCTCTCTGAGTTTTAGTTCAAATTCTGAGAATCACACAGCCTTCTAGAGCTAGAAAAGGTCTTAATAATCTTGTAGCCCAATTCTTTATTCTACAGATGAGAAAATTGAGGTTACAGTAGTAATGTGACTTGCTCACAGGGATATTACTACTACCTGGTTCAGACGGTTATTTTGAGGACCAAATGTTATTTGTGAAAGTGCTATTTTAGATGTTTACACATTTATCCAATGTTAATTAATTGTACACTGTCTATATGGCCCATGAAAAATCAAACTCAAATAGAAGGAACACTCAGTGAACTGGGTCTTCTTAAGCCTTTGCTTCCCTGAGGAACTCTGGTGTAGTGTCTTGCATACAGCTGTAACCTAGTAGGCTTTTGATGAAGACAAGAATGTGACTAGTGGGTAAAGCCCAAAACAACAGACCAGAGTAGAGAATCTTGTTTGTCTGTTTCAATTCCCTAGGTTTTGTTCATTTCTAACATATAGCATAAAATTTCAGGGAATGAGCAAATGAATGCTATCTACTTGGAGGAAATAAAGTGAAATAATTTTCATCCTCAGGCATTTTAAGTGCAAACTAGTCAGGCCTGTTAGCTGATAGGTGAGTAGACTGATACCACAGTCTATGCACCTATCTGAATAATCCTGCCGCACAGGTGACCCTCCTGATAGGAGGCCGCCTGCTCTTCTCCATATGAGCCTTATAGCCACTGCATATGCCTCTCATATATTTTCTTTCCCTCACTGCCTTTTGATATGTAACAACCACTTCTACTTCTGACTCACTTTCCTGAGTTTTGCCTCCAGCTTTTGTCTGTGTGGTTCTCAGAGCTTTAAAAATAAAAACAAATGTTTTTTGAATAGGTGACTGTGACTCTTGAGCTGCTGTGAAAGACATGTTCCCAGCAACCACACTTATTTTGATCTGTTTGTTTAAAAAAAGAAAAACTCCAGCATCCTATTGAAACACGATTCCAAATTCTGGCTTTTACAGTTGGTTCACTTTGGCAGTCTTTTAAAGCCATAAGTAAGTAAGAATGCCTTCCTGGGGCATCCCTGCCCACCTTAGTCTATGGTGAGCAGGAATATAACATATTGTTAAGAGTACAGGTTCAAATCCCAGCTTTGCTACTTGTTAGCTGTATGATCTTAAGAAAGCAATTTAAAATTTTTCTGTGCCCCAGTTTCCTATCTATAAAATGGAAATGATGACAGAACCTCTCAGGGTTGAAATGAAGAATAAATGTATCCCAATATTTTAAACCAGTACTTGCCCCAAGTCATTCTGTATTAGGCATCATTATTTTGAATTCTGGTGGTACTACTGGCTGTGCTCAGAGTCACAGATGATTAGACACGGTCCAGTATTTTTGCCTCATTTTCTAGATGAAGAAACTGAGCCACAGAGAGGTAAAAGGATGGGCCCAAATTCAGTCAGCTGGCAATAACAGATGGAAAGAGGCAAGCCCAGATTTTAAACTCTCCATTTCATCTCTAAGCCAAGGACAGGTATTTGCTGCTCCTTTCCATTAGCACTTCACATGCCTTTGATGGGTTTCTCCATTCTCCTCATCACATCCTTAAAGCAAGAATCTGTGGGTTATATCCTTTTTTATTTGTATTCCTTTCTGTGCCCAGGACAGTGCTGTAGACCAGAAGTTGGCATTTAATCATTAGCTGCTTAATTACTCAAGCGTGGGGCTGTGGAAATTGAAACTGTTGCTAAGGTAGAGAATATTGGTGATGTTGGGTGTTTATACGGTTAATGGTAATAACCTTAGATCTTATGTTAATAACTTTGAACCATTTCTAACCATTTTAACTGTAAGCAATGGAGTGGGCAGGTATATAAATGGGTAGTACTTAAGCCAAAGCTGGATATAAATTTAGCAGAGATGTTAGGGAAAGAACACTAAAATAAAAAACTTTGTTCCCACTAGACCAGTGGTTCTCAAACGTTAGCATGCATCAGAATCACCTGGAAGCCTTGTTAAAATACAGACTGCTGGGTTCCACCATTGAGTTTCTGATTCAGAAGGTGGCTGGGGGGCAAGAATTTACCCTTTCAACAAATTCCCTGGTGATGGTGGTGGTCCGGAGACTACGCTTTGAGAACCATGGTTCTAATGTCTTTGCCAAATCTGAGAATCTGTGATCCTTAATAATCCTTCATTCCTTGGGAGTAAATAGGGTCTTGTTATCTGCTATGTTCTCAGCATTTGGCACAATATCTGATCCATAAAAGGCATAATAGACTGAAAATGTCACCCAAAGACATCAGGTCCTAATCCCCGCAACCTGTAAATGTTTTTTCATTTGGAAAAAAGGTCTTTGCAGATGTGATTAAATCAAGGATCTTGAGTTGAGGGCATAATCCTGGGTTGTCTGGGTGGATCTGAAATGCTATCTCAGGGTTTTTATAAAGAGACATTACGTACGCGCGCGTGCGCGTGCACACACACACACACACACACACACACACACGAGAAGGCAATGTGAAGACAGGCAGAGATGGGCGTGATGTGGCCATAAGCCAAGGAATGTTGGCATTGGCAGCCGCCAGAAGCCTGAAGCAGCAAGGAACAGAGTCTTCCCTTGAGCCTCTAGAGGGAGCATAGTTCTGCTAATACCTTTGTTTTAGCCTAGTAAAATGGAGTTTGGACTCCTGGCCTCTAGAACTGCAAGAGAATAAATTTCTGTTGTTTTAAGCCACCAATTATCAGGTAATTTGTTACACCGACCATAAGAAATGAGGATAGTAGATAGTAAACATCAATGAAATGAACAGGGGAGTGAGATATAGACATTATGATGTCCATTTAACGGATACATAAACTGAGGGCTTGATGCCTCAGATCCAAATGTGCAGTGTATGTTTACTGAAGGGAGGCTCAAGTCTGTCACCTCCCTCAGTTTCCTTTCTACTAGCCTAACTGCACAATGAAATCAGACTCCCTAAGGATGGGGCCTGTGCTTCACTCTTGTTTCAGAAGTTCACCAACCAGGATTGAAAACTGCCTAGACCAGTCTATTTCATAGAAGCTGGCTGATCCTCAGTATGACGGTTGAGAGCTTAAATGCACTCCAGAGGCTTTAGAGTTTGCAAAGTACTCCTATCAGATCTAACCCCACACCAGCTGTCTGAGGCAGGCAGGGTGGGTGCCATCGTTTTCCAGATGAATATCCAGATGAATAATGAGTCCTGGGAAAAATTAGCTATCTTGGAGCAGCCCATCCTCCACCCAGACGTAGCCCTCTGACTCCGTATCCAGAGGCTCTTGTGCTACACGGCAATTCTTGCCCTCAGCAGTGATGTGTGATTGTGTGCACCTAATGACTATTCAGGTAAATTCATTGTCAGCCTTGAAATTTTGGACACTGGAAACATGAACATTTTACACATTGAATCACTTTAAACTTATTATGGGAGAAGAGGTAGGTAAGATTTGAGGCCAGGGAGCCTTGGGTACATTTCTTCAGAGGGAGTTTAAATTCATCCCAAACTAGTTCCTGGGGCATTTTGCATCTGACTCTTGGGCTAGGCTTGGGTGACAGTGATTCCAAACATATGCTAGAGTGTTCATATCAGTAAATGAAGGATCTCCCTTTGGGATAACTAGATCTGCAGTGCCATTTTGCTTGTGTGGAGATCCAGGCAACTGGCTCGCTCTCTTTTTTTTTTTTTTAAATGAATAATCAGAGAAAAGCACTTGAGCACACATTTCAGTGACTTTGGGTCAGTGGATTTTTAGGTGAATCAACAATACCCTTACCCGCTCCCAACTCCAGATGGACATATAATCATAGCTTCATAAATGCGACCATGAAAGTTTAGATGAAGGCACAGGGAAAAGAGGCTGGAGCCTCTGGTGTGGATGTTTTGTAAGATACCCCCAGCAGGGGCCAGAAGTCTGTTTACTCTCTCCTGCTTGGCCCAGCTGCCAGCTCTGATGATTCACTCTGCCAATTGGATATTACCTAGTGATTTTTATGGAGTTAGTTCTAAAGGAAATTTGAGGAGGAGATCGCTTCCTCTATTTTAATTAGACTTCTGAGACTGTTTGCCTCAAACGCAACTGCAGCACCGCATATCTGTAGCAGGCTGGCTGCTGGAACAGCAATAAGGCACCATGAATTTTAACTATCTGGAGAGGGTTATTTGAAGAGCCAGGTCATGATAGCTGCCGCCTGAGCTTGTGTGTGAGCACAGGCACGCAAACACGCATACACACGCATACACACGGTGTACCTCATACAGATGTTTGAACAGTCCCTGGGGAACACACATTTTCTATTGTAATAAAGGAAAACACAGTCCTCAGCTGTAACCTAGGAGACATGGGATCCCATCAGAATTGGAATCTTTAACCGCATCTTGGCTGCTTGCAGGACCGGCCCAGAAGGGGTTTTTCTAGCACAGGCTTCACATTGCCTTGTAGTTCCCGGTGGCAGCCGCTGCGGAGGAGACAGCTGCCTGCTGTTCGCTCACACATCAATCCCTGGGGAGAAATAAGAGCTAAGTGGTTGTTACAAAGGGGTGATGGGTTTGACTCCCATAGCTAGTCACAGGAACATTCCTGCCTCTTCCAGACCACACTTTCTCATCCCAAGACACCTTTCTGCCGGTAATCTCTGTGCATGTTTTGGAATCACAGGGCTGGAAGTAGACTCAAGGGGCCACCTACCTGTTTCCCCACTGCTGGTCACTTCCTCATCCAAGCGGGCCCAACCCAGGAGAGCTGTCCATCCCCGTCACCCCCTGGGAAGGGCATAAATATTGTTATCTCCATTTAATAACGTGGTGCTAGAGCAAGGTAGAGAATATTTGTTCCAGGAGAAATGACAGCGGTTTTCAGCCTAGTGACTAGGAGGTGATTTAAACCCCCTCATCTGGATTTGTTTAACACACTTCAGTTTTATTATTCGGTTTTCATATGGGAAGTTAATGAATAACGCAATCTGGCTCTACAACTATACAACCAAACAAGGCACCCTGGCTGGGAGGCTCACTCTCAGGACAAGTGGACGTTGATTTACACAATAGCAGCATTCCTGGGAAATTGTCTATAAATCAGAATTTTGAAATAAAAGAGCTTTTAGAGGAATATAAGGCATATAGTACATCAGTCTGTTTTATTTATTTATTTATTTTTAAAGAAAAGCCAAGATCCATTTTGGAACACGAATAATTTTCCCCTAATAGATTTTTAAAATAGAGTTGTTGAGATAGAGTATTCCTCAATAAAACTCTGTATTAAGCATGGCTCAGATGGCTGGTGTGGCCCTTGTAGGAGGTGTTGCCTGGGAGTTGAGTGAATCCTGGAATGTTTGGGCTGGGAGACCTGGGCAGAGGGACCCACCTTCACCCTTCCCAGATGAATGACTGGAGCATACCACTGCTCTGGGACACAAAGGAACAAAAGAATTCACAGCTGTAACTCACCCTGAGGGCCCAATTCCAGCCCAGTCTTGTCACCGCCTCCCTTTTGGCAAATTACTTCTTGAATCTGGGCTTCTTTCTTTAAGGAGAGGTGTAGTTGGAGCTCCAATTTACCTACCAGGAATAGAGGGAGAGAGAGCTCAGTGTTTGAAGTCCTTTAGAGAAATGGACTATCTCACGTGCGAAGAGGATTTCTAAAGTCACTGGTCATGTTCTGCTCCCAAACCAGAGTCAGAGTATGATGACTGGCCTGGATCAGATGGATTTTATGGAAGGAATCCCACTCTGTCTGTGCTGCTTGGGGCAACTGGCTAGCCAGTGGGGTAGAAGGTAGTGCAGATAATTAGCAATTTGCTTTAAAGTTCTCGTGTTTCCTATTGTCAAGCATAATAGGGGACTCTTGTGATTTATTCTTTCTATTAACATATTATTAATATTTGTTCCCATTGTATTTAATTCTCTCCTGCATTTTATTCTGACTGGGTGATGAGAGGGGGCAGATAGATGGATGAATTAAGCTGGATTCATCTAGGACTCTGTGGTACTCAAGAATTGTTGGTTCTCCTTCAGCACCAAACATCACTTATAGGGTAGTATTATCATTTACTTTTTTCTAATTATTTCCAGATACAACCTTGTAAATGCTCCGAACACAATGTGTGAGGTCTTTAAAATTGGAAAGGGGCTTGTTTTCAGAGCTGAGTAGGGTGGGTTTGAATCCTGGTGCCAAACAGAGTCTGTATGGTCCCAGGTAATTTACTTTTTTGAACCTCAGTTTCTTCATCTGTAAAATCACTTAATAGCAATAACCCTGCAGGATTCTTGTGAGGATTAATTTACAAAGAATGGAATATGCAGAGTTTAGGGCCTGGTACATGGTGAGCGCTCTCCCTTCTACTCTGGATGCTCTAATTTTATCATTACCAAACCAGGAGAAACTGAGGCACAGAGCATTAAAATAACTTTCCCAAGGCAAAGCCAGCTGTCAGAACTTCATATTCTCTGGAACCTGTGGTCTTTTGTTGTCCAGGTATTGTCAGAATTGGGGTAATTTAGGCTGATAAATCAAGCCAACTGGCACGTCAGATCCACCTAGTTTTTCCCTGGCTCCTTCTTATCTTTCAGGTGGGATTTCTGCTCTCTATCAGGGCACTTCCTGCACAGATCGAGGGTCTACCAGGAAGTAAAGAAGGAAACTGACATTTTTTTTCCCATTTATTTTATTGCATTTTAGGTTTTGGGGTACACGTGAAGAACATGCAAGATTGTTGCATAGGTACACACGTGGCAGTGTGATTTGCTGTCTTCCTCCCCATCACCTACATCTGGCCTCTCTCCCCATGCTGTCTCTCCCCAACTCCCCACCCCCCACCATCCCTTCCCTGTTTCCCCCCAACTGACCCCAGTGTGTAGTGCTCCCTTCCCTGTGTCCATGTGTTCTCATTGTTCAACACCTGCCTATGAGTGAGAACATGCGGTGTTTGATCTTCTGCTCTTCTGTCAGGGAAACTGACATTTATTGAGTGCCCACATACTCTGTGCTTTTACATAAACTATTGGACCCGAGAAGCCTCCAAGATTAGAATTATTGAGCCCATTTTACAGAGGAGGAAATTAAGATTCAGGGATTTTAAGCAGCTGGTTGTCCATTCACACAGAGATTGTGAAAGCAGTGGAAGTAAGAGTCAACCCAGGACCCTGGACTCTAGACAGGGGCCCTCATGCCAATTCCACTTCCCCCTGTACAGCAACCACTCAGGGGTCTTGCCTCCCCTTGGATTTTAGCCTGTGAGTCTGGAGAAACCCTGGGCTATGTTTTCTTTATTGGCCAAAAAGAGGAGCTATTCTTAATTAACCAGTCTATATCTCTGATCAACTCCAGGGAACAGTGTCACATGGCTGGCAAAAGAAGGATGTCTCATAGCCCCTGTCCTTCCTCCCCGCATCCATACCCAGACAACTGAGCCACGACAGATAGACAAGAGTCCATTGGGCCAATAAAGGCATTTGGAAAAGAAGCTTACAGGCTTTCCTTAGTAACCCGTTGCTATGTTTAATAACCCATCCTGGCTGAGAATGCTTCCCTACTTCTAGGCTAAGCCCCAGTCCATCAGGCTGAGCCCATTCCTTTTGGTTTGTTCCTCAGTGGAGTTGGTGAACAGCTGGTCCTCAGGCTCCGTAATAATCTTCCAGAGGAAGCCCATAAGCATGCATTCACCTTGGAGATTGAAGGCTTCTCTTGTTTTCTGTACAAGAGGACTTTACTGCCAGATGACCTAGAGACACAGAACAGCTCTTAGACCAGAAAAGGCCTGTAGCATCTGTGAGCTGTTGCTGATTTCTTTGCAGAATGGGCTCTGATTTTGTGGATAGCATGAGAAGGAACAATAAGACATACAGAATCATTATGTTTAGAACGGAAAGGATTTTCAAACACAGTCTGACTGAACCATATCATTTTATAGCTGAAACTCAACCTACAGTGCCCACACTTAACTTGCATGGATGGGAAGGTGGAGTCTAGAGTCCCTGCAGAACTCTCTCCACCTGATGAGTTCCTTCTGGGTGTGCTATAGGCCATAACTATGAAGCAGAGGTGAGGATTATTTTATTTTCTTCACTGGATCTTTGCATCTAGGCTGGGAGATCCTTACGCCTATTGCAGAGTAATATTTAAAATCAGGGAAACTAAACATGTAATCTTTTTAAGAAAAGCACTGTGGATGTGTAGCTAGGGTATAAATTGACATTCCCTCAAACACCAATCACTTCCCATGTGTCATAACCAGGCAAGGTCAACCCATTTCACAGATGGAGAGACTGAAGCACCCTGGCTGTCCTAAAGGCAGCCACCATACGTGGTTTTCCTCTGGCTGTGGCTGTGGGTTATGGCAGCTATTGCAGGCTGGTCAGAAACCCGAAAACCTCCTGCCATCTCTCCACATGCTTTTCCTGCTGGGAAAGAACACCCAGATGGAGGCTGCCTTTCCTCCCACGAGGGTGCTACGGCCGGTGCTGAGCGGCCAAGGCTTTGTAAACTGAAGGACTTCCGTGTTGGCAAAACTGCTCGCGCTCAGCAGACGAGCCTATAAATCTTGCTGAAAACAAATGCTTTAACTAAAGGAGGAAAGTTTAAAAAGCCCTGTGGGCATATTCTAATCACTGCTCACTAATATCAGCTGGCTCAGATTTAGACTGTGGTTGTTCCCAGCGGAGGGGGTCTGGGTAGGCACCATGTAAAATGCCGCTAGCTGTAATTAACTCTGACCTCCACAGTCTGCCTGCTCACTCACTCTTAATATTAGCTTTGACTCCCAAAATGAGCGTTCACTGTTTGTTGTTAGGATGTGTTCTTTAAAATCCTTCTTCAGCAGTCCTTCGTGAGCTCCTACCCTAACCTCAAACACACATGGAGCCGAGGTAATCAGACAGTATCAAATGAAATCAACAATTATGTAGATTTTGCAGGCATGGAAAATTCCACCTGTCTCAATACAGTTGATAATCCATACGTTTATAGCTCACGCTTTACAATGTGCCAAGTGCTTTCATATACTTGTTCCTCATGATAGCCCTGTCAGGTGGGCAGGGCTGACATTATAGTCATCTCACAGATGAGAAAAAGCACAGGTCAGGTAGGAGATGTGGCCTGTTTGGCATCCCCTGTGCAATTGGTGTCCGAGCCCTGGGTTCACAATTATGTCTTTTGACCTCAACACTGTTGCTTAAATATCTGATTCAGAGTGTACCATAGAGATAGATCTCAATGATGAAGGTTAAGGTGAGGGGGAATGAGTTTGTATCTTTACCTCCTGCCAGTCCAGGCCATGAGTATTCAGTAATTTCTTTCTTCTGCCTCCTGGCAACAAAGAGATACAGTAAGCATTGGCTTGTGATATATGGTGTATTTTGGACAATGAGAATAGTGAGGACAACCCACCAAACGTGTTAAAAACTAAATGTTTGTGTTTGTGTGTATTTTACTGGTTAGAAGGTCATACATTTGAAAGATGTTTTGAGAACCTGCTGTGTGCCAGGCTCTGTTTTAGCCATTCAGACATGGTTTCTCTGCTCATGAAGTTACATTGGAATTGGAGGAAACAACCAGGAATAAACAAGCAAATGAGAAAAGCAGTGCTGTGAAGGGTATGCAGTAAAGTGAGCAGGTAGGTACGTTAAATTTTGTGGTCAAGGAAGACCCTTTTGAGCTGAGTGCTGAATATCAGGAGCCATTCATGTGGGGGATGAAGATGAGTTGGGGGAGGAAGAGGTGGAAGAGAAAAAAGAGGGGGAGGAGGAAGGGGTTCCAGGCAGGACGTATGGCCAGTGAAAAGCTTTATGTTGAAAATGAGCTTGACATA
Organism: Cebus imitator; assembly: GCF_001604975.1. NCBI lineage: Eukaryota > Metazoa > Chordata > Mammalia > Primates > Cebidae > Cebus > Cebus imitator. The sequence continues at coordinate 2,105,912 of NW_016107399.1, read as the reverse complement.
CAGTCATGTATTACTTAATGACTGGGATTCATTTTGAGAGATGCCTTGTTAGGAGATTTTGTCATGTAAGCATCACAGACTGTACCTAAGCAAACCTAGATGGTATAGTCTACTACACATTTAGCTGTATGGTAAAACCTATTGCTTCTACGTTACAAACCTGAACAGCATGTGACTGTGCTGAATAGTGTAGGCAGTTGTAATACCATGGTAAGCATTTGTGTATCTAAGCATATCTAAACATAGACACACTGCAGTAAAAATATGGTATTATAATTTTATGGGTCCACCGCTGTCTAGGCAGTCTGTCATTGACTGAAGTCTTTATTCAGCATGTGACTGTAGTTGAGGCACAGAAAGAAATCGATGTGCTGGAGCTGAATGAAAGAGGGGAGAGTGGTGTGACTTGGGACTGGAGACAGTGGCGAGGATCAAACTAAAGTGTGTTTTGTAAGTCAGAGTAGAGGTTTGGGCCTTTCTTCTGAATCCATTAGGAGACCACTGGAAGGCTTTACACGGAGGACTGATGTCTGATTTACATTTTAAAAAGATGATTCTGCCTGCCTTTTGCCAGTTTAGGAAGGCAAGGGATGGAGGTAGCGGTGGAGCCAGTGAGAAGGGCAGGAGCTCCGTACATGATTTGGAGGCCTAACAGGACTGGTTGAAGACTTAGAAGTGGGGTGAGGGATAGACAGGAGCCAAAGGTGATTCCTAGGTAGATGGAAACCCTACTAACGGCCATGTGAATGAGTGGAAGAATGGCTGGAGGGCATAGCAAAGGGTTCTGCATGGCCACGTGAAGCCTATGTATGTGCTGTAGAGTCGGCCTCTGTATCTGCGGGTTCCAGAGCCACAGGTTCTGCATCCGTAGATTCAACCACCGGGGACTGAAAATATTTTTTAAAATAACAATAAAGTAAAAATAATACAAGTTAAAAAACAATACAGTGTTTTACATAACATTTATGTTGTGTTAGGTAACATAAGTAACCTAGAGAAGATTTAAAGTATACGGAAGGGTGTGCGTAGGTTACATGCACAAAGTACATTTCATATCAGGGACTTGAGCACCTGAGAATTTTTGGTATCCAAGGGGCTTCTGGAGCCAATTTCTTGAGCATGCTGAGGGATGATGAATGTATATCCAGGTGGCAATGTCAAACAGGCAATAGGAGAGCATGAGTTTGGAGTTTAGAAGAGTGACTAGAGGTAGAGATTTGGAATTTATCAGTCTATAGGTAGCATTGAAAATCATGAGGCTGATGGGTGACCTGGGCAGAGTGTGTGGAGAAGGAAGAAACAGAAGCCTGGGGCCCACAGGGCAGTGCCTAGCAGAAAGCAGAGTGGCAAGACCGTGGTCTGAGGTCTGGCACGTGCCAATGTGTTTTCTTCTCCCCATTGTCTGAGGTATCTGTGCTCCTAACTGCAGTTAGCCATTTCACAACTGAGGGACACTGATCACAAGAGAGCTAGGTGAGAAATTGATTTATCAGTGAAAAATCATTGCCATCTCTGGGGGAAAAATCATATGGATAATCTAAAAGTCAGCAGAATTGCTGGTCAGTCAACAGGTAACTTGCTGAACATTTGCTACTGGTTAGCAATATGCTAAGCACTATAGCTTCATTTTGAAAGGACAGTGCATTTTGGTTTCACACACACACACACACACACACACACATGTGCGTGCCTGCATGCACACACACACAATATTGCCTGTGTGTACAGTTGGCTAAGTGGGCAGTCTTAAGCAAACAGTTGCTGTTTACACATAAATGTACACATTGATCTCCTGCATACAGTTGCAGCCATCATTCATAAACCCTGCTTTCCTATCTGCCTGTGGTCAGCCTGAACCCTTGCCTCCAATGCAAGTTCCCTTATCTTCACCTCTAGAAATCTTGGAGTCTCTTCAGTCTCCTGGGGTTGGACCTGGACTTGTGTGCTAAATTCCATGCTCACTGTGTTTCCTGGCCTCCATGTTTGCAGCGAGCACCACTTTAAATCTGCCAGATCTGAACTGAAGAACATTTAGGTCACAGGTCCAAGTAGACTTTGCTTCTAATCCTGATGGAAGCCCTGGTCTGTGCTTTAGGGTTCGGTATGCTTGCCCAGCTGACACTTTTCAGTGGAGACTAGGGTTTAAGGTGGCCACATGTAGGAAATTCAAGAATGAAAGAGTCCTGGAAATTTTTCAGGAAGCTTAATGTCTTGCATTTCTGCTTCTTTTTTCCCAGAGGCACGAAAAGTGCCTTCTACTCCTTTTCCTATTCACTCCTGAGTGAGAAGAATTGTTACTCTCATTTTATGGGGGTGAATGTTCATAACAGAGAACCTTGCTTGAGGTCACAGAGTTAGCAAGGAGTTTCAGTGGTACTCCAGCCACCAGCCTACTTCTCCATGTTCTGGGGTAGGGTGGTACCACCTTCTGCAGAAAATGAGTTGATCTCAATAAATTTCTAAATAGTGTATCCATCAGGATCATAATCAGGTCTCTAGACCTTAAGTTTCTGCCCCCAATGGAGTGTTACAAAGGACCCATCCAATGCACAAATCCTGGGGAATTTGAGTAAGGGATCACTGGGATACCATGCGGCGGGGATGGGGTGGTGAAGAAGAGTGACAGCTGCATTGAGTAATAAGAATGTTCAGTACTATTTGTGTTTGGCCCCAGATATATAAGTCTGCTTCCACAACTTTTGCCACTTCTATCTACTCCTATACATTATGCAATAGAAAACCAGACTAAACCACAAACGCACGCCTACTAGTTTATCAAGCTGGCTTTCTGTATGGGTGCATGAATACCAATATCACTCATGATAACTATTGTTTAAAAAATAACAGTGATGGTCACAAAGCCAAAAAAGATTTCCTCAAGTTGAATTTTTGGGACTGTAGAAAAACAGCCTAATACAGCATTGAATAAGTATGAGAAGTGTCACAATGGTGAAACGTGGAAGTGAATCCCTGAATGTTCCCCTTCATCTTTAAGAAGTTAGTCCTCAGCCCACTGAAGAGGGCTGGCTTCAGATGATGGCTCATCAGGGTGGGGTGCTTTGGGGTGGGAGACAGTTGTTTTTAAGGGTTAGGATCAAATTTAAAAGCACCACCATTTACCTTGGTTGCTAAGCCCCCCTGAGCCCGAGGTGAGGAATTCTGATTGGCAGAATCTGTAGGAATTTAGACAAGGGGAACAGCACGGAAAAACGGGAAGCTTAGGATGGGGACCCTGGCTGCAAAGCAAGTCAGTGCTTCAATAAGCCCGAATCTGCTGAGAATACATTTTACGAACATGCAGCTAAGTTGGCTGCCTTTGTTTGGGGGTTTGTTAAGCATTATCTAAAGAATGCCATGGTTCAGCCTGCTCGGTGTGAAGCCTAATTCTTCCCCTTTCTGGAGCCACGGCCTGGTGTGTTCAATTTTTCTCTCTCCATAGGGCTGCAGGCTCTCTGGTACTCCAGCCAAAAAAACACTCATATTTTAGCAAGCTTAGTCCCAGTCTGGTTGCCAGGCAGTAAAACGAGCACTTGCCCGCCCCAGGGAGAGGGGGACCATGAGATGGAAAAGGGTCATGTAAACGACTCACTCAAGCCCTCCCCACAAAATCCCCACTTGAGAATCTTTGGAGCAGTTGATATGTTTATTGATGTGGAGAGCCACTGCCACGTAAGCCCAAATGGTGGTCATTTGTTGGAACTAATAATACAAATTATTTTTATTATTATCAAGTCACTAATAGCAGGGCAAGTTTGCCCTGTATGCCATTTCTGCAGCGCCAGATATACTCAAACAAATAATGTTGTTCTGGACAGGCAGCATCAGCCCCTGTTAACTGAAGGGGAAACTGAGGCATAAGGAAGCCGAGCTTCCCAGACAGAGAGGACAGAGGAGCCAAGCACCAGCACCAGCCTTCTCTCTCAAGGGCAGATGGGATTGTAGATGGAATTAATGCCTGTTTCTCTCTTGGATCTTCTCGCAAGTTCCTGTGTGGTAGAAAAGGCTGTAAGAGGGAAAATTAACACAATGAATTTCAGCCCTGGAAATACCCATGAGCGTTATTACAAAGAGGGTGCTAAGCTGGGCACTCTGGTGCTTCTTCCAAGGTCACTGGAGCAGGAAACAAACCTGGGGCCTGTGCTTGCTGACCGCAGTGGCGGTTATTGGGGACAAGGCCTCTTCCCACTGGATGAAGTCTCCACCCACTTATTTCTCACAACCACAGGAGTCTCTGCAAAGGATAATAGATTTCAGCTTTTATTGGGCAGGTTTTGTAAGTTTGCAACCCAAAGTGAAAAGGTTCCTAGTTCTGTTCTGGAACTCATTGATGAGGGAAGATGTATTGAACGCTCACAGGATATATACAGCTGGTGGTAAAAGTTCAACTTTTGGACTCCTCAAAAATTCCAGAAAATGTCCCCATGAACAGAGAGAAGCCTACCTTCTTTGACGCAGAATAGCTTTTACGTGGTGCCCTCCTGGGCTGAGGTTCCCTCCGGGTGTTGTGTAACAAGTCTCACCTTCATCCCCATGCCCTGGCCTCTCTGAGGTCCTGCCCTCTACCTCCTCTCAGCCTTCCGGGACCTCAGCAGCACTGGGTGCAGGGTTAATGCCTCAATTCCACTCTGTCAACCTCTTTGAGTGGCTTCCTGGCAGGTGAGTTTTCTCTAGGTGAGAACCAGGTTTTGTTGTGCTGTGCCTGAGACCTTGCAGTGCCCTGGCGGAGAGGGTGTGCTGAATTTCAGTCTTGCCACCTCCTATGCAACTGCCACTCAAACTAGGAGGTAGGCCAGAAGCAGGTGGTTGTGGGCTGTCCCCAGAATTTATGGAGCAAGTGAGGTTCAGAAAGACTGCAGGTGAAGAGGTAGGATGGGACAGATGAGAGAGAGAAGAGAGAATGCAGCAGGCAGGCAGGAAATAAACAAAAAAAAAAACCTGTGGCAGCAAAAATCCAGTGTTTGATTAGGAACTTGGCAGCATGTACTCAGTGCCAAGTAGTGAGAGAATGTGAGAAGGAGATACTCCAAAAGAAAGAGGAAAGCTGTCAAAAAAGGAGCTTAGATTCTGGAAACTCTTCATTTTTTCCCTGGAGTAGCCGCTGAGCTATGGGAGTACGTGCCAGGCACAGCTCTTGATTTTCAGTGTACAAAGATAAGTAAGTCATAGCCATGCGCTAGGTATTGATAGCAAGATGTCTTTGTGGCAGTTAGAGTCTGTGAGGTCATGGACCTGTCTGAATATGAAGTCAACTGGGACGGGATGTCAAGGTGGTTATGAGCAGGAGCTCTGGAGTCAAGTGGCCTGAGTTTGAATTCTGACTCTACCACTTACTAGCTTTGTGACCTTGGGCAAGTTATTTAGTCTCTTGGTACCTCCATTTCCTCATCATTAAAACAGTTTATATCTCCTAACCAAGGATTAAATTAGCTGATATGTGTTAACCCTTTAGGATAGCAACTAGCACACAGTATTAGCTGTTACAACTATAGTTATTCTTAGAAGTTCACATAAGAACACATAAAGCCATGCAATTTCTGGGGTTCCATAGACTCCCATGATGCTCAACCATAGACTCCCTGGATAAGAGCTCCACTTTATTTTTTCATTTATGTTACCCAGAAAAATGGAAGAAGCTTGAACCTTTTTGCACCAAGTGACACCAGATCCCCACCTTCCCTTCTCTGCTGTTTTAGCAGCAGGCATTTTAGGTGCTGTGTGGAGCTGTAGGGGTTGAGGCTGGAGTACACTCAACAGAAGGATCACAGTGCTGACTGTGGCCAGCACTGACAGAGCAGGGGATTCCAGGAATCTGAAGCCCAGAGAGGGCTGGTAGAACAAAGGCGGACTGGGGTTTCCTGGCAGTCAGGTGCTTTGCACCATTCATATGGCGCAGTGACAACCCAGGATAAACCTGTCTCTGACACTAACATACCTTTGCCCATGGAGAGAGGGAATGTGGAAGACCCAGCGAGTGACATTGGAATACTCTGTGGCCCCTGAACAGTCTCCTGGATTCCTGCACAGTCCTGGAATGCCCCTTCCCAAGGCAAGGATTTGGCAGAGATGTCTTCTGAAAGCTGGCGCTCCTAGTAGTGAGCCCTGGCAGAGAGTGGGGAGGTGGGCGGATGCCAAGACAACTTCATTGAGTGGACGTGCCACCCACAGAGCCTTTCTGACCCCCACCTCCTGTGGCCAGAGTCTTCCTACTCCCCTCGCCCTGCGTTTGCAGGTCCACCAGCCCAGTAAACTTGCTATACCCTCCTTATGTGCACCCGTCACCGACAAACCCATGCAAATCCCTTTCTCGGACACTCACCATTCCCGTGGCAAACAGTCAAATGGAAGGCCCCAGAGCTGGTGCACTCTGGCACCCTGCATGCGGCATCTACCGCGCTGTTGTTCCCTCTGTTCAAGCTGCTAATAATTATTGACATAATCGTGGCATGCCTTGCATTTGGCTGATGACGGACTTTAAACCCCAAATCTTGGGCTTAGGTGAGTTCCTCCCTTCACCTCTCTGTATCTCTTTCCTGTTCAAAGCCCCGTTTCCCCTACTGTAAGTTGGAGTTATCCGCAATAATGATAACAATATCCAGTTACAAGTATGGAGTTCCTGTGTACCTCCTAAAGTATGTTCACATGCATTACCTTACTAATGTTATCCTCCTTAACTTCCTGAGTGTGTACTTTCTCCCCCCAACTACTCTCTTCAGAGCTGAGTTTGTTTCTTCCAAGAAAGAATACCATCAGCTACACTTTTTTAATTTTTATTTTTGCTTTTCTTTGCAAATGCTGCATAGTGTAGTATAGCACTGTCCAAGGTGACTTTAGTGGCCCAGTCAGGACAGGGTGATTATAACCTCAATCTTTGAGTCTTGTGGTCACCCTGGCTTGAAGCATATGGTTGTGGGGCCACTAGCTGTTCATCCTCCTGAGACTGGAAATGAGAATTGCTATCAATCATCAGGGTTGCATGTGCTGATTCTTTCTGGGTCCTGCAGCTACATGTTTGTGCCTGGGCTTTGCCAAAGACAGAAAGGGTGAGGGTGGAGAGGCTGCGGACTCAGCTGGAATCTTTTTATGTTTAAAGAGCTGTTCATCCTCAAGGGTCTGTTTTGAAAATCCCAGCAGGCTCTTGGTATCAGACAAGGAGGGGCTTGTCTCAGTGTTCAAGACCTCTCTATCAATCAGTCGATTGATTGATCAGCCGGAAAGGGCAGAGAGGCTTTGCCAAAATATGCAGTGATCCAGAAGTTGAAGTTGGCAAGGAGAATCAGAAAATGTATTCTCAGGACTGCAGCCAGGGATGATGCACTCTGAAGGGACACACTTGATTTTTTCTTTCTTCATGGCACCTCGAGCTTCTCCCCGTCTTCCTCCTGCCAGCCTCTCTGGTGTGTGCGTCCCATCACTCACTCTCCAGCTTCCCTTTGTGAAACCTCAGCGACATTCCCAAACACAGTTGTGGCCGTCTCCTTGCCTAGCCCCAGTCTGCTCTCATTCTTCGAGTTGGCTGGTGTTCAGGCTCACAGGGAGGAAGACACATACACACACACGCACGCACGCACCATAAAAGTTCTAGAAACCAGAGGCATGAGAGCACAGTCCTCCCAGTTGTCTTTCCTGTGTGCTGCACGTTTTCCTCCCTATCCTTTTTCCTGCCCTTGCATCTGCCTCCTCCCTTCCACCAGCCCCCTTCCAATCCCAAGAGTGTTTGGTGCAGCAGCTCTTCTTCCCTGGAGAAGGATTATTTCATATAATCAATAAATGGATTTGCCATAGAAAGGAAGGAAGGGGGTTTTGCCGATGAGCAGGATGTGATGAGGAGCAAAAGAGCGTAGTTGAGGGGACATAGTAGGATTATATGGGAAGGAAAGGCGTATGAATTTTGGGAGATGACTAGAAGTTACCTGAAAGTACATAAGCCTCTGTCACCCCAGTCAGATTTAGTGTGACAATATTTGGCATTTTTATGGAGGTGTTTCCAACAAATACTAATGAGCTGCTGCTGTGGGCTCTCTAACAAAGCCCAGACTGCTGCTTATTGGGGAGTGTTATTCGCACTTGCTAATGAGTAACTGCCATTAATGTATTAATCAGCGAAGTCAAACAAGTGACTTGAGGGTCCCAGAAGCAAATTACTTGCCTGATAGAGGCTCCAGCCTAGGACTCGGGGCTGTTGGGAGCTGTGAAGTTGGGAAGAGTTGAGTTCTGTGCACTTCAGGGGCAATTTCAGATGTCAGTCTGGCCGTGTTTGATCAATGGGAAGCCTCATTTATTGGAAACCATAGGGTTCCTTCCATCATTAACTCCAGAGTTCCTATGATCCTGTATGTAAATTAAAAATTGAAATAAGACCAAAAAAATAAAAAAACTTCACTCTGGCAAAATGAAATCATGCTAAAACACATATTTCCTCAAACAGTTAAGAAAATAGTAATTACTACCAGTTATTGAGCACCTACTGTGTGTTAGTCACTGGGCTTTACACATATTATTGTGTTTAATCCTCCCAAGTACCTTATGAGGTGTTATTTCCATTTTACAGATGGGGAAACTGAGGCTCAGAGAGGTGAAGCAGCTCAGTGTTGCCTGTGAAGGGATTCCCACCAGTGTTTCACCTCTAGGGGAATTTCATGTTTTAACTTCATGGTGCGTTACATCCGTGACCTCCATGGCAACAATGCCATAAAGTTTCAAGGGACTTAGCAGCCCTGAGGCTGTGGATGGAGACTGCGTCCCACAGCTCTTTATGAGGGTGGTGACCATCCATCAGTCCTGCTGCCACTTTGGATTTCTGCAGTAAATACTCACCCCTGGAGGCCAGTGCTGGGAAGGTGGATTAGCTAAGGGCTGTTTCGTCATTCCTTAGTTCTCAGAATCAACAATAAGTCCTGGCTGCTATGCCCAAAAACTGAAACCCCAAATTAGTTCAACTCAATCCAATCTAAATCAATCTGACCAACATTTATTAAGTACCTACTGTATGCTAAGCACTATACTATGTTCTGGGGGTACAAAAATGAATGTGTTCCTCTAGAGACACAATGCAGTGAGGGTGGCAGATATAAACTAATATTTATAAATATTGTAACATAAATCAGAGAAGACGTGTAAGATATTCCTTGAGCACAAAGATGAAATGCAAATACATATATGTGCAGAGGTGTTGGCAATGGGTGGCGGTGGCCAAAGAAAGCCATAATTGGACCTGAAAGATAGAGAAAAGAGAAAAAGTCATTCCAGAAACCCAGGGAAGCATGCACTACCCAGGACCTACAGATACATAACAGTCAAGCTAGGATGAGACTATATGTTCACCTAACTTCTGCGTATCCCACTAATCTGTAAAGTGGTGATGATAATTGTGTTTGACTCAAAGGATGGCTATGAGGAATGAATGATGCAGTCTGCAGCTTGAGGAACGTCTTGGGCATGTAAGGGTTGGTGAGCGTGTTGATGGCCACATTGCTTGTCTTCACTGGGCACTACTTGTGGCAGTTCACCATGGTTCTGTATGCCCTCCCAAGGGTGCCTGATTTGTAGTTGGCCATCGTTAAATGTCCTCTTACACCTTCATCTTGAACTGTCACTTAAATCTTGTATTGTTGCTTATTTTTTTCTTCATGTAAATGCTTTGCACCTCCAGCTAGATGTTAGATTTATCTTGGTAAGGACAATATAAATATACCTATAGCATGGGGGATCTTGATACAGTGGATGCTTCATAAATACTTGTTTATTACAAATAAGATAGTATATAATAAAGTGCTGAAATGTGTTTGGTGGGGGGCAAGATTCATGTCTAAGGAGACAAAACAAGATAAGTGCTCAATATACAGGAGCCCAGATGGGAAGGCGAGGTCTCAGTGGACAGGCTCCAAGGGGTTCCTAATTGGTTCACCTGACTTTTTTGACACATTGTTTTCTCCTTCGTGTTGCCTGTATGAATTGGCTGTGTGAATGGGCTTTGTATGGATGTACACTGAGTGTCTTGGGACTTGCTGTGAGGAGGTGCCTACTGATGGATATTGGGTTGCTTGAGAAGATGGCCAAGTGAGCTACCTTCTGCAGACCACATGCTAGCCCCTTCTTCAAAGGGCTTGGGTAATGAGTCCCAAGTCATGATAGGTCATTCAGTGACTACGCTGGCATCAGATATTCCTTCTTCAAGTGGTTGCTCAGAAAGAGTTCTCTGTCAGCCAGACACACACGTCTGGACTTGCCCAAAGAGCAGTTGAAGGAATGGCTCTAGAGACATCCTCAGTAGTGCTCTTACCTGAGCCAGGAGAGCACTTGGAGCTCCTCCCAGTTCATGTCTCCAGCTGGGTTGGTGCAAATTCAAACGAATAATGCTTCTGCTGGGACAGATGAGAATGTAGAGGCAATGCACAGGCTCCTACTTCCCTTTCATGCTACCAGGGATGTGCTTATTAATGCCTCTCTGTGGTCCATGGAAGAACGTTCATGGAGATCTAAGTCCTTCCTTCCTCCCAACTATCTATGTTGTTTGGGGATTTCTCCAGGCTGTGCATTCTAAGCTGAGGGCCTTGTTAGCCCCGGTTTTACCCTCACTAAACCACACCATCAATAACTATCACTCACAGACCTCATGCTGACCCTTAGCAAACCAGCCTGTCTACTCTGGGTACCCTGGAGCTACTGGGTTTCTCTGTGCCTTTTATTTCAGTGCTTGCCAGGCAATGAAATACAGCCAACTGACTTCAGTTCATCCTCTTCCTTCCACCCTTTCCTGACAGCATCTCTCCCTGCCTCCATAGCCCTGGCCCTTTCAAATCTCCACTACGGCTGTCATTCTGTGTTGACAGAGGGGTGCACATGCTTAGGCCTAGAATATGCACTTGTTTGGACCCAGTGGAGGTGGAAACAGACTGAAGGGAAGGCAGGGAAGGGAGCAGTGAGTGTCTCTTCCACCACTTGGTTGCCACCTTTGCTTTGCCCTGCTGGTTTCAATGAGTGAATGAGGGTGGTTGATGGTTCAGCCACCAGTGTAACCAGATCTCTGTGGGCTCTTGAAAAATGGAGCTCTCTTCAGCAGCAAATGTTTGCAATTAACTTTAACATATGGTGGAATTTGTTTGTGTGTGTGTAAAGCATGATAGGCAGTGAGAATCTGGCAGGGAATGCATCCAGCTTGTCACGCCCTGGGCCTAGCTGGTAGGAGGGATCTTTCTTCTCAGTTTGGAGCACCGAGCCTCTTGGTGGGCAGTGTGATCCTAGATGAGTTAGCTGGGGCCCTGAGCCCTTCCTCTGGCTTGGCACATCCTTCTCCTGCCAGGTGTTTCTACCTACCCAGCAGCAAGGGAAGAGTGTGGCTCTTTTCCTTTTATGACAGGATCAGCAGCCTCTGGCCTTGGTGACTCTTGCTTCTCGGTCTTGGCCACTGCCCAAGACCTGTGCTCTTGATCCACTGCACCCTCTACCGCAGGGATGTCCTGCAGGATCCATGTGCTTTGATTAGCTGTGAGATTGGAATCACAGATCAGCTCTGCGGCCAAATCCCAGGTGAACTATATGAGTTTAGTAGGTTTGGGACTGCAACTAACACAAAACTAAATGAACAGAGGCTTAAACCAATAGGAGAACTATTTTTACTGAACCTGAAGTCTTGGGGGTATGTGATACTGTGTTGGTTTGGCAGTTCAACAATGTCATCAGGGATCCGGCCTCTCTCTAAATTCCTGCCTTCTATTTTTTGGATGTTGGTATCATTGTCCAGCTTGCCACCTAATACCTGCATGATGGCTTCTCATCTTCATAGAACAGGGTCCAAAGTGTGAAGGAAAGGGCTGGGACCAGGGGGTTCTTCATTATATGCTTCTTACTTACAGAGGAAAAAAGTCTTTCTTAGTAGACTTAAACTTACTTTTCTTTGGCCATAACTGGGCCACATGTCTACCCCAAGGCTAGTACTGGCAAAGGGGAAAGAGATGGCTTGGCTTGGCTAGAATAAATAAGGACTCATCACTGGGGTGGGAAATGTTGTTGCCTAACGAGGTCAGGGTTCTCTTTGCAGACTAGAAAGTGGTGATTGGGAGGGAAATGGCTGTTGGGAAGGCAGCCAGCAGTGTCTGCTGTGGTGAGCCACCACTGTTGGAAGAGGAAATTGTCACTGGATGCTTGAAACCATCAGAAAACGAGAAGTCATTGCTGAGAAATGAAAGGCATTAAGATATGGGATCCCAATAGTCCATACTTTTCCAGGACTCTTTCTCATCTGTCCCGTGTGCTGGCCCTAACAGAGTATTCTTCTCAGAGTGTTCTTTACTCAAGTTATCCCTCTGCTCAAAAATGTGTTAAGACTTCCCATTTCCTGTAAAATAGAGATTGAAGTCAGCATTCAAGGCCCTCCTCCACCACACTCAAACCAACCTCACATCCAGCAGGAAATAAGAAATTTCTAAAACATCCTGATACTCCCCTGTGCAAAAGCGGTATCAGTCAAGCTGGTCCATTTTCTAACTGACACACCTTGAGAGGCTTTTGGCCCCTACACCCTTTGCTCACTCTAGAGTTTCCACTTGATTTGTCTGAATATATAACTTGGGCCTGCTCAGGTTCTTATTATTTAAGACCCTCATTTAAGTTATCATTTCCCTGGAGAATACGTCCTTGATTGCCCCCACAGGAAGTTTCCTGAGTGTCCGAATTTCTATAGCCCTTGTTTTCAGTGTACCCACATGAGACACAGAATTGGAAAGACATAGATGATCTTATGGGGGGTATGAGTCTTGAGATGACTCTTGAGGCCTGGGAAGGATTTAGGTGGTGGAGAAGACAGAGCCATGCCAGATAGCTGGGGGGATGAGACAGTCTGTAAGAATGCACCTAAATCTTCACTTTCCTACTTTTGCCTCCCTTTCAGACACCTTAGTACTGTCTCTCCAGGAGCATATAAACTTGGCTCATGGCTACCATGTTGGATAGCACAGATAGAGGACATTTTTTTTCTTTTTCAAAATAATTATTTTTTAAAAAGTTTTCAGGTCCATGTACAGCATGTATAGGTTTGTTACATAGGTAAATGTGTGACATGGTGGTTTGCTGCGCCTATCAACCCATCACCCAGGTATTAAGCCTAGAATTCATTAGCTCTTTTCCCTAATGCTCTCCCCACTGACATTCCCCCAACAGGCCCCAGTAAGTATTGTTCCCTTCCCTGTGTCCATGTATTCTCATTGTTCAGCTCCCACAAATAAGTAAGAACATGTGGTGTTTGGTTTTCTGTTCCTGCATCAGTTTACTGAGAATAATGGCTTCCAGCTTCACCCATGTCCCTGCAAAGAACATGATCTCTTTCCTTTTTATGGCTGCATTGTATTTCATTGTGTATATGTACCACATTTTCTTTATCAAATCTATCATTGATGGGCATTTGGGTTGATTCCATGTCTTTGCTATTGTGAATAATGCTGCAGTGAACATACGCATGCATGTATCTTCATAACAGAATGATTTATATTTTGGGGGGTATGTACCCAGTCATGGGATTGCTGGGTCAAATGGTATTTCCGGTTCTAAATCTTTGAGGAATTGCCACATTGTCTTCCACCATGGTTGAACTAAGATATTTTCATCATTACGAGAAGTTCTATTGAACAGGATTGATCTAAAGGGTTACCAGGGGAGGAGTCTAGTGCGGCTGAAATTCTGGTATCTTTTGGTGCAGGGGCAGTTCCTGAATTTATTCTATTAGTTTGCTGAACTCTGATCTGCAATGTCTATTATGAGGATGGAAATGCAGGTTCTATGCAAACAAACCTTAGGGAAGCTGATTCTTAGCAGGTTACTCTAAGCAGCCCTGCTCTCTGTACTGGGAGAGAGAACACCCTCTGGAGGCAGTCTCCAAATTGAGAGTCTAAACTTGTTATCTCACCCTCTTTTGTCCCAGAGCCTCCAAGGGACTGAAATGTGCTTGGTGAGATGACGGGAGTAAGTGATGAAACAGGAAAACCATCTCTGGGTAGCTCTTGGCAAGCATTTGGAAGCTTAGCCAGGGATGAAGTAATGAGTCTAGACTCCAGGAGAGGCCACATGCCCCGGGGTGTTGGAGATTTCTCTCTGTCCTGTTCCTTGGCTTTGGGTCCAGTGCATAGAAAGTATAGCTCCGCTTTTGAGGATTTTTATGTTCCCTGTCATATGGTCTTTGCAATGGTTTTCAGCAATTTTCATAACAACTTGAAGCACATCTAGACAGCTAAAACCTGATTATCTGGATAACCGTGTACTATTTTACAAACAGATTTTAGAGATATCTCCTCATTTGCTACTGATGACTGGTGCATGGGTGTCACTAAGCCCATTTTACAGTTGAAGAAATTCAGGCTCAGAGAGATTAATTACCTTGACTAAGGTCACACAGCTAAGTGGTAAAGTGGGGCCTCAAATCTAGACCTTTCAGTGCTCTTTATGTTATACCATAGCTGTCCTCAAATACTAGAAAAAATTATGGATTTTTTTTACAAAATTATCCTTATCAGCAAACATTCTGTAATTACTTCCATTAAAACAATCTTTTGGCCCTAGATCCTTCTCTGTCTATGACTCAATTTCTCTGTGTTCTTTAGTAAAACTCTTTGAAAGAGATGTTCCTCTGTGTCATTTTAAACATACCTCCACCTTACTTCCTATGTATACATATTGGAATTAGATGTGGCAATATTTGCTAGCAATCTTGGTAACAACATCTCTCAATGCCATTTCTAAGGCCTCAAATCATGCATGTGGTTTGAGGTGCAGGGCTTAGTTTATCCAGTCAGGTTGCTCACTCCTGAGCCATCTGCTTCACCATTCATGCTCTTAGCTTTAACACTACCCCCAAAACATCATGAGAAGGGTAAATATGCAGCATAGCAAAATTATTTGGTATATTATACAGTCAAATATGAGTGCTTTGGTTTCTGCAATATTTTGGCTTAGACTTGGCTTCCCTCATTACTGGATCAAATAATCCAGAGTGGTCCAGACTTACGCTCCTTCCAATATGAGTTTCTGAGAATTCTGCCTAGAGCATCTAGGAGGCTTTACTTGCTCTAAGTCAAGGCCGACACTCACTCCACACGTGCCCTAGTTCTCCTCTGATCTCCCTCTCATTTACTTGTGGAATATCACTCCAGTACTCATCCGCCCCTTCCCTCCTATATCCTGAAGATTTCTCTAGTACAAAATTATCCTTATCAGCAAACATTCTGTAATTACTCGTATTAAAATAATCGTTTGGCCCTAGATCCCTCTCTGTCTGTCACTCAATTTCTCTGTGTTCTTTAGTAAAACTCTTTGAAACAGATGTTCCTCTGTGTCACCATGTCCTCTCATTCCACGAGGCTTTCTCCCTAGCCACGTTTCCCTCACTGACTTCCCCAGTACTGAGTTCCCTGGTCAGTGCCCAGTCATCATCTTATTTGACCTGTCAGCAGCCTTCGGTGGGTTTCGTTACTCCTGTTCCCTTGAAATACTCACTTCAATTGGTTTCCACTTTACTTTCCTGTTTTTTCTCCTGTCTCTCTGGTCACCTCTCCTCAGACTCTGTCATCTCTTACCTGGAGTATTTCAGTAGCCTTCTCACTGGCCTTCTTCCTTCTGTTCTTAATCTCCCCACAAGTATCTCTTAACACAACAGTGATAGTGATTCCATTAAAACTTTATCCCAGGTATAGGATGAAGTTTCAAAAGAATTGAAAACAGGCATTCAGTTAACTACATGTGCACACATATTCATAGCAGCACTATTCACAAAAAAATGTGGAAATAGACAAATGCGCACGAATGGATGATTGGATAAACAAAATGTGGTCTATCATATAATGGAATATTATTTAGCCATAAAAAATGGAGTACTGACACATGCTACTGAACACATGTACCTCAATATAGGCTACTGAATGCAATTAACCTAGAAAACACTATGCTAAGTGAAAGAAGATAGACACAAAAGACCACATATTATGATTATATGTGTATAAAATATCCAGATCGGGTATCAGTAGAGACAGAACTCAGATTGGTTGTGGCCCACATTTGAGGACAGGGAAAATGGGGGGAACTGCTCAATCAGAAAAGGGTTTAATTTGTAAATGATGAAAATGTTTCGGGACTAGATAGAAGTGGTAGTTGCACTACACTGTGAATGTACTGAATGTCACAGAATTGTTCCCTTTGAAATATATGAATTTTACCTCAATAAAGGAAGGAAGGGAGAGAAGGGAAGGAAAGGAAGGGGGGGGAGGGAGGAAGGAGGAAGGAAGGGAGGGAGGGAGGAAGGAAGGGGAAAGAAAGAAAAAAGAGAGAAAGAAGGTAAGAAAGGAAGGAAGGAAAGAAAGAAAGGAAGGAAGGAAAGAAAGGAAGAAAGGGAGGGAGAAAATTAGTTTATCCAGCATGTTGCTTCTTTGCAGAATGCCCTGCTCTGGCTTCCAGAGGAAAAGTTGAAGTCCTCCCTGTGATCCACAAGGTCCCTCTGACCTATCCAGCCTTTCCCTTGTGAATTCTCTAATCTCAGCTCTTACCTCTGTTTCCTTTGCCACATCTTCACCCCAGCCACACTGGACTCTATTTCTCCAAAATGCTGGTCCTGCTTCTACCTCAGGGCCTGTGCTCCTGCTGTTTTCTCTGCCTAGAATGCTCTTCCCACAGATACTGCTCATTCCTGATCAGCTCCTTCAGATCTTTGCTGTAACATCAGTTAAAATTTTCATCCAGTGAAAATTATAACTCCCCCTGATCTGACACTTCTCATCCTCCTCTACTCCTTCATTTTCATCCATTGCATTCATCTGACATTTAGTTGGTACCTATTTGTTTTCAATTAACTGTAAACTCCAAGGTCAAGGATTTTCCCCTGGTGTGTTGTCTGTTATATTCCTAGAACTCGGAGTAGTGCCTCAATGTTAGCAGGTAGAATCATAGGCACTCAATAAATGCTTGTTGTATGTATGAATACAATCCCCTCCCTAAATAATCTATTATTTAGGTTTTCTAATTACCTTTTCACTGTTTGCTAACTATAAGAATCCTTGTGTCCCTTTGTGGGAGGTGCTATGAAAGTCATATTTCTCCCAGTCATGCCTGTAAATTAGTTGGTCATGACCTTCAAGTTGTTTTCTGGTTGGTGAAGCTGTGTTGCAGGTTTTGTCTACCACTTTTCTCTTGGCCCATGTCATGACTGCAGTTTGGGAAAAATATTTTTCTTCATGGAGGTAAGGCGCCGATCTGTTCTTGGAGGATTCAGCCCATGACTGAAGTCTAGATAGCTGCACATTTCAATGACAAGAGCAATGATTGGTTTTCTTCTAGTGTAGCTCTTGTTGGTACAGTGCAATGGAGGTTGATGCCAGTGTGTGGCTCCCTCTTCACAGTGGAAACGTGCAGGGCTCAGAGAGGCACTTGCATTTGAGTGCCAGAGAAGTCTGTTCTTCCTGGATGACTGGGGCAGTGTCTACAAGCCTTTTGAGAGAGGACTCCACAAGAGCTCCTCTGCCCCCTCCTTTGCTCCCTGCCCTTGTGCCTGACTGTAGGTAATCTACCAGTCGCTGAATGAGACAGGCAGATGTTTCTCTTGGAACCAGCAAAAGGAGCCTTTGGCCTTATCTTTTGACTTGGAAGAACAGGTCTGTGACTTCCTAATTGTTTTTGGAATTATAACTTGGAAGCTGAACGTCCAAGTATGGAAAGGGTGGACTCCTGGCACTCCTTTTCCTTTTTCATTTCAAGACAGGATCTTGCTCTGTCTCCCAAGCTGAAGTGCAGTATCTCGAACATGGCTCACTGCAGCCTCGACCTTCTGGGCTCAAGTCATCCTCCCACCTCAGCCTCTTGAGTAGCCGGGACTACAGGCACCCACGACCACACCTAGCTGATTTTCAAATTTTTTTATTGAGATGAGGTCTCCCCAAGTTGCCCAAGCTGGTCTCAAACTCTTGGGCTTAAGTGATCCTCCTGCTTCAGCCTCCTAAAGTGCTGGGATTATAGGTATGATCCACTGCACTAGGCTTCCTTTTCCTATATCAACACTCCCTTTGGTTTCACCTTAGTAGATCTGAGAGTGCACTGCCCCAGCAAAATGCAGACATCCCTCAAAGAGACATCCCTCTCTTCAAGACTTCCTCTGGTTGAGGACACCGTAACTTGTCATTATTTATTCCCATGGTTGGGAAGGGTTGTTATAAAAAATTCCTCTCCAAACTTCTGGCTGTAGCATGCTGTGTGGATCCCCAGTCTAAGGTAGTGTGTGTGTGTGTGTGTGTGTGTGTGTGTGTGCGCGCGCATGTGTGCGCATGTGCACACGTCTGCATGTGTGTGAGCATATGCGTGCTTTATGCATATCTGTACACATAACTTGCCACTGTGATTTTAAACCAAGAATCCTGTTTCACAGAGATTTTTGTGGTTCTTTAGCTCCTCATGTCTGTCCCTCTTCTTTAATCTTCTGAATGGAGCTGGGTATGGGGAGACGAGCCATATGAAAGGCATCCAAGATGAAAATTATATTGCAGACTTGCACATGAGTGCTGTGGTTGAAGTGGGGGTGGGGGCTGTGTGCTGGCTGCCATCATTCTTCCTGGTTTTTCTGTTTTCACCCAGTCCCTCCTTGCTTGTTTCAGTGTAAGTCACAAAGTTGATGCTCCCCTGGGTTAGACTCATCCTGGATTGTTGATCTCAGTCTGGGTTTTCTTTCAAGTATTGAAGGGCAAACTCTTGCCTTTCCTTTCTAGGTAAAATATTTCAGTATAATTGGCAACCATCTTCATTCAGCACTACCATATCAAGAGCTTGTGTTGATGACGGTGGTAGTATTACCTTGTAGTCACATAGAGATTTTAATTTGCAAAATGCCATCCTACCATTTGATAAGGACAATCCCCAGAGCTAAGTTAGGCAGTGATGTAATGGCAGACTTGATTTAAATCCTGGCATCTCCAACTACTAGCTGTGTAAAATTGAGCAAATTACTTAAACCTTCGTAAGTCTTTGTTTTCTTATCTGGAAAATGGGAGTGAGTTTTGGGCAGATGAGGGACATGATCTGATTTAGTTAGTAGGATAACCCTGAGTGCTATGCTGAAGATCAGTGTGGCAGGTGACAAGAGGAAGCAGGTGGTCCATTGAGGAGGTTGTGGTGGTAACCCAGAGAAGATATGGTGCAGGCAGGACTGTAGTGGGAGCAGTGAGATCATGGGAAATGACTATCCTGGCTATTCTTTGAAGGTGGAGCAGAAATTGCTTACTGGAAGATTGGATATGAGATGTGGAGGATAAAGAAATCAAGAATGAGTCCATGATGTTTGTCTTGAGCAACAGGAAAGATGTAGTTGTCATCCATCAATGGAAAGGGAGAGGTTGTGGTTGGAGCAGATTGGAGCCAGGATGAGGTGGGTGGGAAAAGATCATGAATTCTATTTTGGTTTTGTGAAGTTTGAGATTGTGATTAGAAATCCAAGTGAAGATGTTGAGTAGGTAGTTGGGTATACAAGTTAGATTTTAAAAAGCAAGCTGGGGTAGAGATAGAAATGTCAAAATCATTTAGCAGATGCATGATATTTAGAGTAATGGGATTGGATAAGATCACTAAGGGGAGGGAGTATAGATAAGGAAGAGAGCTAAACATTTCATGGTCAGGGAGATGAGGAGAAACTGGTAAAGAACAAAGCAGGAGTGGCTGGTGAGGTGAGAGAAAACCAGGAGTTAGCAGTCCTGAAAGCCAAATGATTGATGATGTCCAAGGCTGCTGATGGGCTTAGTACGATGATGACTGAACACCATGGAGGTTATTAGTGACCTTCACAAGACAGTTTTGTTAGAAAGGGTAAGATAAGTACCTGATTGGATTGGTCTAAAATGAGAGGAACTGGAGGTAGTAAATAGAAGTAATTAAAACTTTTTTTTCTACAAAGGCCATCAGATAAATGAAAAGGTAGCTGGTAGAGAAAATGAAATCAAGAGAGGGGTATTTTTTTTTCCAAAGTGGGAGAAGCAAGAAAAAAATTGTAAAACATATTTGTAAAGAGAGAGAGAATATATGATATAGTTTTTGTGTAAGCACGAAGTGATAAAGTTTAGCACCTAAGTAAGCATGAAGTGATAAAGTTTAGCACCTAGGTAGGAGTGTAGGACATCCAAGACATCAGATGGGAAGCGGGTATCTCTTTTGCAAGTCAGTATGAAGAGCGTTAAATAGGATTGCATTTGGCATCATATAACTCTGTCTTGACTAATTTTAATCAAAGCGAGCTTTGATTTTTCTCACTAAGAGGGAGTCAAGAAGTAGGAAGTCCAAGGAATGTATAACTACTCAAGAAAGTTTTCAAGAATTTAGCTACCTGTTAAGAATGCAGAGAAGGAAGAAATAATTCTCACTGAATTTGACTACTCTAGGAACCTCATAGGTACCATCATACTGTGTTTGTTTTTTGCAACTGTCTTATTTCACTTATTGTAATCTCCTTATTATGTTGCAGTGTATGTTAGAATTTTCTTCCTTTATCAGGCTGAATGATACTCCATTGTAGGCATATATCACATTTTGTATATCTGTTTATCTGTAAATGACACCTGAGCTGCTTTCACCTCTTGACTATTTTGAATAATGCTGCTATGAACTTGGGCATACAAACATCTCCTTGAGTCCTTGTTTTAAAGCATTTTTGGCTATATGTGCATAAGTAGCTTGCTAGATCACATGGTAATTCTATTTTTAATTTTTTTGAGGAACTACCATACAGTATTCCACAGCACTGCACCATTTTACATTTGCACTAACAATGCACGTGAGTTCCAGTTTCTCTACACCCAACACCTGCTATTTTCTTACCTCTTTGAGAGTAGCTATGGTAAGGGGTGTGGTGCCTTCCAGTTTTCAGCGCATAGAAGGAGAGTTGAAAAGGAAGGAGGGGGAGAGAGTTGAAGAATTAAAAAGGGTTAAATAATTGAAGGATGCAAGTATTTTTAAAAATAAAAAACAAGAACTGTGTCACTTCCACTGGATCAGACTTTATCGGAACTTCCATGGCGTTCTCAAGACACCCGACGTCTAACATGGAAGGAAGGCAGCACAGCACAGTCCTATGGCAAAGAGGCTGCTTTGGGGATTCAGGGGCCTGAGCTTCTGTGTACGGGCTCCATTACTGCTGGATTTTGGAGTGTGTATAATGTGCTGCATCCTGCTGTTTACCAATTTTGCCCTCTGTATAATGAGTGTTAATTGAATAAGATCATAGAATCTGAACCCCTTCTCAATTATTTCAGAGCTGAGATGTTTATACAAGAGTTCCTGTGCTTTGAGATCCTTGAACTAAAGGCATTCTGGAAATTCAAATAATCCAGAGATATTTTCCACCCATCAGTTAGAAAGGGAAAGCCCCATAGCAGCTCCCTGTAGTTTATATGCCACAGGGAGATTTTTACTCAGATTGTCAGTGGATGCTTTTCTTTTCTTGTTTGTCTGCCCTACAAGCCTGGGTAACCCTTGAGAACAAGACTCGTGTAAGGAGGAGGAAGATCATCATAGCTGTCAGTGTTTTGAACATTGTTATATGCTAGGCAGTGCACCAGATGATTTAGGAACGTAATCATTGGCTTTCAGAATACATTTAGTTCCTAATAAATTGCTGCTGGAAACAGTTGATTATATGAGGAGCTCTTCAGTTGTGACAATATAGCTTTTTTCCCCCCTTTTTTGGACTTATAGCACAATGGTAATAATGAGTGAAAAGTGATGTTGACCAAAGCAAATAGGATTCATGGAAAGCTTGGTGTGGCCCCCTGCTGGGATCCCAGAATCTTTCCCATCAAAACACCGTCAATAATACCTTTGTCTTTCCTATTACACACACACACACACACACACACACACACACACACACACACAGAGCCCAGAAAACATACATTCTTTGCAAGCATATACATTGTATTGGCCACGTGCCATCCAGCCAAGCCAAAAATTGTGGAACAATAGGAATCTGTGCCCAGAATATCAGCTAAAAATACCTCATTTCTCCTGCTGCTCTGTTGTTTGCTGGGTATATTTAAGAGTATCCCAGGAGGCTAATAAGGATGAAGGGAAAGGAAAACTGACATTTTCAAAGGAAACCAAACCTTTAACTCCCTAAAAGGAAAACATATATTTTCCATATGTCTGTTTTATGTTTCTTGCTATTTTTGCATGTCTGTGTGACAATATGGAAAGTCTATAAGTTGTGCCACCTTGGCTTAAGTTATTGAAATCCACACTTTCACCACACAGTCTTTTGCTTTAGGGCTTGACTCATAGACACTTTTCAGCTTTCAACAAAGTAGAAGAGGGAGAGGAAAAGAAAGCTTCCAAATAGGAGAGACTCACTGTCCCACACACAGTACACTCGTTCAGCTTGTCTGACATTGTCCACTTCTTTATTTGTTCAGAACACTGCTTAAGACCTGGAGGAGTACGTTTCATCTCTCATTGAGCCATGTTAGAATCTCTTTAGTTTCTTGATCATTGACGAAGTCCCAAGCTCTGTCTGGCCTTCTCGGCAGTCATAGCTTTCTTTGTGGTCTGGGGTAGACCATTGCTCCTTTATTGGTCTTGGTTTCTTTCCATATGTAATAAGAGGAAAGAGGTTGATCTCTTGGTTGATAGGAGGTCAGACAGCTAGGAAAGTAAGGCAAGAATAGGTATGTCTCAATACATGTCCACACAGTAGTCAGCAGCCTCCATAAGAAGTGGTTAACTGAGAACCGAAATGATGTGGGGAAAGAGTCTGTTCCAAATATTTGCCAGATAATGTCAGCATTAACCAAATAGCAACTGTTGGCTCTGGTTGGCTAAACACGGAGCTGACAATTTCCTGAACATATGCTGGGTGTTAGGCAATGAATTTGTGTGTGGGTCAACATTCATGGCTGATGTCAATATTGACCTTGGGTTAGGGTAGACCATAGCCATAGCTGCTTGAATGAGATGTGCCCTCAGTTTCCTCTTAAGTGTTTAGCCTTTCATATTTGTTTGTTCGTGCCTTCTCCCATAATACATGAAAGGCTGGTTGAAATTTGATTTGATTTGTTATAATAATGAAAGAGCTTTAAGATACATATAAAGTTCTATTTTTGACTCAGTTGGCTGTCTTGAAATAAATTATCTTATATAAATATTTACATGGGCAGATATGGTAAACTGATTTTATAAAAGGGAGTTAATAGCTACTACTTATTGAGAGCAGCTAGTATGTGTCAGATACTTAAAATACACTATCTTACTTAATCTCCAAAATATCTCATAAGGTAGTTATGATCTCATTGTTAAAGAGAAAGAAGCCGAGGCTCCAAGAGAGTCTGTAACTTGCTCAAGTTCTTAAAGATAGAACCAAGGTTTGAATCCGGGTTTTACCAGATTTCAAAAGCTGTGCTCTTCCCACAATGTCTTGCTGATTCTGGAATGGACACTTTGTGAGAACAAGAAAAGCACTTAAAAAAAAAATAGCGTACCATTTCAAGGTAGAAGCCACCCATTGCCAGCAACATTTGTGATAGATGAAGAACCATGTGCATTACCCTGCCCTTCTTGGTGAGGCCGGTGCCTCCTGGAGCCATGCAGACATCATACTTAGCAGTTCTCGCTCCCACTTGTTCATCCCATTGTATGGTCCTCCTTACAGCTCCCCAGGAACTGCAGGCAGACAGAGACCCTGATTGGCTCTGCCAGCCACTTATTGTTTCCCATTTTCTCACCACTGCAGAGTCTTGGGACTGTCTCCTATAGAAGATCCTGCCACTCTATTGTCCCTGCAGACTTTCCCACCGCCCTAAGACCACGTGCTCAGTTGCTTATTGTGGTGTTGTTGGCTCAGCCTCAAGGACAGAGACCTTGAGCCAGCTGACAAGGTTGCTTGTGTCACTACTTCTAAGGCCACAAGCCATGCTTTTGGTTCTCAATACTTTGAATACTCTTCTCTCACCATCTCTCCTTCAGTTTAGCCACATGGTCTCCCAGACTCCCAGCAGCAGATTTTCCGGCAGACAGTTTTGGCTTATGGCCAATCCCTGTCTCTGCCTGGATGACCTCAGTTACCAAGTCAACATGGCCCTGAATGAATGCTGCTATGCTGCCCCCTGGTGGAGAGGTGGAAACTGAATGAGACACAGATTCCTGCCTTGTTAAAGCGCTGCCCCAAACCCTCTCTTACTTCTAAACCAGAGGGTTCACGTATCTCATCAAAAGATGTTTCAGTGGGGCCCGTAGAAAAGACAGCTGATCTGTAGTAGCCTACTGCCCAAAGCTACAGATGGCTGTGATTTCTTATTTTGGTGGGGCAAACACAGTACACTACAGTTGGCTCAAACTGGAACCGGGGTTTTTCATGGATTTGCTTTGCCCTACATTCTTCTACTCGTTTCTCTGTGGTGTGGAGGCTTTGAGAAGCTCTTTTTGAGGTCTGCAGGACTTTGGGATGAAGTTAATGAAGATCTTAACCTCTCTCTGGGTGGACTTCCTCAGGTCTTTCTGGGTCCAACTCTGTCCCTACTAGGCTACATTTCTGCCTATACTTTGAAAAGAATGACCTGACTTACTAGGCTCCCCAGTGAATGGGGTTCCAGCAAGAATTGTCTTGTTTCCCAGTATCTTTGGATTCACAGTAGACTCTTGGCTGGTGGTGTTGGGTCAGTGTCCCCACACACTATTTGCCTTAACTTGAACCCATAGAGGGTAGGCCTGTTTCAGAAATCCCTTCAGGTATTTTGAGCTGAGTAGCCTAAAGGAATCAACTTGGTTTTTAACTCCTGCCTTTCACCTACCTGCATGTCTGCAGTGTAGTCTCAGCACCTTCTACAAAACCATGGGCCTGTCTCAAGACCCTCTCATGAGTTGAGGCTGCCATATTAGATGCTTGATCTTTCTAGGTGTTTCTCCTATGAAGACAGTGCTAGAGAGCATGTGGGAAAGAAATACAAAACAGGACCCATGAGTCTGCCAACTCAGAGTGACTCTCTCCTACGGGGGTGAAGCATCACGAGCCAAGCAGAGCCGAAATATGGTCAGATTCTCTTTGAGTCATAAAATAGTTCTGTTTGCCCCTATCCCACAAATTTAGTTACATAATGGGTAAAAACGTTATCACACTTCCTAGCACTGAGTGGGTATTCAATAAAGATTAATTCTCTTTTTCCTGCCCTCCATAAGCCTCCTTCCTTTGCAGAAATATGATTTTTGGAGCTGAAATTCTAACAATGAAGACCCCAATGTTCAGAATGGTGGGGTGACTCTCCTAAGATTGCACAACAGGCATTGAAATCCAGGAGTCCCTAGGGTATCTCTTTGTGTTGTCATCTTGCTACCGTAATGCCTGCAGTACAGAGGTAGGCTGTTGCATCCCAAAGTTCTGTGCCTCTTTGTTGATTGCCATAGGCTTGTCTCCTAGTAGTTTCTCAGGCATCAAGCCTTCATATCTGCTTTAGAAACATTCTTGTCTCCTTGGTTACAGAGGAGGCTTCTCAACCCCTGTAATAAAAGCTTGAAATATAAAAATGGGAGTAAGAAATTACCCAGCCTGTTGGGTTTCCAACCTGCCTTAGGAGCAAAATGTTTTCTTCTGATGCTACTCTTCTATTCATAGAATAGAGATCATGTCTTTTGGCTTTAGCTGTTTTATATTTATATATATTTGAATGAAATGATTCTGGAAAAGAGTTTGTTCAGGAATTACCATAGCAAGGCAGTGTCATATTAAAACACTATCTGTAGACCTGAATTTAGGTGTGAACAGAGTGGGTTTCTCTAGTTGTAAGTGTATGGAGACCTTGGAAACAGTGACATCCTTCCGCCTTTAAGTTCTTGACAACACTGACCTAGGGCAATACTTTTCCATTAACAAATGGAAGATGAGATAACCAAGGCTCAGGGAAATGTGGTGGCTTTTCTGAAGCCCCTTGAAAAAGGCAGAAATATGGAGCCTAGGTTTCTCATTCTAAGTCTGGTGTTCTTTCCTCAGCACCTCATCTAGGGCAGGATGGCTGAGTTTTGTTGCAAGAAATACTGCTTCAGTTCGATGATCTTGGCCCATGGTGGAAAGAAGGCGAGAGGCCCATGGCTTGGTGTAATGAGGATGCTCTGCCTGCACCACCAGCAGTGCATCTCCATGGTCCATCTCCTGGCTCAGCACTATGCTCTGGGGTGCGGTTGTGCCATGTCAAAGCAGGGAGGAGGCAGTGGAAGGGCTCATGCTGCAGAGAAAGTGTTCTCTTAGAATGGAGCTCACAAAATTCTTCTTTTCTTTTTTTTTTCAAGATGAAGTTTTGCTCTTGTTGCCCAGGCTGGAGTGCAATGGCACTATCTCAGCTCACTGTACCCTCTGCTCCTGGATTCAAGTGGTTCTCCTGCCTCAGACTCCCGAGTAGCTGGAATTATAGGCACGTACCACCATACCCGGCTGATTTTGTATTTTTAGTAGAGTCGGAGTTTCTCCATGTTGGTCAGGCTGGTCTCAAACTTTTGACCTCAGGTGATCTGCCTGCCTCAGCCTCCCAAAGTGCTGGGATTACAGGCATGAGCCGTTGTACCCTGTCAGCATTTACAAAATTCTTAAGTACCAAGAACCATGTTTGGGACAAAAAAGAAAAATCCACAAGGGTCAAAAGATAAAGGCACAAAAAATTGTGCTACACCTTATAGGTCACAAGGTACTCCACATACATTTAATCCTCACCAGTCCAGAAAGGCACACAGCATTATTAACTTTTACATCAAAGCACATGATGAAGCGGTGTGCTCCCAGTCATACTGTCTGGAGGTGGCAGAGCCTGAGAACGCAGGCACTTTCACCAAAACTGAAAGTTATGCATCTTACAGCTTGCAGCTGTACAAGAAGAGATGTAAGCAAGGCAGTGAATAGCATTTCAGCCAACCTCTACTTTCCTGCTTGGCAGAGTGAGTGGAAAAGGGAAAGTGAGAAGAGGTGCAGGGAGAGAGAGGAAAAGAAGAGAAAAGGTAAAGCAAAAGATTCTGTGACCCTTAGCCTAAGCCAACTGCATGGGTCTCTCCTTTGTGCTATTCCCAGCTATTTCTCTTTGCATATCCCAAACACATCCTACTGAGGTCATTTGTTCAGAGCCTGCTGCCTGCCAGAGAATGTGAACTTACCTAAGGAGAGGGGCAGCCCTATTTATCACGGCATCCCCAGAGCCTTCCCTACAGCGAGTGATCAACAGAGGAAGAACAGCACTGAGTGGTTAGTCTCTGCAACAAGTACTGCACTGGATGCTTTTGCAGGAGGTAGATACTATGATTCCCATTTTACAGGTGAGGGAATTAAATGCAAAGAGGAGATAAGGAATCATTTGAAGAGCTTTCAGGGATAGGAGAATTTATAACATCAAGGAAAGTTGGGTGGTGTTATGTATGCCTTGATGAGCTGGACGTCTCTGGAAGCCTTGTCCAGCTTGCCAGGGCACAGCCAGGCTGCCAGGCTCTGAACCCAGAGTTGAGGTCTCATTAGCATTCAGAGGGGGAAGTAACCATGGGGGATGCCATCCAGAGCATTAGGAAGAGACAGGCTGTGTTTTAATTATGACCTGGACTTTCGAACAAATCCTTTTCTCTGCTTGTCTGAGCCTTAGAGAAAACAACTTGTGGGAGGTGTACAGTCGGCAGCTGGGTCCACAGTGGTACCCGTACAGCTGTGTACACATCTGGCACACAGGTGGTGGACCACATGCACCTTTTCTCCTTGAGTTGCTCTGGGGTTAGTGAAAGTAACAGGAGTCAAGGTAGTAAGGTGAAGTTGATCTGGTTTGGACCCAGAGAGGGAGAGAGAAAAGAAACAGAAGGAGAGAAGAAAAAAGCAGGACTGCCACGCTCTTCCTGGTCTGTAATCCCCAGTGACCATGACCATTTCAGGATTTGAGCCCAGACAACTCCAGCCACTTCCTCTAGCCTCTCCTGAGTCAACATGGTGGGCTTTCTTTGTTGAGCTCACTCCAACCCTCCCTTCTCCAACTTGGGGGATATTTTTGGAGAGGGGGATGAAATTAAGAAGGCAAGAAAAAGAGGAGGAGATTAGCAGGGTGGAAGCTAGACAAGCACAGATGCTACCACCTGCTGTTGCAGTTTCTCAAGTGCTTGTTGACTCCCTGGGAGCATTTGCCTTGAGTCTGTTTAACAGTTCATTCCAGGGGAAGGGGAGGAGAAGGAGGGCTTGGGGACAAAGGGCCTTTGACGGGCTCCTGGAAAAGCATTGATTAGTTTGCTCAGGTTGGCAAACAGCAACCGGGGACTTGGGGCCCAGGGATGAACTGGGTGGATTTTCTGCCCAATGACAGCATCCAGCATAGGGGGAGGGAGTCAAGGCAAATAGTCAAATGACTGGTGTGTCAGAGGTTTAGACATAGAGAGAAAAACCACACTGGGCAGCTGGAGGAAGGGAGAGGGCAGGGGAAGGGCAGTTGGAACCTGGAGTTCTGCTTTTCAGGTTCTGCCATACCTGCTAGTGATAAACGAGCCATTCCACCCTCTTGGACTTCCCCCAATTTCACTTTCTTTCTGAAGCTGAGAGGCAGAGGAGAAGCATATCGAGATAGGTTATTCTGAGGTGCTTCTGAAAGCCAAGGGCAGGGAGGACTGCTGTGGTGCTTCAAGGCCTGTGTTGAAAGTAAGACAGCACGTGCACTTCCAATCCTGCAGCCTGGCCTCTGTCCCAGGAGGCTGCTTCCTCATGGATTCATGGGAGGTGGGTTCATCATCCTTTCCAAGCCTTGCCTTCCTTCACTCAAAGAAGTCAAATGGCCCTCTTTTTTTGTGTCAACCTCCTTGGGAACTTTTCCTTAGCTTCCCCTTCATTCCACCCTCAAAACTCTTCTCTTCTTCTAGGAAGCTTCCAAGATAAAGCACAGTACACATGTATTGACTTAGACTCATAAGCCAGCACAATTTTAGAGTTGGAAGGTGATTAAATATTATGATTATATATACTATAGCTTTGTGCCATTCTATTTTATATTCCTGGGACATTGCTTTGTATTGTTCTTATATTCTGTTTCCTAAAGGTAAATCCCTAATGGTAGATACAATTTATCTATTCATTTATGTATTTATTTACTATCTCTCCCACAAGCAGGTGAGCTACATGAGGTCAAAGATTTGTCTGTCTTGTATCCTCTTATGCCTACAGCAATGCCTACCACATAACAGACACTCAGTATATACTTGTTTACGTACATGAATGCCATTGGGATGAAAGTTTCTTTTCTTCCCCTCCCTATAAAGACACAGAGTGTGGTATATTGCAGGATGCGTAGTGGATGCTTCTGAATAAATGAAAGAATGAATGAAAAGAATAAATGATTGAATGAGTGCATGAATGAGATTTTGAGTGAATGGATTGGCAACCTGTAGGCTGTCATGGTAGTTGACCTGTCTATAGGAAAATACTCTTCAGTTGTTCACATTTTCTTAGCTTCTGCCAAGGTGGGGCTCATTAGCAGAGCAAGGTGGTCTCGGTTCCCTGGATAGACTGAGTCAGCTCATATCTAGCTTTATGAAGAGGAGAGTGATGTGGAGTTTTATCTGCTTTCTCTAGCCATTCTATGCCCCCTTGGCATTCTCTCCTGTATGCCATCTGACCCTTCCATATCTACTGACTCCTCTGGCATGTGGGGACAAACAGAGTATTTTTAAAGTATTTTCTGCTCTATTTTGCTACTACTTTAGAAAAGAAAAAAAAAAAAAAACTCTTTACTTTGGAAATAGTATAATGAATGCTATAGTGAATGAATCCCAGAGATAATCTTAGGATATATTGTGTCTGTGCTTATGCCAAAGTTTTGACATACACAATTATGTTATCATCAAGCAACTTTAAAAAGAATAAAAGAAACAGAGGGATCTGCTTTAAATTTTAGTTTTTTCATAGGTTACCCTGAATGGTTATTTCTCTGGAGCGACAAGGAAGAGAAGAGACATCTTTATTGAGTATCTATTATGTGTCAGCTCCTAGGCTAGGCTGTTTATATATATTATGTTATTTCAGAAAGAGGGTGAACAAATTAGATCCATGAGTCAAATAAAATCAACTTTTATTGAGTACCCACCATGTATGAGAGTACATAAATATTCCACAGGCCTTGTTCTTGAAATAGGAGCTGTTGACAAGATAAGTTATAAACATGGGAAAAGTAAAATAATAAGGCAAGAGTAAGATAATATTTTGAGCCAGCAATTGCAAGCAATGATCGTAGGATTTTTGTAGCTGGAAGAGATCGGCCTAACATCTTAACAGCAGACAGAGAAACGGACGTATGAAGGCACAGGCTAAACAACCTGCCCAAGATTTGGCATGGTTATCTGTAGAGCTGGCAGCAGAGCCCAGGCCTCCAGTGCCCACTACTTTTTGTATTGTAGTTTTGAGACATCTACAGATGACTGTGGAATGACGCACAGAGGTAGTTCCTGGTATCATCATTCAAAGGAGGGGCAGTCACTTCAGGCTGGGGGACGCAGATCAGGGCAAGATTAAGGAAAAGGTGGGACTGCTATATCCTGAAGGGTGGTTTGGGTTCAGATAAATTAAACAGGAAAGGAAGGCTTTCCAGGATGGGGAGATGGCACAGACAGGCCCAGAGGTAGGAAATGAGCAATGTGGTATACTGGAGTCTTGGCTTTATCAATACCTGCCAGCTCTGACCACCAGGACCCTGGGAACCACGCCCCATGCTTTCCTATCTCCCAGCTGTGGGTTCTGCCCCTTCTTTCTGCCTTACCTCTGCTGCATGAGTCCTGACCCTGATCATTTCTCGGCTGCTCATTCATCTGACTACCTCTGTTTCCATTCTACTCTTCAAACAGCTGAGAGTTCCTTTTCAGAATGTGGATATTACCATGTTAAAAAACCATTCAAGCCTGACACAGTGGCTCATGCCTGTAATCCTAGCACTTTGGGAGGCCGAGGTGGGCAGATCAGTTGAGGTCAGCAGTTCAAGACAAGCTTGGCCAACATGGTGAAACTCTGTCTCTACTAACAATACAAAAATTAGCCAGGCATGGTGGTGTGCTCCTGCAACCCCAGCTACTCTGGGATCCCAGCTTCTCCTGCCTCTGGAGGCTGAGGCAGGAGAATTGCTTGAACCCAAGAGGCAGAGATTGGAGTGAGCCGAGATCACGCCACTGCACCCCAGCTTGGGTGACAAAGCGAGGCTCTGTTTCAAAAAAAAAAAAAAATTCAGAACTTGGATATTATCATGTTAAAAAAAACATTCAATCCTGGCACAGTGGCTCATGCCTATAATCCTAGCACTTGGGAGGCTGAGGTGGGCCAATTAGTTGAGGTTAGGAGTTCAAGACCAGCTTGGCCAACATGGTGAAACCCCGTCAGAAGGGGCCAGAACCCACAGCTGGGAGAAAGGAAAGTATGGGGCATGGCTTCCAGGATCCTGGTGGTCAGAGCTGGCAGGTAATGATGACGCCAATTACTTGCCTGTCCAGCCCCTTAGTGTGTGATTGGGTCATGACTTAACCTCAACTGCCACCTTTCTGGAGGTACCTGCCTCCAACTTGGTGGAGTGCAGCTTACAACCTGAGCATCCATGCCTGTTCATGGCTCCAGGCCTTCACACAGGCTGTTTCCTCCCCTTGGAATGTCCCTCCTCCCACCCCTTTGTGCCTGCCAGCCTTCCTTCCTTCCGGTCTTTTGTTTGATTGAGATTTATTAAATACATAATAAATGCACCCCCCCACTCACTCCCTGCAGGTCAGTTGTTTCTCCCTTTACTCCCACAGCCCTCCACTTTAGTTAGTTGGATATGTCTGTCTATTCCATTAGCCTGAACTCAATTCTGAGAGGGATTTTCCTTTATTCATCCTCACACCACTAGCACTTACTACTTTTGGCTTGGTGTATATAATAGATACTCTAACTGTTTTGTTGAAAATAAGTGAAAGAAGAGTTAAGTTTTGAGAGATAGGTTGAATCTATTGAATATCAGGCTGAGAAGATGGGATGCAGTTTCTCAGAAACTAGATGACACATCTAAGATCTTACACACCTCAAGAGCTTGTTAAGCATTCACATTCTGGGGCACATCCTTTTACACACTGATAAGAGTGGGCCTGGACATTTCTGTTACTGTTATTGTTGATTTCAATAATTTAAATAATATGCTCCCTCAGGGATTCTGAACAGCCTGCCTGGGGCCAGTCTGTAGACCAGCCTTTGAAAGCATTGTGTCATGAGCCACAGCAAATACATTCTGGGCACTAACTCAGATACTCTTCTTTTTTTAATTTTTAATTTTTTAAGTTGTGGGGTACATGTGCAGGATGTGTAGGTTTATTGCATAGGTACATGTGTGCCATGATGATTTGCTGCACAATCAGCCCATCACCTAGGTATTAAGTCTAGGTATGCATTAGTTATTTTCCCTAATGCTCTCCCTCCCCACACTCCAGCCCCTGTCAGGACCCAGAGTGTGTTGTTCCCTTCCCTGTGTCCATGTGTTCTCATTGTTCAGCTCCCACTTATAAGTGAGAACATGAGGTGTTTGGTTTTCTGTTCCTGCATTAGTTTGCTGAGGATAATGGCTTCTAGCTCCATCCATGTCCCTGAAAAGGACATGATCTTGTTCCTTTTTATGGCTGCATGGTATTCCATGGTGTATATATACCAGATTTTCTTTATCCAGTCAGACACCCTTCTTAGGCCTTTGAGTGACTCAACTGAATGCTTCGATCTCCTTAGGGAATAGATAACCTGGATTTAAAGTACATTCCCATTTAAAGTACATTCCATTTCGAATACATTCGTATTCAACTTCTTAAAGTTCCTTTTGCTGTTGACTTCAGGGGAGACCCAGGACCAAGCCAGATTTCACTCATGGTGCATGTACTTCCTTTCTCCCTGCTGCCAGGCTGTTTGCTGTCAAATGTGGGGGCTGCTTTGAGGCCATCGCACCCAATGAATTTGTTATGCGGGCCCAGAAGAGTGTATACCACCTGAGCTGCTTCTGCTGCTGTGTCTGCGAGCGACAGCTTCAGAAGGGTGACGAGTTTGTCCTGAAGGAGGGGCAGCTGCTCTGCAAAGGGGACTATGAGAAGGAGCGGGAGCTGCTCAGCCTGGTGAGCCCAGCAGCCTCAGACTCAGGTGAGTGCCAGGTGGTGGGCAGGGCTGCGGCGGGGTGGGTAGCATGGAGTGGGGTGGCTGTTTGCATTGTTTCCTCCCTAGAGGGCCAGCCTCCAGGGCAGCCTAGCTCCATGGCAAGGCAGTTCTGTGTATTCCAGGAACTTTCTTTGTAAGCTTGGAGTAATCTCTTATCAGTCAGTGATTACCATGACGATTGTGCATAACAAATTACCTTCAAATTCCATGGCATGCAACCATAAACACTTCACACATACATACACAAGTGTCTGGATTAACTGAAGTTAAGTGGACTTTGCGTCAGGCTTCCAGTTAGCTGGAGTTTGCTGATCTCAGCTGAGCTTAGTTCCAGGCTGTAGACAAGGTTTAGGTATGCTCTGTGCCATTCATTCCAGGATCCAGGTTTGAGGAGCAGCAGCTGCAGGGCATGATCCTCTGACAGTGGTAAAAATGCAACAAGGCATACCCAACTATAGAGCACATTTCAAGCTTCTGCACGTAACACGCCTGCTAATATTCCATTGGCCAAAGCAAATGGCAATATCAAATTCAAAGTCAAGAAGAGGAGAAATACACTCCCTGCACCACAAAACATGCCCAGGTATAGATACATATGCTATTGAAGAGAATGATGGATTGGAACCGATCATTCAGTCTCCCACAATCTCCGAACTACCCTAAGCTTTTGCTTCCTCGTTTGTCAAGTGGGAAAGGTGGACTCTATCTCAGGCTTGGCAGGTCACGTAAAGAAAGGAACTAGATTGTGCTTTCTCCTCATCGCCTACTCCACCCTCCGTCTTATTGCCTTGAGGGTGGGCGAAAGAAAGGAGACAGGAGAGGTTCAGAGATTTTTACAGAGCAGGTTTCACAAGGCTAGAGAAACTACATTAAATTATCACTGACTACATTAAACATGGAATGCCTTTCTGGAGTGTTGGTCCCCACTGCTCAGCATTCATCTTATCCATGGGAATCTGTGAGATCCAGTTAGGTAACATCTATGTGACTTTACCATTTCTTGCCATTACCAATTCCAGTCCATTTCCAAGCCCCCTCTAACCTCACTCTGTCCATTTCTTCCACCTCTTTGGGAGTTTCTGATCACTCCCACCCTTCCCTCCAGCCTTACAAGGCCCCAGCACCTGTCAGTGTGTCTCACCCACTCTCAAATCTTAAAAGTCTATTCCTTCTCTGCCTCTTTCCCTCTCCCTTTTGTCCTGCTAGCTTATCCTTTAAGCTTCCCTCTAAAGGCAACTTCATGGGGAAGATCTCTTAATCCCTCATGCTGGGTGAGTTTACCCTTAACTTCTCCTCCTGGGATATTTATGCTACTTCATTGTAGTTACATGTTCGGTTGTTTCTTATTCTTTTCAGAATGCTAAACTCTGTGAAGGACAGTGTGTGTCTTATTTACCACTATATGCCAGGCCTAGCACAGGCCTGTGACACTGAGAGTACTTGACAAACTCTTTGTTAAGGGTGAATAAACACGTGAGAAAAAAGCAGCATGTCATGGTGCTTAACTGCAAAAGCTTTGGAGACAGACAGGTGGGGTGCCTTAGCCAGGTTGTATGACTATATTTCTGTGACTCTGGGCAAATTTTGGAACCTTTCTAAGCCTCAGTCTCCACCGCTATAAAATGGTGATGATCATGCCTCCTAATAGGTTTATTGATGGAGAATGAGAGAGAGTGCATATAAAAAGCCTGGTGTTCAACAAATGCTGGCGCGTCACATCCGCCAGCCAGTGTTTGCGTCTTCGTAGCAGCCATGTTCTGCCCCCTTTATGTCCAGGCTGGTTCTTGCCTGACCTTGCTTGCAGCCTTGGGAAAGCTGGCGTCAGGAAAGCCCCAACTCCTACTGGTCTTACTGGCCTGACACTTTCCTGGATCTATTTCAATTTGAGGGAAATTTCTCCTTGTCAGGAACACTGGCACCGACGTATTGAGTATCTTTCGGGGGTAGTGGGCCCAGTCTAAAGGGTATACCATTTGGTATAAAAAGGTCAACTTACCCTGTCATTTTCCTCCAGGCTTCTTGCTGTGCCAGCCCTCTTAGGCTTCCTCCTCAGAATACTGTAGAATTTTGAATTTCCCAAGGGCTTAGCTGTTATGGTGGTCAGAATACCACCATGACCATAGAAAGATGTATATGCCCAGAGGGATATACCATTCTTTGTCACATGAAAATAAATGCTGTGGTCTAGCCTTTCTTGATAAACATTCGTTTGGGGGCTTTACCACTAAGTTATCCAGTTGGCACGGTGTGAAAGGTTTACAGATTTTACTTCACTACAAAATCAGTAAGAGGCATTAGTGGGTTGGCTCCACGCCCTTGCCCCTCACAAGAAAAAAAAGGCAATAGAAAAAGCTGCATCTAAGCAACATTTACAGATTAATAGAATTATAATGCTCAGTGCTAGGGAACTGCAACAGGTTCACTTTTCTGATCACATTTTCAGCAATATGTTCAGTGATGGGAATTTCTCTTTGACGCTGATATTGACATACTGGAGTTTTCCAGTTTACTCGTTCATGTATTCATTCAGTAGACATATCCTGAGTGCTTGTATCATGCTAGGCACAGAGCCACAACATGAATGACAAGAATGATGTGGGCATGGGGAGGTCTCCAAACCATATCAGATGAAGAAATCGTGTGTTTAGGATAGAGAAGTCAAGACCGAATGAGGAGACATAGTTGTTGCCTTCAAATGGTTAGATCAGACCTATATTTTTTTCCAGTTTCAGAGAACAGAATTAGAATTTATTCATTTAATTATTCAACAAAATTATTGAGTGTTTACACTGCAGATAGAAGGTACAGGGACATAAGTTTTTATTTAACACAGGAAATGCTAGAATGTCATTACAATTATTAGATCTAACGAAGAGTAAAACTACTCAAGAGACAGCACTCCCCATTCGTTGAGAGTAATATAGATGAGGTGAGAGGGAAGGATCGTTCTAGAAGACCTCTGTTATCCCTTTCAGCTCTAAAAATCTATAATTATTTTTGTAGTTTTAAATGAAGTGACATTAAAGTCCCAACCAGAATCAAATATCTCATCTGGACTACTCATTTTGCCAATTATATGAATACTGCCTGTCTCATATCATACATTTTTGTGTGTGTCAAAGCTTGCCTCTTTACTGAGAAGACAAACTTCTAGAGAGCAGGGTTGTAGCTTTTAGTTCCTTTGTTCCCTTAACAAAGCTTAGCATGATGCCAAGAGAAGAGTAAGTGATTAATACGTACCTAATGAGTTAAATCTTCATGGAATGAAGTCTACATCATTGTTAACAGAAAGCAAACAACTGTAGCATCTGCCCCAGTACAAATACAGTTCCTCCTCTGGTTTCTGTCTTGAGCACCTTACATATATATTGTAGATGTTTGCTAAGTATTTGTTGAGTGAATGATTGACTGATCTAGTATCTTAAACAGTTTTATCAATGACTTAGATGAAGACACAGAAAGCAGGTTTACTTGGTTTGCAGATGACACAAACCTGGCACCTGGCAGGGAAGGCTGGTGTGGCAGCTGATAATCTCAATGTTCAAAAAGATTTTGGCAAGCTAGCAGAACAGCACAATCTAACCATCGTCTTCCAAAATTCAGTTATAATAGCATGAAATGGTGCCTGTTTTGAGGGAATTCTACGTCGGGTTGTTGTTGATGATAAAGCCAATAGGAGCCAAGAAGACATATGCTACGTTAATAGAACTATAGTGTCCCTAATGTGTAATTATAGTTCCAGTAGTTTTCTTTTTGTAGTGGTCAGAGCACATTTAGAATATGTGGGCTAATTTAAATGATGCATTTTAGGAGGTCATTGACTAACTAGAGAGTATCTTGAGGAGAGTGATCAGCTTGTTAAATCATAAATAATTAAAGAGACCCAGTATATTGAATAAAAATAAGGCCAAGGAACATATGAGAGTCACACCCGAGGTTGCAGACCCATGTACTGGGGAAGAAATGACAGATTTTGGTTCAACATAGGGTAAAACTGTGTCTGACAAAGGGTCAGACTGGATTGCCTTTATGGGAAATCAGCTGCTTATCCCTTAACATTTTAATTACAGTTGGTGGAAGACTGCATCAGCGACCTCTAGAGTGGCTTACGTCTAGGATTCTAGAGGGAGGAAGGAGAGAAGGGGACAGGGGTTGAAAAACTAACTCTTGGGTACTGTGCTTATTACTTCGGTGATCATATCACTTGTACCCCAAACCTCAGCATCATGCAATACACCCATGTAAAAAACCTGCACATGTATGCCCTGCATCTAAAATAGAAGTTGAAGTTATTGTTTTAAAAAGGATCTATGGTTCTGTGATGCTGACTGATCTTACACAAAGCATGTGACACGTTCACATCTACATGGGACACCAAATTCAGGATACCTGCAACTGCTGTGTGCTCTTTTCTGTTGTGGCCCAGTCTTTTTGTCCTGGTCCCTGCTTTTCCAGTGGCCTTGAAACAGACTCCCACTGGGCAACCTGGATGCCCACGGTCTCCCGGAGAGACCCTACAACATTCACAAATTTCTAGAGAAGTCTCTAGAAGTGCTCTTCTTCTTCACCAGAGAATCACAGGCTCTTGAAATTGGTAGGCACTTGGGAGTTTATCCAGTCCAAGCTCCAATCAGATGCTCATCTCGCCTCTACTTATTTCCTACCATGGGGAGCTAAAGAGATAGACAGGGGAAATAAATACCAAACTGCTTTTTCTCATCTCTACTCTCCACTCCACAAAACACTTCTGACACCAGCTGTGTAGGGGTTTTCCCTGCATACCAAGCAATTCCCCAGGGTATACAACCTGGGTGTCTTCTAATTCAATTTAATTCTGACACTGTCTACCTAGAGGTAACATCAGATCCCACAGGTTAAGGGCTTGATCCCACAAGACTGCCAGCCCCCACCCCACTTAAGACGCCAATCAGTCACAAGTAGTAGGTTGTCAGCTGTATTTCTAACTCACTGGGTATAAACTGGGGATCCTAGGGTCATCTATATTTCTAACTCACTGGGTGTAAATCATAGGATCCCTAATTCATACCCAGTGAGTTAGAAATATAGCTAAGTTTCTATATTTCTAATCCAGTGAGTTTGAAATAAAGTTAAGTTTCACTTAATTTTCTAGACAAGCTTACACTTTACTTACATTTACTCATTTACCACAAAGGATATTTTAAAGGCTACAGATGAACAGACAGGTGAAGAAATTCATAGGGCAAGGTATGGGGGAAGGGGTGCAGAGCTTCCATGCTCTCTCCAGATGCACCACCCTCCAGGAACTTCCACATGTTCAGCTATCCAGAAGTTCCCTAACCTTGTTCTTCTGAGTTTTTGTGGAGGCTTTATTACTTAGGCAATGATTGATTACATCATTACCCATTGGTAGTCAGCTTAAACTTCAGCCCCTCTCTCCTCCCCAGAGGTGAAGGATTAGGGGTTAGGGGTTGGGGCTGAAAGTCCCAGCCCTCTAATCATGCCTTGGTCTTTCCAGTGATCAGCCCCCATCTTGAAAGTACCTAGGGGCTCCCAGCCACCGACATCTCATCAGCCTACAAAAGATACTCTTCTCACTATGGAGTGTTCAAGGATTTTAGTAGCCTTTTGCCAAGAAACTGGATGAAGACCAAATACATATTTCACAACATCACAGGAGCCCTTGACTTCAATTCTGAGGGTAAAATGGTCAGAATTGTTACACTGAATTCCAACATTGGTCTCCATATGCAAACTCAAACCATGGTCTTGGCTGTGCTTTCAGGAAATTCACAAAGTAAGTGTTTCCTCTGCATGGGGCAGCCCTTCAAGTTCAAGAACGAAAGTTCAAGTTCGAGAACTAAGTTCAAGAACTAAGCTGTTTTCTAAGTCTTATCCTTTCCTTTCTAGTTCTTCCTCATTCTTCCAACTAGCCCTCATTAGAGACTTTGTTTTCTACCTATGAAAATACTGCGATCTTTTTCAAAGGTACAACCAAGCAGGCGATACAGTTTTCCATATGTGGTTTGAACCAGCGCAGTGTTATTATTGCCTGTAGTAGATATTATGTTCTGTTGATGTAGCCCATGATTTCATTAGCTTTTTCGACCTGGGGGTGGAGGCAGGGGCTTGGGCCCTGGCTGTGGATAAGCCTGGCTTCTGGCTGGTCCATGTGGTGTTTCTTATCTACCCCTCTTATGTTTATATTTTCTTTTAAAATCAGAAATCACCTGAGAGTGTCCTGTGAAGCAGTTTTTAAAAACTTTTAAAAATAAGACATTTTTTAAATTTTGAAGTGATATTTTAGATCTGCAAGAGTTGCAAAACAGGACAGAAGTTCCCATATACCCTTCATTCAGCTTCCTGTAATGCTAACATTTTACGTAACCATGGCACACTTATCAAAACTGAGAAATTAACATTGCTATAACACTCTTAACTGTAGACATTATTCTATTTCATGAATTTTTTTTCATTAATGTCTTTATCCATTCCAGGATCGAATCCAGTATATCATGCTGCAGGTAGTTTTATGTTAAATTGCCTTCCTTTTTTCTTCATTTTGGAATCACTGAAGAATGTTGAGTCAGAATTTCATTTTTGCTCCTGTCTCAAACAATATCTTTATTTCTTTTTAGTGTCTTTTACCATGGGATCAAAATGCTTTTTTTTTTTTTTTTT